>NC_143013.1:290874632-291212132 GCF_055824585.1 Amblyomma mixtum | reverse complement strand
CTATTCCCAAGGCGCACACGCTGGACGCGTACCGGTCATGATGGACATCATGTTGTCCTCCATCTCCTTGAAGAGCAGCGTGTCGGTGCTGATGATCTCGGCATTCTGCAGGTTCACGGTGTGCGCGGCCTGGAACTTGTTGCACACGTAGTCGTAGAAGTCATCGCAGGCCTTCGTCTTATCACTGAGAGCGCCTGACAGGAACTGCCCTGCGCCCGCAAAGCGCGTGAAAGCCTGTTCAGTTCATTTTTTCCTTGTTATTTGAAGATGCCCCACAATATTTTATCTCATCTTCATACTATAAATGGCCAATATTAAAGTATTTTAGTATTAATTAGCAAATAGCAATCATGATTCACAGTCGCAATTTCTATGAGCAATGAAATGGGAAGGAAGTTCTGTAAATTAGACACGGTGTAGCACCTTTTATCAAGACATAAAAGATTAATTGTGGTCATTTCATACCTCACTATTTTCGCTGGTGTAGGGTTAAATGAGAACTTATTATGGACACACTGCAAAACTTACCAAAGTGAAAGGTGTTCATTACCGGTTCTGCGACCCCTTAGTCGTTTCGTTAAATGTGTGTACAGGTGCTGTCAAAAGTAAATTGAAAGTAATTCAGCCTGAGCTATTCAGGCTGACCATAGCATACCGGAAAACTTACTAGCGTCACCAGTGTACCAATGACATAGACTACTCAAAGCAAATCGGGTCTACGTATTTCGCTTGTTAAGCATATGAATAGCAATCGTTTAGATTTTATGTGATCAATTAAAAAACACGCCAAAAAGCAATTACCAGTGGTGGACATTCTTCTTTTCGAAGCATGTTTTTTTTTTTCACGTCAAATTGACTGTAAAGTCTCTTTTTAGTGATTATGTGCCATGTAATGCTTTGAGTGCTTTGAGTGTATTAATTTTTCTGCTACAATAATCTGTTAAGTTTCCATTTCTGTGTTGCACGCAGCTGCGCACGGTAGTGGGGAACTGTGACCTCGTCAGGCCTTACAGCCTTTTGTCACAGTTTCCTCTTTCGTCTCTGAATGAAATAAAGCTCAAGCATCCTTCAATGTGGTACAGGAAGCGAAATTCTAAAAGAAAAAAAAATACTATTTCGAAACCGAACTGCCAGGGTGCAGCATCAAGTATCTCGCAACGCCAGCAATCCGACGAACTTAACAAGGAAGAACAAGCATTTGCTGTTAGCAAGAATTTCTTTTATAATGGGATTACGCGAGCGAAGCAGCGGAAACTGTGTGCCGTGTTTGTGTGTGTGCTCGTGCGAGCATGTGAGTTTTGAATGCACATACCTTCTTTCTCGCAGTAGTCGGTGGTGCATACGTAATAGTCTCCTGGCGGAACATCTGCGGAAAGAAGAAGCAGCAGCTATGTGAGAGCGGCGCACGCGTAATGCATGATCCCATCGGACACCGCAGAGACCGGAGAAGGGGGGGGGGGGATATTTAACACCGCTTTAGACTCTCCCACAGCGGCATACGCTACATCACACAGCAGGCGTCTGAGCGATTACCCGGAGTTATGGCTTGGCAAACCCGATCAGGGGACGTGCTTTGTAACATATAATTTCTACTTCGTTTCCTCTGGTTATCTGCCATTGGTTGTTGCTGCTTCCAGTGAAAAGGGCCGCGGAACCTGATATCATGCTGCTCGTGGCACAAACAAGCGCACGACGCCACTTAACTGCATGAGCTAACCCTACGCCCACGGGCGGACCGTAGATGACGAAGGACGAAGCACGATGGAGCGTGCGACACGCTTGGCGACCTTGTTCGACATTACTTTAGTTTTGGGGGGAAAATATGGCCGAAAATGCTTCTTTTGTACCTTGTAACGAAATATTAAGGGCAATTGCGGCACTTTTTGAGCATTCCGCGATATTCAAGGATTGAAATATTCATAGGTTGTAGGTAAAGCATGCCAAGTGTTTTAGCGCTAGCATTTAAAATAATGACATAATCAACGATTGAATTTTAGGCTGCTGCTCAAAGCACCAGAGGATATGACGGATATCCAATTATACAAACGCGGCAGTATTAAGCTCCTGGTGAAGCTCGACGAACTTGGATCAGGAAGCTGATGGTATGATGTGTGGGGTAGCGCCCCGAGGTGATTTACGCTATGAAAGACGCCGTAGAGGAGGGCTCCGAAATAATTTCTGCCGCTACAGGGGGCTATTTTAAACAGAGGAACCAACTTGGAATGTCACTCAGTGTGCTGCTACTGCGACACATTTCTTTAAAAGGTGACTACGCGAGAACACATTGAGTACTTTGTCTTCCACTTGAACTTTGGTTTAAGAAATGTTTTTTTTTTAAAGGAAGCCGTAAAAAGCGGGTGGGTGTTAAATACAGTGTGCACGGGGACTCATGGGGATATTTTTAATGAGAATTCACGTGTTTAAGACTGATAGGACACGCATGTCTTGGTTCTTTTTTTCTTTTTAGTTGTGTGAATGCAATTATGCGATTTCGTGCGTAGGCTGCTGACAGTTTTAAAGCAGCAGCTTTTAAGCACTCTTTCCCTGCGTTCCGCAGTGTAGTATTATTGGGTAAAAGGAGCGTGGTTACCGGAGAAGGAGGGGGTATGAAGAGAATAGTGTAGGGTAGAAACACTTATTGGTAAATCAACATAAAAACGTAGACTTCTGCTGCGGGTGGTATCCTTATTTCAGGACTCCAATGGCCATGGCTGTTTCTCTTGCCTGGGACATCAGGTTACGTTGGATCATCAGGTCAGAGCTGGACAGAGCTGCCTGCCACTGATACTTCGTGTAGTGTGTTTTTAGGTTGTCCAGTTTTTCGCCCCTACAGCCCCACGTGACGTGGTATGCTGTGGGTCTCTCGTCGCACCACGGGCATGCGTCTTTGTAGCGTTCAGGAAATATTAAGGCGAAAGCCTTTAATGGCTCATGCTCGCGGTGTCCGTCCGTGCGTTGGAATCGTGTCAACTGTGACCTCTCCTCCAAGCAGCGGCGCAACCTCCTCCCCTCCTTAGCAACCGGCGCGCCGGTGGGGGGCGCAGCTGTGCATAGCAACTGTGACGTCACACAGTAGCGGTAGAACGAGCGCGCGCGCGTCGGCGGTGGCAGCTGCATCGCCGCTCCTTCGCTAGACGTCTCTTTGCAGTCTAGTGAGTGAGACGCATGGCTCCGAAGCGGCCCAGTGATTCCGCACCAAGCGGTTCGGGGAAGCAGCAGTAGGTTCACCACAAGGCTTTCGCCAAGCACACTTTAGAATTTCCAAAGTGTCTTCGGTAATTTTTTATGCTGTATTTATGTAAATCTGGCAAGGCGTTGGTTTGGAAGGGGGTGGTTACGACAGGAACCACTTGAAGGGTACAGTCACCGTGAAAGCAGAAGGTTATACAAAAGCGGAGAAATCCGCGACCGGATGGTGGTTACCCTGAAAGGAACAGGGTGTGGTGGGAGCGTAGGAATGCGCAATTAGAGGGGGGTTATAATTGGAGCGATCTTGGAGGGTGAGGGGGAGTATGACAAGAGCAGAGGAATATGGCACGCTCAGTCTGCGGCAGCTGCTGTGAAACGTGCCTCCCGAAGAAAGCCTTTGAGGCGATGGCGCTTGTGCCTAAGGCGGAGGACCGAAGAGGAGCGTTAGTCGAAGAACGAGAGTGTGTGCAAAACTAAGAAGAGCGCTCTATAACTATACATATATTGACGTTGGTCTCAGCCTTTACGTCTATATATGGTTAAATAAAAATACCTCTAAAGATGTCGCTGAATATCGCACTGCAAAGTGTTAACCACGCTGTGAGTTTTTTTTTCTGCTCCCACTTTTCTTTGTGAAGTCATTGCCAGCGTTTTTTTCCCCTTTCATTTATCTCTCTATCTCATCCCTTAAGCCCGGTGTCCGATTAACGTGCGACAGACTCAGTGACAGACATCCACCCTTTTCTTAACACTTTTGTTATTATTTTTTTACGCCGCCGTAGTGGCTCACTCGTTATGGCGCTCGGCTGCTGGCCAGAAAGACGCGGGTTCACTCCCGGCCGCGGCTGTCGCATTTCGATGTAGGCGAAATTCTAGAGGCTCGTGTACTGTGCGATGTCAGTTCACGTTAAAGAACCCCAGGTGGTCGGAATTTCCGGAGCCCTTCACTACGGCGTCTCTCATAGCCGGAGTCGCCATGGGACGTTCAGCCCCCATAAACGGTAATAGAGCTGTGCACGGGCTCGGGCCGGCCCGAAAGCCCGTACCCGGCCCGGCCCGCGGGCCGGGCTCGGGCCTTGCGGAAGTCTATTCACCCGGGCCCGGGCCGGGCTCGGGCCATGGTATATTTGTCTCGGAGGGGCCGGCCGGGCTTCGCGATCGCGATTGCTCCTGCGTGGCTCCAGCCGCCCTACTGTTGCAAGGTTCGAAACTAATCTCCACATGAGTGGTCTCACGAGCCCGAATGACACTGCAGAAAGGAAGGTGAGGTGAAGAAAAAGGTTATCCTGACCATGGAGCACAAGGTAGCAACGATGTTCTGCCCACAATTTCGGCACCTTAGGATGCTTTCTGCCGAGGAGCGCGATGAATTGTACGGGCGCATACGAGAGCTCGTCGCGTCGACACCACAGGAGTTGCCGGAAACTATGCAAGAACAACCTCCTGCGAAAAAGCCGTGCATGGATTTGTTCGGCAAGTAGAGCGACGAAATCAGCAATCGGAGTGCCGAAAGAGACGAGCTGAGCGAGTACCTCGCCACAGAGCCGACCCCTTGCTCAGAGTTTGAGCTATCACAGTTTTAGAGAAGCAAGGCAGCGACGTACCCAAAGCTTTCTCTTCTTGCCAAGAAAGTGTTAGCCATTCCGGCTACCAGTTCAAGCAGCGAGAGAAATTTCAGCGCTGCCGGGTTCATTATGCAGGAGCGCCGCACTTGCCTCAAGCCGTCATCAATGGACGATTTGTTGTTTTTACATAATAACTTGGAGTGATAACTCTCTACATGCGCCGTGTTTGCATATACTCACTAATTTTGATCTAGACCATGAGAGCCGAGCATTTTAAAAACATCGAAATAAACTGATTTTCCTTAAATTATCTCTTTCTGTTTCATCGTCACTTCAATTTCAGTTTTGCAGGTCGGGCCGGACCCGGGCCGGGCCTTAACTCTGGCCGGGCCCGGGCGGGCTTAGGTTTCTTCAGTGTCGGGCCGGGCCGGGCCTCCGCCAGTAGTGTAGGGCTCGGGCCGGGCGCGGGCCGAAATTTGCGGCTCGTACACAGCTCTAAACGGTAAGCCATTATTGTTGGGGCTGAATAAAACCAACAGGACCACCGGATTAAAGGCGTGTTGACTGCCCGCGCGGCATGAGCAGCCACGAAGAAATTAATGCCGCCGAATATGGCCGCCATTCACTCACTGGTAGGTCGAGACTTAAGGGTGAATGAGTAGGTCTTGCTCTTGTCAACGGTTTCTTCACCCTGAGGGGTGGTGGTCACAAAGGGAGGACCGACGGTAGGCACAGTGACGGGTCCGATGGTTCCATGTGTTGGAGGGCCCGGACCGGGTGGGCCGGGTGGACCGGGTGGACCCGTCGGGGGCTGACCCGTCGGGTACGGCTCAAACGTGTCCTCTGTATGTTGTCCCTCTGAAACCGAGAACGACGGAGAGGCAGGTCTGGTAATGAGGCGATGTTACCACTACGGTGGCGTCGACAACTGAAGGTAGGGTGCCTCAGCCTTCTGCCGTGGCGCCATCTAGCCGCAACCAGTCACCGTCCCAGAATGTCATAAAAGGGAGGGAACAGTTTAAACATGAAAACATGCAGAATGTGCCAACGATTTCCCGGCGGCTATAAAAGATGACTCAAGCGAGCTAGTCCCTTCAACGACCGCATTTCTCGTCTCCCCGCTTTCTTTCGCCGTGTAGTATCCTACTCGTTCGGTGGAATCAATCGTCTCGAACCATCGTTTAGGAGCCTTGCAGCGTTTGTTGACTATCTAATAGGTTCCTCCACTCGACCTGTATCCTGCGTATAGAGGAATTCGAATGTGCGTCTGCAGCAACCGAGACAAAGCTGCACAAGACGACAGCCCACAGCGGCACGTCCTGACGTACTTTGCACTCTTTTGTACTTTCTGTGTGTAATTTCTAGTGGCGCCATCTGTCGCGAGTTCTGTTAGCTCTGCGAAATGGGCTGCTACGCGCACAGCTCTTTGATCATACCCGTTTTGAAATTCCCCTTATAGCACATTTATGAAAATTCGAAGACCCCTTGCGTGGCACAAAAAGTTTTTAGGTTATCTGTTGTCAATATCGAGAATAGATAGCTTCCATGTCGAGCGCAACCGTCTACCCTCCTCGCGCATGGGCAGTAGCGCGCGGCGCAACTGTCGTAAACACGCGTCGGAGAGGAGCGCACGCCGGCGGCGGCGGCGGCGAGGAGCGCGCACCGGCTGTGGCGAGGAGGCGACGCACTTGCGTTTCTCATGACGTCACGCGGCTCTCGCGCATGCGCATAACGGGCAGCTCACATTCACGCGAAACTCGGCTCTGACCCGCGTAGTGCAGCTTTACGCTACAAAACTTCGAGATAAGGGGCAGTCTGTTCTGATGGCCTGCAGAAATTCGCCGCGTGGTATGTCTGCATTTTGACTGAGGGCTTGTTCTGTGAGCGTTCTGTTTCACGACGCTAGACAGGAAG
The DNA here is from genome assembly GCF_055824585.1 of Amblyomma mixtum. Lineage (NCBI taxonomy): Eukaryota > Metazoa > Arthropoda > Arachnida > Ixodida > Ixodidae > Amblyomma > Amblyomma mixtum. The sequence continues at coordinate 291,205,464 of NC_143013.1, read as the reverse complement.
CCTAAAATCGTTGCTTTGCGGTGCAGGTTTCAGATGGCGCCGTCGATAACGCCTCTTTAACTATGGCAGCATTACATGCGTTCACGCTGCCCTGAATTATATAGACTGGGGGTAGACATCTGAGGTTACGCCCCATAGGAATATATGTAAGCAAGTTTTAAAGCAGTTCTTTTATTTCGCAATGAACATACGAGTCCGTCATTTCGTTTATCGAGCCATTTGAGAATCAACAAAGGGTGGACGACTGTATTAGTGAACAAATGTGCACAAAAGCAGCATGTCGGACTAAACGAGAAGCTTGCGTGATTCGGCGAAACTAAGTCTGGCTACACGACACCCCTTTATCGTGATGTTTTAAACTGATAGCTTCGAAATCACTTAGCATACTTTGTCGCACTCTTGCTCAAAGTGCTTGCCAACTGTTAACGATTGGCCTTCTTCATGGGTACTTCGTGAAACGAGAAAAATATTACGGATATTTTTGCTTACATGCGCTTCTATGAGTCGCTCTCCCGTCCTGTACATCCAGAGGGTGACGGATCCAAAGCGCGCATATCGCGGTATTTTAAAAATGCATCGGCTTTGATATGACTTTTATACTTTCATTTCCAGTTTTTGAATGTACTCTTTTTTTCTTTAAAGGGGAGAAATCTCAGGTGCAGTGTGAAATCTGAAAACTGCTTTGAAATATTTTGTTTACATGTATTCCTACGGGTCACAATCCCAGCTTTTAAAAACCACCAGCCGGCTCCGGGGTCCGTGAGCGCCCCCCATGTTTGTAAAAACGGCGTTGGTCTATGGGCCGCTTGACCTGGGCCAATTCTCTTGGGCTGTTCAGAGGAAGAAGCTCTATCCCATGAATCCTATCTAGATACATTATTTTCTAGGCCGTCCTACAACCGATTTGAATGAAACGTTTTTAAAGAGCGGCAGGAATGCGCACGGTACGATGCAAATAACTGAACAGTAAATACGAGCGAATTAGATGCGCCACTGATTACGTTGGCGATGCTCGTCTCAAAATAGCCAAATTTTCAGCTGTTGCAGACATTTCTAAAAGAAAAGTGCAAATAAGCCGGCTCCGTAAATACCTTCTGGTGTGCCTGTGCCGCCACCTGTGAACAGAAAGGAAAATAAGAAACATCAAAATTGTAACGAATGACGCGAATGCAGAGAGCTTATTAATACTGCTTGAGAAAATGACAAGAACAACTTCTTAAACCTGTTAAGCCGACCGCTCTAATAACTATATGCGGGTATGTATTTATTACGTGTTTCCCAATGCTACTGTGGATGCATTAATTGTTCCTCCTGCGCTGGATTTCTGACCGAAATTTGAACTTGAATAGTCGGGCTTCCGGCGTCTAGGCTTTTCTTCAGATGTAGCAGCAAAGCACAGTTTTGAAAAATACATTGTTCGCTGGGACAATTTTTTTTTATTTGATCCGCAAATTTATGCGAATTTGTTAACTTTCAGTGGCTCAGAGTGCCAGAAGAATCCAGTGTGGTCACCGGATAGATACCTTTAGGATCGACTTTTCCCATACTGTGGGTGCTATACACTAGATCTGAAATATTGCCTCCGTAGAGCGTGGAATGGGTTTCCACCCAGCTCCCATTCATAACTATATAAATTTGCCCTTGGGCATACGTGGTCGACTGCAAAGCAAATTAATTTGAGCTTTAAAACCGTTCAGGATTGTCTACTGTGTGCGGTAGGAAATTGCATTACACTATACTGGAGGGAACATGGAATATTAAGCGTAATCAGATCCGCTGAGTTTCGGTACAACACCAAACCGACAAGTTGCTATTTCAGACTAAGCATCCGGTTGAAGATAGTGTCAATGAATTAGAAAAAAATAAAATAGCAAACAGCAGCTTAGGACGAGCTAGAGAGGTCAGACAATTTCATGATACCTGATCCAGATTTCAGCTAATCTGAAGAGCTAGAACAAGGCAGAGAGAGCAAAATCTAGCTTCAAATAGCTGGACTATTTACCGGATTATTGAGGAATATGTAATTTGTTAATCCTTAAATCTTGAACTTTATCCCATACGTTCTGAATAGAAGGGCGTCAGGTAAAGCTTGAAAGGAGTTTTGTTTTTGGAACCGTTATATTCGCACTCTCATTACAACAATCTTATAGCGATTGAAGTTTACGCTAAACCTCTTGAGAGTAATAAGTTGTATCCTGCTAACTGCGTACACGTTTCGTACAGTGTGTGGCTCTGACAGCATTGTCGTACCGCTGTTTGCGGAAGTGCGGTACGATCAACTCAGTCTATAGTTCTTTTCTAGCAATATCCTTCGCCTGGAAGGCTATTTTACGAAGCTGTCTAATGACTACAAACCATGAAGAAATCAACTCATGTCATCACGAAACACTGCGAGGGCATCTTAGCCGATACACTTTTCGCTATTGGCACTTGGTAAGCGCAACTCAACCCGGTTGAAAGGACATGTGGAAGAGAGTTATCTGCGCATGATTAACAAGCAGCGTTCTCAGAAGCGTCGCGAAGAAAGTGCACACGACAAAAAAAAACACAGAATAAAGTGCAGACAAACAATTAAAGAAACGTATGTTCATCAGATTCCGCTATGGGCTCGTTGTGAGACTAAAGTCAGGGTGCGAGGATGAGCGCGAGCGGATGGTAGTTGTAGTTACCCTGGTCATTTTTCATAGCTCCTCTTGGGCTCGTACAGTACCCAGTTGTCAATGATGTCGCGTGTATCTGTTTAGTTCTGGACTAAAGACATCAAAGCTCAGCTAGTCGGTTTTCGCAGAGATGCTATCCCGGAAGCGTTGACCAGATGGTCCACGCGTCGCGAGCAGATGAGCGGCGGGGGTTGTGTCACATCAGCGGAACAGCCGAGCAGACGACGCTGAAAGTGGGAAGCTATCTGTGCGCATGCGCGTACTGTCATCCGCTTCGTCACTGCGGTCCTACATGCGACGTTGAATGAGCGTCTGGTCGACGCTCCCCTGATATCCCTAAAATATTGGAGAGCTGTACATAGACGAAAAAAACGATGGCCTCATATGTCGTAAACCTTTGTACGCGTAAGTACGCGGGGTTTAGTTTTGGATTTCGCGTGGATATGAACCAATGAACCAAAAAGCAGATACAAGAAACGAACAAAAAAAAAAGGTAGTTAGCTTCTCGCATGGGCTGAGCGCCAGCACCATGAAATTTTGCCGACAAATACGCACCATCAAAGAATTTATCATGCATCGATGCGGAGCTAAGTGGGACCCCGTTTGTCACCACAGAGTAAAGGAGTAAAAAAAAAAAAAAGCGTTGACGTTAGTACCCTCACTGGACCCGGGATCAAGTTTCTGGAGTCCTGCACACAGGAAACTGCCCCCGAGCAAAGCAGTAGTACTTGCAGCAAAGCGACGCTTTCGACCATGTCCACTAAACCTTGGTGCACCTCGTCGTACGGAATGAACGCGTCCAACTAACATCATCTTGAGTTCCAGGGGGTGATGGTCTAACTCACAGACCGACATAATTACACATTCGGGCAGCTTATGTATAAAGAAGTACAAAGCACCGTTTCTTTGACGTCGAGGCGGCGTCTCGCACCCTACGGCGTCGTTGGAGGCAAGATGCCGATGTCAGGAGCGAGGCGACACGTCAAGATGGAACCATCTGAGAATCCAGATCTCTGGCGTCGGCGATGGTTCGGAGGCGGAGACCAGTCAGATGCCGCCCATTTCCAGTGGCTTTTGGAGAACGCTTCGCCTTGGTGTTCGTTATCCGTGGTGTTAGGACATGACACAGGCCAATATCGACGACGCATGCCTCATGTGTTAATGCACTTTGTTAGCTGCAGGCCGTTAAACGCGTTTTTAGGACGCTTAAGTCAAAACTCTCGCCGTCTGGGAACGGAGTGTGACGCTGAACGATAGGGGGGATTGCGCGCGCATGTGCTTGGGCGCCTTTTCCAACCAACGCCCAGTGACGAGACGCCGGCCTGACGCCGACGAAATGATGCTTTGCGTTTCGGTTTATGTGCTACCTAGTTCCAATAATGGAGCACGCCTCTTTGAAATGTGCGCTGAATGTTGAAGACAGTTCGTTGCGGCTTTGAGTGCTATAGAATCACGTTATTCAAGAACAGCTCATGTCACAAGAAACAAGGTTCCCGAGGGTCGTTCTGATGACTGCTTCAGGTGACTTCAAGAACTATGCTTTAGAAAAAAACCTTAGTTCTACGGTGCCTAAGAATTCAGAATCCAATTTAAGCACATGCAGCGTCTGCCTCTTCTTTTTTTTTTTTTTTAACGGGTCGACGCCAAAAACCTTGGGCCTACGACACAGGTCCCAGGAAAAACAAAAAGCGTCATTCCTGCGACCTGGGTCTTCAGCTCCAGTATTCATGAGTGATTTTTTGTGCCATCCGTTTTTCGTTTATTTCCTTTCTCTGATTTCTATGACCATAGAAACGCCAGCACTGGCCGCAAGCGAAGTGCACGCTAAATAATTATTGAAACGGTTATCGGTAACGCTCTGCTTTTCCCTGAACTATATGGAGGATGAGGTCCAATGCGAGTCGCCAGACTGCTATGACGAGATGCTTGTGCGTTGGCTCCAAAACGTGTGATGCCACAGCGGGCTCTATAAATGGCAGCATCGAAGGGCTACCATTCATCCCTGCATACTTTCGGTACCCCTGCTTCACAGGCTTCTGCGGGTCATCGAGTCGATGTGCGCGTTTTGTAAAGCCAGACTGCAGAGCTAGCCCAAATATCAATAAAAAATGTCTGAAGGGTCAACTGAAGATGAAATTAACGTTTACATGGCGAATAAATCAATGAGAAAATACTGGTGTAGGTTAACTAAGAATTATTTTAGAGTTGTACGAACACATAGGAAAGCCTTGTTTATGAGGTGCTCCGCGACAGGCATCCAGTATTTAGCGACTTAAGGCTGTTCATAATAGAGAACATGATCCTGATGAATGATAAAAGCGTCTTATGTCCCTTAGCGAGATACTGCAGCATGCTGTATATTTTGAGTTCAAGTAGCCACCTCGGATTTCAGGCGGGTGTTCACGGCCGCGCCACGTATCGCGAAGCACCATGCATATAGCCGCTTGTTCGCGGAACGATGCGGCATCAAGCGCAGGCTAGCTTGGTCGCGGTTCAGCAAATCCGAGTTTATTGTTTCTCTGTGAAAGGGCTCATGCTTCCGTAAGATTTAGAAATGATACTGTGCCTGGGATCCCAGGCGAGATGCTCGCCACTGCCGTTGACACTCCGGGGCCGATTGGTTCTGCAAGAGAAGTGGAAGTGAACTCGTCACGGCGCCTATGAACGGCACAGTGTTGGGGTTCGCGTTTTCGTAGTAAGACTTTTAGCAGTGATATAAAACAACAGGTGGTAATATCTCGGGCTCTTATGGCACGGGCGTCTGGTTCTCAATATTAATGCACTAAGAGCATCCACTGGTCAACAAAAACGATACAGGGACGAAAAAAGGCTATGCGAAAATAAACCGCTTGGCGCCCCCTCCATTTAACAATTCCATTCGATCTCGTATGTCTCAGCAATGCTTGTTTCATTTTGCCTGCGAACGCATGCATTTTCCTCATGCAGGTTACTACTGGGGCTGCACAAAAACAGCGTTCGATTCTTTTCGCTAATAATCAACTCAGTACCGGCTGCCTTACTTTGCGTTTTATAAGTCATGTTAGCTACTGAGATCACACAAGCAATGGTACGGTGAATCGCCCGTTTCCAAGCGTATCACATAGTTAACGAGTCTACCTAAAGGAACAAGCTGCCCAAAATTATTAAGAACCCAATCACATGCATGTGACGTGCATGTGCATGCATGCATGCAGGCAGGCTCCTGCATCCAGAGCTCCCCGCAGTCGAGGTGTGAATCCTCCACCACTACATCCCCGCTGCGGACGTAGCGTTTCTTGAGCATCTTTAACAAAGCCTTACACCGCAGAAATGCCGAAGCAGTCGCCACGCGATGTGACGAAGCCCAAGCCCAGACGACAGGCGCTACGAACACACCAAGAGCATGACTGGATCAAGTTAGGACCAATGCATCATGAGCGAGAATCTATTATGCTTCGCAAGGGCCTCGACAGACCAGTAAGCTCGTTTGAAGACACGGTTTAAAAGAGGATAAACCTGGAGAAACGGGACAAGCGCCAAGTGAACAGGCCTTTTCCTGGTAGCGCGCCCCTCTAGTGGCCGCCAATCGCAACTACAGATCTGCCCTGCGGAAAACGAATGCGACGGGGTGTATCCATTATAAAGCCCTTCACAATAGCCTCTTGGGCTTACTTCAGCGAATAGTTGAGAGCAGTGCTGACTTCGTCTATTATCTAAAAATGTGCGTGACCAATCTGTGGACACGCCTGTCACGCAGTGCGTTGTCAGGCTTGAGAACCAGACCGCGTGTTCTTGCTTGAGGCCGGTGCGTACGGGGCCCACGTGCGAATGTGCGTGGGCACAAGAGGTGATGCGAGCGCTGTACCGAATTATTGCCTCGCAGTCCGTCCCATGATTGTTAGAGAAGAAACCGTGCATCAAAGAAAGAGCCCGTGCGAGGCGAATTAGTCCGCCATTTTGCAGGGAACGTCTTGCAATAATTGCCTTGAAGGGAGGACGAAGCAGTCATGAGCATGCGCAGGACGTTACTGTAGAAAGACCCTTTAGTTTTAGCGCCCGTCCTGTATTGTGCAGCGCAAATGCTCGAAACCAATTAGTCCAGCTGTCGCTACCAGTAGGCCCGTATAGTGTAAATATTCGTGGGGAACTCACTGATTCCGCTTCCGGTGACTGCAAGGACTACGATGATGACGACAAAGATGAAGATAATGACGAGTATGATGATGAGGGATCGCTCTGGAAACAAAGTCAGCGTCGTCTCCTCACTGTGGAGAGAGAGAAGAGAGAAAGTGTTCTAGGTTAAGGATAAAAGAAAAAAAAAACAGTTTGCATTGAGCTTTGGAAACACTTTTGAATTGAGATATGTACAGTCTTTGTCAAAAGTAACCAGGCTGCATGGTTTGCTTCTGGCTTGTATAGTGAAGCCCTTGTGACTTTCCTAAAGACCAAAAGATGTGGGAAGGTAAGAAGACCCCCAGTCCTTAGCTTTAACGACCATTTCAGCTTCAGGGAAGCTGTAAGGGCTCCACTGTACGAGCTAGAAGCAAACCATGTAGCCTGGTTACTTTTGACAAAGACTGTACATCAGGGAGCACAGCTAACGTGAACGGCTCGCGCATTTGGTTTCGGCGCACGCCAGACAAGACCGACAGAGAACGCACCTGGGGTACCGGTCGTGATACATCTTGCGCATGTCCCTCTCGATGGACGAGAGCTCCTGGTCGCTGACGTCCAGCAGCGGCATGGCGCCCACCAGGCCCGCGCCCCCGATGAGACCCGCGGCTGCCGGCACCGCACTGCCGCTGGCCACCAGGCCCTGTGACGAAGACCCCATCCCGAGGGCGGCCCCTCCTGCAGCGCCGGCACCAGCCGCTCCGACGGAGCCCCTCTTCTTCTCACGCCTCTCCTCGACCTGCAGGGTGGGGAGAGCGGTGGAACGGCGAGCTATTTCGGAGAGAAGCGTTGTGACCACAAGCCTTTGCAGGAAGGCTTTAAATGGGTTTCGACCGATTCGGTTCCTTAACGCGCACCTATTTCAAAGCATATGGGTGTATTTGCATTTGGCCTCCGTCAAAATGCGGCCACAACGGCCCCGTGAGTAGCAAAATGTCATAACTAGCGAGTCACAGTTGTGGGCGTAATGGAAATGAAGCTATTCAAATTGAGATGGGCTTTGCTAACCTTGGTTAGAGCCTCACTATTAAGATAGATGGGAGATAGATGGAAGTGAAGTTGCACTGACTGGTGACATTCCCATTCCAGTGTGAATTTTTTCTCAATTCTATCCTTGCATTTTGGAAGATCTGTAGTGACAACAGATATAACATTTGTGCAGGTAATGCCTATCAGAACAATTAAAGCGGACGAAATCAGTGTGTTGCATTCTATTTTTTACTGGTCAAATGTTTAGAGGAATCCCCCAAGGTGGAGTAAATTTGTAATAAGGGAGTAATTACTCCCTCTATTTTTTACTGTGCCACTATTTTACCGAACTCTTGCATTACTGGTGCCCCCAAGTTTATATTATAATGTACTGTACAGCGATGGGCTTCATTTTTCGGTGAAATCGGGGTTTTTCCCGATTCTCACACCCCGAATAGGTTTCTTTGAAAATGGCCTTAAACCCGATTTTGACCTCCAAAATGGGCCCTCAATTAAGGGTAGTTCGCCAGTTCACAAAGTTAGAGGAACTCTACGAAGAGTAGCTGATGTCGCGTACTTATGCCATAACAATTCTTTCAGTTAAATTTTGACTTCAATCCTCTTTTAGCGCTTGCTATCCGTTGCGCTGATTATAGTCTGAGAATAAAGTGCGAGAAGCATATTTTTGAAGCGAGAGGCCGGAGCACAGGTGCTGACAGGAAGCCTCTTTATTGTAGCTATGTGGTATTAAGATGTAGCGTCTATGAAAATGCATGACCTTACACTTAGCAATATTTAAAGACATTTGCCATTTTTCACACCAATTTCCTACTGCTAATAAGTCAGGTTGTAAGCTAATACTGTCTTACAACAGTATTAGTTATACAACAGGATGGTAGTTATACGAGCGCAATTCGCACGTGACTGTCGAGGCATCGTGATACCGTCGTGCCCCCACAGTTACGTTTGCGCTTCATGACTGGCACTATCATTGAAGTTGAAATATTGTGAGATAAATATATGTGTTTTGTTTGTATGTTTTATGGGGGTTTAACGCCCCAAAGCGACTCGGGCAGTGATGGACGCCGTAACGAAGAGCTCCGGAAATTTCGCCCACCTGGGATTCTTTAACGTGCGCTGGCATCGCACAGTACACGGGCCTCTAGAATTTTTCCTCGATCGAATTGCGATCGCAGAGTAAATATATATGAATCATATAAATTAATGGTTACGTGAGCAATATTCATATATAAATCATAAATAGATATGAATGACATATGAATGCTCACGTAACCGTTAGCATTAAAAGCACGAGTTATGGTATAACATTTTATCGTTCGCCATTGATTTTTGAACAATAAAGTGCACAAAAATTGTTGAGCAAATAGAGTGTAAATAAAAAAAAATCGTTGTTTCTATTTTTTTTTCTTTTTTGGTATAACGGAAGTCCGTCCGCCCCCACTAGAACCAATCGCTGGGAAAGCCACTGAGCAGCGCAAACGTGGAAAAGTCTTTTTTGCAGTACACATGTGCCAAACAGTCAAAACACGCTTTACAGGGGGCGCCCGAGCTACAGTTTTTGTAAAAGTTCGTTGACCACCGATGAATAATATTCGCTTCGTAAAACCTCAATTGCCAAGCAGAGCTTAATAACGCCGTCTACCTTTTCAATGATACCTCACGTTTTGCGGGCTAATTACTCACCGTGAAGGCGAACCGCAGGAAGTGTATAGAAGACGCATGACTGCTTTGTGCATCTTCTTTTTGTTATTCATCCTAGTGGCTCGACCTACAAACCTCTCCAGTGCCGCACCAACGATCCCTATTGTCCGGTACCGTAGCTGTTTCAAATTCTCAGTATCAGCAACCGACTTCTTGTACGAGCCGCACCACAAGCCCCATTACAGTGCGAATAGCATTACAGTGCGGGGCAGGTGTAGCCACGCCCAAGAAGCGACGTAGCTCGGAGCAGACACATCACACAACTTTCACTCTTTTCGTGTGGCTGAGGTGGTGGGATATGACGGGCCGCCCGAGCAAGAAGGAAGATGCGGCTACGTTCGCTTTGCGGCTGCCGGGCGTGTGTCCCACGCGTTTGGACAGTCTAATTTTCTGGCCCCATAGCGCCAAGTGCAATTACACTTCTCCAAATGTAGTAATAAGGTATTGGATACCCGACGGCGCACTACAATTGTCTAAATGTAACCGAGCGCCTAACTGCTAACCTTGAAGGGTATTTAGCAAATTTTAGTGTTTTATCCTAGTAATCAACTAATCTAGCACGTTCTACGACGTCTGCCAATGCTATCGCTGCGATCGCGAAAAAATTATCAGTATATATGAAGAAGGCTATTTCTGAAAATTATTTAAATGCTTCCAGCGAACACCCAGGCGCTGCTAGTCTTGCGAAGAGTTCCGCCGATTGCCCCTCTAAGCGCCGCCTGTACTAAGTAACAAAGTTTTCAAAGCGGAAAGGGCACAACGCGTTTACACCGCATCCATACTAAAGCGCGATGAACGAAACCAACGAGCTGAGGCGAGGCGGATAGGAGAAACCATGCTTGCCCCGCCCAGCACTCTCAAACTAAGATACTGAGCGTAGCCACAAGTCGGGAAAGTTGGCGTCGCGAATAATCCAGAGGGAAAGCCGAGCAACTGTTTTTCTCACTCTCTATAAGATCCTCTTGCAAACACTGAGTCATCCACAGTACTTAAGTGGCGGCGCTCTACGCCTCGCTCTATCGAGGAGAACCCGAAGCCATGAATCTAGTTGGATGCATTCCAGCCAGTAGTGTGCCAATGTCACAGGGGGATCTAGCTGCACAGTGGGCATAACGACGATGCATCATCATCATCATCATTATCATCATCATCATCATCATCACGACGCTGAATGTTGCCCTTGAAACTTCAAGCGCCGCTCCAAGTTATCGATGGCTCCGTGTGGATACAACATAGCAAGGCGGCACCCATTTCCTTCACCACATACGGCTGATGTGGAGGAGAGCGCCAAAATTGGAAGTGGTGCTTGTGGACCCGGCAATAAAATCATTGCACACAAATTTCATATAGATTGAACTGCTGCAAGCCAGTTGTCGCATGCGAAAATCGGATCGGTGCGTGCTGTTCTACAGGCAGCCTGCTCACCTCGAAGTACTCGCGCTCGGTGGACGAGATGACGGTGCCACTCCTCATGGGCCTCATGTCTCCGGCCATGGGAGCCGCCATCATGACCGTGGCGGGCTGCATCTGCATGGCCTGCGGTGCACCCATCATCATGGGCGAAGCCGCCCCGTAGTCGTAGTAGCTGGGCGGGGGCGGGGCGTTGTCGTAGTACTGCACGTTCACGAGGAACCGCTCCTGGCTAGGAGACATGGCATCACCGAAGAAACCCTGCTGGTGGCTGAATGCATCTTCAAACGGTCGCCTCCTGTACGAATAGGCGCGCGTTTGCCGCGCTCAGCCTCACCGGAAGTTCCGCTGAATCAACGTGAACAGATAAGGAGAGCTCAGTTGCTGACAGCTCAGGTTACTGACACCTACGAATAAATAATATCTGAATTGGCTGGAAGCACTATCCATGCTAGTGCGTTGTGGAAAGTCTTTCACGCCTAAGTAACAGCAGAAAAGAGGCGCTTTGCGTGTCAGCGTGTGAAGATTTCTCAGATTGCTTTTTTTTTTTCTGTTTCTATACATTTTGAAGTATACGCGGAACTCGAGATGCGAAGAGAAGAGAGCTTTGCGAGGGCGCATTTAGCAGTGCTGCTGGTCAGTACATTCGCGCCGACTCTCCTGCACAAGCCCGTACACGCTCTCTGTGTCTCATCACAAAATATTTTTTTAGTTTCTTTTACGATTCAAATTTTATAGACACCTAACAATACGTTTCACGACTTTATGGCGACTCCCTCAGGTTTCAGAAGCTCGCCATTGAGAACTTTCAGAGAAACTCGTCTTGCACGCGTCGTCCTCCGTTTTTATTAAACCTTCTGTTCAGAGCTATTTTTTTTTTTGCCTGAGAAAATATACATGGGGACCAAAACGCCTTTAAGAAGAACTTGACTTGGAGCGGTTTTCCTTCCTGAAAGCAGCTGGCTGGACTTCTTTTCGCTGGTAACAAGAAAGCGCGACAGTCTATTGGTTTTGAATAAAGCTATGATGTTTGAAATGCTTTTGAAGTGATGGACAAGGCGAGTACTAGTAGCGACAGCAAGAAGGCTCGGAGCATTTCTGAAGGAAATGCGGCCTTTATATTTCCTGGTATGTGCATAATGCATTGTGCACGAAAGATATTAATGCGGTGCGAAGCTCTATGGGCATCAATAATTCACTGTGAAATTTGCTTCCAGTGACTTCTTTAACGAGTGTCTGATGATGATAATGATTGTGAATTTATATGGCGCAGAGGCATCTGGGGCCAAAGAGCGCCATGGCAGAAGGTGTTTTCGTCAAATTGGGATCAAATACCCTTTTTCCAAGCATTTCACCTTAAAGAAGCCGAACACCAGGCCAGGGGAAAGCTTGTACCCAGCAAACAACCTTTGGGTGCCCGGTGGCACTGGGGACCGAACCCCGCACCTCCCACAAGCAAGGCGGATGAACGAAGATCGGACCTCAAGGAAAATATCCGCTTTGTACCACTAACTGAAATTTACAGAATGCAATTAAGGGCGCTTTGTGCGTCAACCATTGATTGATTGATTGATTGATTGATTGATTGATTGATTGATTTCATTCATTTATTCATTCATTCATTCATTGATCGATCGATCGATCAGTCGAGATCGATTCTGATTGTTAGTAGGTGAGTGAGGAAGCCACTAAAGCTGTCAGCCGATTAGTCTATTGATTGAAAAATTATTTTATAGCAGAAATGACTTTCTTAACAAACAAACTCAGCGCTTTTTTATCGCCCGCCCTTGCCTGCTTTCTATGCCCTCATCGCTGTTTTTAGCAGTGAATCGAGGGCTGCGATGGATGACTGACCACAGTTGCCGATTAAGACGGGCGACAAATTGGCAAATCACTGAGCTAATTATTTATAAATAATCGCTTAGTACAGTGATTTCCTGAGGTAAAATGCGAGTGATGGAGTCAAATAAGGTTCCAGTCTCACCTTCTGGACCAGTCGACCGACAGCACAGGTCCGGCCGGAGGTTGCGTAGGCGATGGCGACTTTGGAGCTGCCGGTGCGGGTGAAGACTCCCGCTCGGGAGAGCCAGCTTTCGATCCTGCTCCTTTCTTTGGAGACTTGGATCCTTTCTTCGGGGATCCCTTCGGAGACCCCTTCGCGGATCCTTTCTTGGAGCCCTTTTTCGAACCCTTCTTGGAACCCTTCTTTGAGTCCTTCTTGTCCTTGGAGCCTTTCTTGCCTTTTGAACCTTTCTTTCCCTTGGAACCCTTTTTGCCCTTGGACCCTTTCTTTCCCTTGGACCCTTTCTTGCCCTTAGAGCCCTTTTTCCCTTTGGACCCTCCCTTCTTCTTGCCCTTCTTGGCGTCGTCATCGTCCTCTTCTTCAGGCATCTTGGTACGCCTGTGACGCGCCTCCTATTCTCAGGTGTGCCTGATGCCTGACCACTGCATGTCAAATCAAGAAATTTATTTTAGAAGTCGACGAGTTTAATAAGGTAGAATATGAGAAACTTGCAAGCAAGTACTGCGAAGTCTTTTTGCGCTAGCGTTCGAAATGGTGACGAAATTACCGAAAGAAGTCGTGTAGGCGTTAGGCTTCTCCGCAGTGCACAACTTCGTGCAGGGCCGCAGTAATGACGTCATGTACGACGGCGATAGGTTTACAGCGAAGAAACGGTTGCTTACAGGATGAAAACCGATGTCACTGAAGGTAAAACCCACGAAGCGGTTTTGGCAGCGTCGGACGACGCACGACAGCATCTGGGCGAAGGCAGCGGAAGCCTGAAATTTCGGCAGCAATAATGCCGTTATGAGTTTCTCCGCATTCCTTCAACGCAGTGAGGAGAAGCCTGAACGTCGTCGCTGTTCTGAACGCCGATTACGTCACCATTTTAAATGCTAGCACAAAACTTCTTGGCATGCTTCCCCTAGAAGCTTCATAAATACAAGTCCTTGAATAATTTCGAATTGTCAAAAAACCATTTCAGCTAAAGTTTCGAGTCGCCACTTATCTTACCCATGAGACAATCTGATGACCTACTAGAAATGTTGCAGTGGGCGCTAGGTCAAAATAAATCATTTAGTATAACTGACGGAACTAATTTCGAGCAACTGCGTAGGAAGCAAGCAAGTGCCAACCATGAAAACAATTCATTGCGTTTGAGATACACACGACATGTACAATACAAGCTCACTGTCCATGACTATTATAATCTCAGTTCATCAGTACACAGTGCCATAAGTTTTAGGCTGTGTTTTAATCACGATATAAAATCTGCAAAACAAACTAGGCCACTAATGCTGGGTTAGGCGAAGATTTCAATAAAAAAATTCTATGTGCAATTTCGCAACTGGTACAATCAAAGCGCTTTGGATTGGTATGTATAGCTTCTGCGTTAGAACAGAGGCTGGAAATAAGCCTGATCTAAACACAAGCGACACACAGACTTCGCAACGAGAACGACAGTGCTTGGTCAAAAAGCGTTTCACCAACCGGATACAGGTGGAAAAGGAGCGTCGTTGGTCGCCTACTAGTCAACTTTTAAACAATTTTTTTTTTCATTTGGGGATTCATGTGACGGAATAGTAAGTTTAAAAGGCTGCAGTACAAGTAATGTATGGGGCGTCGCAGAGGCTTATAGTCATAAACACCTAACTTATGAGAGCCCCGTTGTTCCTCAGGGAGTGAAAATGTCCCATCTAAAAGCTGTAATCCATCTCGCTGCAAGCTTATCACACTGTCAGTAGCGGAAAAAAGACACTGTCGTGGGAGCCGGTGTTTGTACAGCAGGTCTACACGGAAGGGTGGCATAATGAGCCCGCCATTTCCCTCGGATTCGCACCGCTTTTACTACCATTTTGCCAACGAACTTTGGTAACTAAGGCTCAGAAACAAGAAAAAAAATTCAAGGGGCACTTAGCCTCTCTAAAGTGCTGCAAGGCGAAAGCCTTTCCTGTTTGTGCTGTACTATTGCTTTACTTGACTACACATTTTGGTTTGGTTTGGTTTATTGGGGTTTAACGTCCCGAAGCAACTCAGGCTATGAGGGACGCCGTAGTGAAGGGCTCCGGAAATTTCGACCACCAGGGGTTCTTTAACGTGCAATGACATCGCACAGCACACGGACCTCTGGAATTTCGCCTTCATCGAAATTCAGCCGCCGCGGCCGGGATCGAAGCGTCTTTCGTGTGGGTGGTGGTGGTGAAAACATTTATTAATCATAGAGAGAGGTGTTGGGGGTCGTGACCTGAAGGGTCACGCCCTTACAACCACTAGGTGGGAGGCCTAGTCAGGCACACCATTGGCGTTTGCCGCAGCCCGGGCGCGCTGCGTTAAGGCCCTTTGGGCCTCGAGGGTGCAGCAACCGGACAGGGTCGCCTCCCAGTCCTCTCGGGTGGGGTTCGGGATAGGGGGTAGGGGGTAGGGATGGGTTCTGCTGGCAGGCCCACACCATGTGGTAGGTGTCAGACACCTCCCCACAGTGTGAGCACCGCCCGTCGAATTTAGGATCGAAATGCTTTAGAATTGCCGGGCACAACATCGTGTTGGTGAGCAGGCGCAGGAGTACCCGCTCGTTGTCCTTCCCCAGCCCTTTGCATGGGGTGGGAAGAGTTTGGTGCGTGGATTTGTAATAATCGCATATTTCCTTAAAAGTGTAAATCGGATTGAAATGGAAGTCCTGGTCGGCGTCGGGTCCCGTGGGAAATGCCCGGAGAGAGAGCGCGCGGGCGGCGGCGTCGGCTGCCTCATTTCCGTGGACGCCTTGGTGACCTGGAGCCCAAACGATAGATCGGTGCG
Source organism: Amblyomma mixtum (assembly GCF_055824585.1). Classification (NCBI taxonomy): domain Eukaryota; kingdom Metazoa; phylum Arthropoda; class Arachnida; order Ixodida; family Ixodidae; genus Amblyomma; species Amblyomma mixtum. The sequence continues at coordinate 291,189,753 of NC_143013.1, read as the reverse complement.
CGGGATCCGAGTCTCGGCTACAATTTTGGTAAATACGATAAGCTAGGGGAGTAACCCACCCTTGCGTGACGTTTCGACAAGCCCCTCGTGAGTCGGTGATTATGTATTTGGAGGAGGTGTCAGAGGCTGCCAAAGCGATGGCAACCTCTTCTGCGTGAATTGCTGACTGGGCCTTGAAAGTAAGGGCGTCTACTGTTTTACCCTCGTGGACGACCGCGGCCGTGTACCATCCCCTAGAGTCCGGGCCGGACGCGTCCACGTAGAAGACTCCTGGTTTGCTCCGAAAATGGCGGTCCAAGGCTTCCGCCCGCGCCAGGCGCCTGCCATTATGATCCTCTTTGGACATATTGGTGGGGAGAGGCCGCACGTGGAGGGCGCGTCTCCAGTGTACGGGAAGGCGGCATCTCTCCTCTGTGAATTGAGTGTGCTGGATGTGTAGTCGGGCTAAAAGGCGGCGACCCGACCCTGTCTTTGTGAGACGAGTGTATTGGTTAGCAGCCGAGCGCCGTAACCATTGAGCCACCGCGGCGGGGCGACTACACACTTTGACTACACATTACAACTACGCACTTTGACTGCTGACTTTGACTGCTTCTTTAGCACGACCCTCTCTCTGCTCCGATGAGTTCTGTTGTATCCATGGCTCTGTTCGCAGTAATGAGGTATGTAATGTGGTCACCCACGGACGCCTTACGCCCCCTGTAGGAGCAGACGACAACTATTTTTTAGTTGTCTGCTCCAAAAGGGGGCGTCAGGCATCTGTGGGTGACCTCATTACTGCGAATCCGCGCACTCTGACGTCGTAACCATTTCGACCAACCGAAAAGCGTGACACCTCTGGTGACAACCTTCTGTCGACAACGATGAGGCATTGAAGGCGTTCGCCTTAAAAAGAGCCATTCGCAGCTGATCATGGGCTGGGATGCACGGCGGACTCACAGGAGCTAGCACGGCTGGCGGAAGTGAGGAATTACCGGTTCTGACGTCCCCAATCACCTTAAAAAGAGCCATTCGCAGCTGATCATGGGCTGGGATGCACGGTGGACTCACAGGAGCTAGCACGGCTGGCGGAAGTGAGGAATTACCGGTTCTGACGTCACCAAGCCAGTATACGCTCACTGCCGACCTCTTCCGGTGGGGGAGGGCGGCGGGGGGGGGGGGGGGGGGGGCTTTGTGCGCGATGAGGGGCGAAGCAAAAGTACAGTTTTAATCGGCAATTATGCTGCTTCCAGAAATGAAATTACGAAAAATTTGAGCCTTTTGGATCACGAGGCTGTACATTCGAACAGCCGCAGTTTTTCTGATCTTACAGGTCCTTCAGGCTCTTTAAAATGTTAAATCATTAAAAATAGAATAATGACCTGCAAAATAAAAAGGCCTCACAAAACGTGCTCAAGTTAAGTGCGTTCCTTGTAAAGAACGATATAACGGAGTTATGTGTGTGCTCTCGTGGTAGAACAATGTGCACTGTTTACATGCGCTGAGAAACTACGACTTGTATGAACTCCGCTCTGAACGGCCGCTCTGCATCTAATGCTTTGGCCGAACACAACGCATCAACAGGACACCCCATTGATTGGGACGAAGCATCTATCGTTACCACAGAGAAGAACATATCATCGCGCCTCCTTTTGGAATCATTTCATATACATAGCACAAAGCATGTTCTTAACAGAACACGTGGCATTCTGCCAGAAATCTATAATCGCTCACTACGCAATTTTAACCGTATATATAAGCCACTGCCGTTCCACGCAGCGCTCTATGTGATGAAGGGACCTGTACGGGCCACGAAACGTCATGTTTCCTTGCGAAGAATCTGTTGGCGAGTGTATGTCATTTCCACCATTGTATGAACTCCAAGGCAAGGTGACCGCAATATGTGAAGCGTCAACGAAACGCACTAAATCTGATGGTGGACAGTGGCGGTTCGGTCACGCAGAAGTTTATAGGTGGAGATTTTTTTTTCTGTGAAATGAGCCAAATCCAGACACCGAAATTAGGTGAGGTTGAGCTGTAATTGAACTTTCAAAATAAATGGGCTAAATAACTAGCATTTTAAAGTATATCACGTTAAAGCTTCCAATGCGTTGCAGCTGATTAAAATATTGCGAATTTTTCTCGGTATCTGTCAACATGGATTTTACTCGTTTCGATACAAAACTCCTGATACGGACGCAGCGCGTCCTATAATCTGCGTGACACGCGCTATTTGTTCTCTACTTTCTTAATTAGAAACGAGGTAAGAAAAAAATTACAGCGCCTGAAATAATTTTCTAGCCTTATCATACCTCAACGAAAAGAGTACAAAGCATGGGCAAGTGTAGCGTCGGCTTTCAGTGTATTTTCTGCTTGATAGGAAAAACTCAGATGGAAATATGTTCTTTACGGTGTATGCGTCGTAAGTGGTAACTGAAAAACTCGACAGTTCACCCGCTATTTGAATACAATGTTGCTCTGGCGGGCCTGAATTTTGAGGCTGTCAAGAGGGAGCTGTGAGTGGGCGCTCTCGAGGACGCGCAGTCTGTAGTCACGTGGTTGAGATAGGGGCGTGTTACATGGTCGCAGAAGGCACATTCATGTAGGTGTGATGTGGTATAGCCACGACTGCAATGTTTCGCGCGGAAGCAAGGGTCTGAAAGTCGTATTTTGCCCTAACGGAAAACACCAAGCACCAGGCAGCCCCCGCTTCGCTTATTACGAGAAAAACTGTTAGAATCTTCACCGTCCTTCGCGGCAGAAAATGATACAGAAATACCTGCGCGGCCCCCATCCCGACAGCAACCCCTGCGAATTTCCTCTGGATGATATAGCCATCGATTACACGTTTTTTTATAGCTGGTACCCATCGTCCTACCCACATGGTATAGCAGAAGCTCAAAATTGCATGACCCCCCTCCAAGAAGACACGCCCGTTCTCAGGAGCGGCCGCTCTTATCCAATTCACTCTTCGGCTCATATGGCCCATGTGGCCCATGGTAACATTCTCGCCAGAGACCAGGCGAACATGGGATCTTTGTCACGACATACTACGACGCAGATGTCGTTTACCCCAGTAAAAGTACCTTCTGGACAGTGCAACCCCTCCTGGAGCGGCATTACAATACGGACAAGGCTGCTAAATACCATAAACTTTCACTGTAAGTTAGAAGCTTTGGCGGGCCGCTGGACATGGCACGCACTCCTCAAGCAAGAACCGCATTCCTCATCTAGCAAACTGTAGCAGAACGGCAATCTGGGCTAGTTACTGCTAATTCATTCTGGCGGATAAGCAGCTCACGAAGAAAGCAGTTCTGTGCCGTCTTCCCTGCGTGTTCTTTTGTCCGCGTTCTTCGTGCACTGATTACCCTCAAGAATGTATCACAATGTAAAATCGAAGCGTGACCCAAAACTAGACTGTTACCCAAATAAGATGCATGTGACCCAAATAGGTGAACCAAGAGCACTTTGGTTAATTAAGCCTATTATGAAAACTCTCATAAAGTTTCACATTGCAAACCCGGCGCGATGATTGATCAGAAATTTGAAGCTCTGCGCACCATTCGCGTTACTTCCGGCGGTCACATGAGCTAGGGAGTACAGCTTGTCAGCTATAGACATTACAAATAAGGGCTCCCTGTGCGTCGCCATATTGATCGCTGGACTGTGGTGCATGGTGGAAGCGGCAGCGGAATGCAGCAGCCCAGAGAGGAGGTGTTTCAATACCTCCCTCGTCCGATGTAAAAGTTTATACCGACGCCACCTAAAACTTGGAAGTTGTGGTTGAGGTTGCAGCAGGCTACTGCCGGGACCAGCCTTGTCTTGCATGGCAAGCAGTCGCTCCGGCACCCGCCGGTAGTCAATGGCGGCGTCTGAACGAACTAGCTTGAGAAAACAGTCAGCGATGCCCAAGCATATTTCGGCTACTGTACGGTCAGCTCACCGACGAGACCATTACGCCTACGGCTGCCGCGGCCGTTGCCAGCAGCGAAGGGTTAGAGTACAACGACGACGGCTGGGCTAGGGTTTCGCGAAGACGGGCCGCGCTCTTGGCGACGAGTCGGTCGTTTCGCGCTTACCATGCGAAGGGAAGGCGTCCAAATCGGCGGCGGTTCCGGCGTGTCGGACACTGGGCGGGCAGCAATGCTCGGCCTCCGAACGTGCGGCCAAACGGCTTCCACGCTCCCGGCCGCGCGCGACAAGAAGCTTCTTCCTCCACGCCAGCTAGGGCAATAGGAGCGCGTTTGTGTCGATTTCGTGTTTTTTTTTTCTCAGCGTCCAGAAAAAAGCAGTTTTGAGAAGGTATCCGCAGCAATCTATTTTCTGTTGTTGACTCACACCGTCGTCGCTTATCGTCTCTGTGAGGATGCTGGTTTGATGCATTGTTACCTACACAACTATTAACAGGTAACTTGTTGTTAGCCTTTGAAAGATGGCACATACCCACACTGGGGGATCGGCCAATAATCGGGAGGAAGAGGCCGCCATACACTTGTACTACATAATAAAGGCAAAAGAAACGCACGCAGGAGAGGGACGCCGGTGGATTCTACCTCAAGTAGGGGATGGACTGAAAAGGGATAAGAGTTTGGATGAAAAAGAAGAAAGAAAGGAATAATTGATTGAGTCAAAATGTACTGATGCATTGAAAAGAAAATATTGTAAGATTTGGCAAGGCAGTCGATGAGGTTTCAGCAAGAAATTTTGATCAGCGGTACAGACAGATCTGAGGCTGGACCCAAGTGTGGTGGCGCAGAATGACAGAAAGAGTGGGCTGCTCAAACTAAGGCCAAGATGCAGCAAGAGCTCCTCCAGCAATCTTCTTGTCAAAGAGGTGAAGCGGCGACAATAGAACCAAAAATGATTGATAAATCCAGGTTCACGGCAAAATGCATAGATGGGAGATAGCGCCAAACAAGACCTGTGTAGATAGAAATTTGCTGATTCGCTTCAGCCCGTGGTCATCGTCCTCGTTGTCGACGAAAAGTAGGCTATAGTCCGAGCCAAAGCGATGCAACGGTCACAGCGTCGCCAACTCCATTTAGGGCGGCCATTTCGAAGCGTATACCCATGGATTTACGAGAAAGGGGGCTCATTAAAATCAGCAGCCGCTCGTACCCGGGATGATACTCACAGCCAATAACCACCAATGTTGAAAATCTTAGAGCAAGCGTAGAAATGAAATAAAGAACAAAATCGATGACGTGCTTGTAGCCGCTGCCTTTATAGATTGTTCTTTATTCGGTATCAGCTTATTTCAGTGCATGAACAGCAATTAAAAAGGAACAACATATACTCAGGAGGAGCTCTCGTATATTGGAAATGAAGTGAGAAGTGTTAATGTATTGTCAAGTCCTCATTCTAAACATCGACGTCTGTCTTTTTCGAAGGATAAAGTAAGTTCTCGGCGAGAATTTTTCTTTAAGATCCGTTCGTGTCGACTGCCGTTCATTGCCTGGACGCCAGCAACGCAGCGATGCAGGATCATACCCCATTTGCTGAACAAAAGCACAAACCTCTTACATTAGAGCAATTTTTGTTTCGGAGTGGTTTGACTAGCACGTGATTACTCGAGTGTTCAGTGCCAAGTTTCCATCGCTGAAGTGCCTACAGGGGCAAAACTCCGCAGCGTCACCACGTGTTTGCTTTATCGCCGAGGAACTGGTGACCGGTCTTCAAAGTGCCACGTCGTATACCCAACCACAGGTGCCTCCTCTAATGGCTTCTAGCAGCCAGCTGACACACGTTGACACAGCGGAGTGGTTTCACATGGGTGCGATGGTGGTGACGGGGATAAGGTGTACGCTTTTAATTTCCGGATGGGAATGAGCACCACCCGTTCAGAAAGCTGCGGTGTAGAAAGGAAAAGGAAAGATCACGCTACAAAACACCAAGGCACTATCTGCTCAACTCCCGCAAAGAGCCTAACGACACACAGCCCACTTACCTCCGGCTCATGGGCCTTCAACCACATTATCAGCAGTCAGGTGTAGTGATCTTGCCAAACCAAACATTATATATACAACAGCAGCAAGATAGCTAGCAAAAGTATTAGTCCATTCCTAAGGTGTGTTGGGTTTCATCAGCTTTCACATAAGAGTGTCAAAAGCTGGACGGGACAAGGTTAAGAGGAGACACACACGTGGGAGCACCACCAGCTGAACGCGTTCAATTCGCGCAAAGAAAAAAAAAGAAAAAAAGCGACTCACATGCGTAGACAGATAAAAAAAGCCGTGCCACAAAAACGCGAAAATATTGCTACATTCAGGCATTTTGTGCTGCTGTAGATTTAATATGTAAGTGTTCGCCTGCCGGCAAAGAAGCAGATGGAAAGACGACACAGAAGTGATCCCACTCTTTCGTCTTTAAGCGCCAGGAATATCCCGTATCCGTTTCACATCAGCGCTTCGTACACCATGGGCCTGTTAAAACTGGGCTGCGGCACCACAGTTCCTGCAGTGCAACTAATACGATTTTGGCTATCCTTTACCTTCACTCCTAGGAGCGGTGGTTGGCCAACTAATCACATTTCGAACCATCTTGGCCCACACTGCAAAGGCTTCCGAGTGCGGAGCAGTGGGAGACTCTGCTGTCCAGCGACCGCTGTGAAGACCAACAAGGTCTGGTACAGCGAGCTCAAGGGGCGGCAGAGGCCAGCGGAGCCCTGGACTGAAGGCAACCGACCACTGATTAGAGGCGGACGACTTCGACAGAGAAGGCTCCTGGGGGTAGAACCAAGACGTCTCTGAAGATGCCCCCAAACCGCAGAAAAAAACCATTAGTGAAAATAAAGTTTTCCCTTCCCGCCACCACACTATGCATGACCCACAGCTGATGTCGATGCCGCTGCTCCGCACATTACTTGGACGGCGAAGAAAAAAAGAAGAGGCGCTGCCGCCGTAATGGCGACCTGGCAGCGCCTCTGCGCCTGGTGGCTTGAACCGCCCGCCTGAGCCGCGCCGTCCTCCCGGTGGACGCCCCGCGCGCACCCGGGCGGGCCGCGCCGCCTAGCGGTCCCATTCCGCGGGCCTCCCGTGAACCCCGTGCCCAACGACGAGTCGTGACTGCTTCGCCTCAGCCAGGTGAGAACTGCCGCCTATGTCCAACACACTGCATCTGCATGCTTTCATAGAAAGTTATATTTCGTGCAACACAAAACGAGCACAGACGTTATGGCACCTGTCACGCTTTGACTCGCATGTCACTGTGCCATTTTGCGTTGTAACTAGTCCATGAACGAGACGAGTGAAGGAACTAGCTGATAAGCTTTCTTGCCGAAAGAAATCTTAATGTTATCAACGTCACTTTTCTCTCTGTTAGTATGCGCATTACTGTGCTCGATGACACGTCTGTAGTCGTGACGTATTGCCAGCGACCGCGGCACGAGAACGCCCAACATGCGATGGAGCTGACAAACGTTGGGAACCCATGACTGTGGCGCGGTGTTGTTTTCGCTTTCGCTTTGCCCTCTGTAGCCTCCGTTTGTTCCGCACTGCACAGAAAAAGCCTTTGCATTTGGGAAGAGGTACAACGGACCAGCTTCGAGGTTTCGCAGCTCTTGAGTGGTTACGTTAGCGTTGTGCACACCGTGTTGCTTCATGCTGAGATAGTATTTTCGCTATACCAAATTTCAAGTACTGTTGTTTTGAAGTACTGTTGGCTTCTTTTGCTACTTTCTTTATGAGTGTTGATGCGGAATCGAGTCCATCATACTGCAGGGCAGTGCCGCCAAAAAGTTATGAAGGAGATATCTTGGCGCTGAAACTCCTTCAACAGGGACACCGAAACAGGAGGGGAGGTCTCCCCTCCAAATTACCTCGAAGGACCCCAGTATGCGCTCGCTAGGTCTGCATGTAAGAAACAGAGCTGTTAAACAGGCGCTGATTTTGTCGTAGAGACGTAGGGCGCGTACGTCTTCATACCGTGCAATTTTTACGAATTCACATGTCATGCGTGTATCTTCGTTTTTGGCTTTACAGTTGCTCATACGAGGCACTAAGCACGTTCAAACGAGGCACAAAGCGCATGAACTTGGGACCAGTGTTGTGCAAATACTACGATTGTGTAAGAGAGAGAACACAGGATATCGACTTGAGGGCAACTGTCACAAAGTTCGTGGTTGACAGGTTTGAAAGGATAACTAACGCGCTTAAATATTAGCAGTTTTGTTCCTAGAATGCGCTGTACTGAAATATTGAACACAGTCACATTCCTCCGTACATGTTTTCTCTACGCAGGTTACGCAGCAGCCCTCCTCACCATTTTGTACGGAATGCGCGCAAGCCAAGAGTGAGCTTTCTAAATCAAGAAGTGCATCTCCGTTCCAGAAGAAAATTGCCGAGCCTGAGTAGAGGCTTTCAAACTTCTATCGCGCTAGGCTGAGGCAACAGCGATCACCATGAAGAAGCTGTCAACCTCGACGAGGCAGCGCAAGAAGCAGGCGACCACCACCAATATGGTGCACGTCAGGCAAATTGAGAGCCGGAACACCCCGTCGGGTACCATCAGGCGCGCCACGCACAACCGGGTGCGCTCCTCCGAGTCCATGGTGCAGTCGTCCAATAGCGTCGTCGACGAAGAGGAGGAGTCCGTCCCCACGTCCATCTTCAGCAACGAGATGCTAGCCGCCGGTAAGCTCAAGAGCCAGGAGTCCACCACGGACGCGGGGACCATGCCCAAGGGGAGCAGCTTCAGAAGCTCGCACGAGCCGTCCGAGAGTAGCTTAACTCTGAGCCTGCCCAAGGAGATTCGCACCTCGTGGCTGGAGAATGATCCGTCCTCTGACATGGAAGCTGCAGCTGCCAAGAGGTCGCTGCCGGTCCAACTGCAGAGGACCCACACATCCGAAAACCGGAGCACAGCCAAAAGCATATTCAGCACCAACAAGTCGGTGATCATGGAAACTCAGCGAAACAGCATTTCAGGTCGGCAGCCTGACGCGTCTGCAGCAGCAGCGACCATGCCGGGTCACGCTTCGTCCAGGCCTCCCGACTATCCACCTGAGGTTACCTCAGACACATCGGACTACTCCGACGTCCATCAGTACCAGTCGCTGGATGCCTCGTTCAATTCACACTCGGACAAGGAGTTCCGCAGCGCCTCCTCGAAGGTGCCCGCACCGGGACAGGAAACGCAAGGATCGGACGTTGCGCTCGGTGTCGCGGCCCCCAGTCGTGAGGACAGTGGTTCTTTGATAAAGGCAAAACCACACGAAACTTCAAGCCGTGTCGATATAGGTACTACGGAATCCCGCGGTGGGCTGGATGGCGCGCTCAGGGACAGCAGATCGCAGCCAGCAGTGCCTGTAAACGCCAGCACGTCCTTGGACACCGGAATGCCCGGATGGAACGCTGGAGGAGGAGTTTCTTCACTACTGGATGGAGTAAGCAGCAAGGATGGCGTCACTGAGGTGACCAGGAGCGCCGTGGACGTCCCGTCGGGGGCATCCATGGACTCACGCAAAGACTGGAGTACCGACGTTTTTCCTGCCGTCCCCATTTCACCAACAGTTTCGGATCGCGAAGCGGCTGCCTCTCTACAGAACATTCCTGGAAAGATGGCTGACTTGTTCAAAGCATTCGCGGCGCCCACCAAGGAAGCAGAGGAGGCGACGTCAGCCAGCAGTGCCAACTTTCACATGCCGAAGGAACAAACCGGTAAAAAGGGGAAACATTGCGGAAGCAGTCAAGAAGGAGGGCGTTCTTCAGCGAGTTCAAAAGACCTGCTTCCAGGACAAGAGGTCAACCGAGAGCAAGTATTTGGAGTTTCAGCTATGTTAGGAACTGACGTCCCTGCTGCGCCACCGCCCTTGGATGGCCACACTTCACAGAAAGGGCCACATGGGCCCGAGAAGGCTGCAAGTCATGCCCCCCTTCCCGCTCGAAAGTTTTCACTTCAAGATGACTGGGACATCGCTCAAGAAGCCCAAGCCGCCTTTGGTGAGATACCGGAGCCAGCCTGGTGGAGTACTCCCTCTGGTATGCATCCTGGCGGGGTACCCTCGTCAGAACAACCGCAGCAGACAACGATGGCAGGAACAGGAGTTGTAATTCCAATGCCTTCAGCTCAACAGCCTCAGAAACCCCATTCGATCAGTCACAGCCAGATCGGCACAAAATTCCATGGGGTACAGAGCGTGAGGAGAGTAACCGAAACTGTTACGGAGACCCATTCTCGAAGATCACAAAGTCACACCCAAACTTTTACATCAGGAATCCCATCCGTGCCTGGTAACCTCCGTGCAATAGCATCTTCCGTGGAACAGCCTCGAGAACCCTCTGTGAAAAGCACTACTCAAGATGGCGCCGTATCCCTGAAGGGGGCGCACGACAAGAGAGCTAAACCCGAGGCTGCGATATCCGCTCTGCCCGGGCAACGTTCGCCTAAATCGGTTGATGGAGAGCACCACAAATCTTCCTCGACGAAACGAACGGCGCCTGGCGGAGCATCAACGAAAGAACATCCCTCCACAGCGCAATCCACCGCCACTGCTTTCCCTAAAGGCGAACAGCGCCACAAGCGTTCCTCCCATAGTCCGACAGCGTCTGGTGCTGCATCCCCCAAGGTGTCAACCGAAGGCCGCACCGAGCACGCGGCTAATCGCCGCTCCCCGGCAGGAACTTCGTCGACCAAGGTGGCAAGTGGCGGGCAACTGCAAAAGACACCTAGCGTGCTAGATTGGAGAGGAGTAGCGTCTACCGCTCAGCCTGCTCTGGCGCCAATCGATGAGAGGCTGGAGCGGTCAACCACGAGCTTTAGCATATCTGAGGCTGCAGCACCTAAGCCAAAGGCGCACGAAAGCGCTGCAGCGTATGCCGACGTTGGAACTGCTCGAGCGCCAGTAGCGACGTCCAGTGCTCTTGGAACGGCAACTAACGCGTATGAAAGCATGTACCCTCTGGCTCAAGGGCCTTTCGTAGACCCAGCTGCGATAGCACATTTGGCTACTGCGCCGCATAAAATTCTGGGTGACCAAGTTACTGAGACGACTAGATTAAGCGAATCAACAGCTGTGCGTCCTAATGTACTGGTTGAACAAAGGTTTCAGCAATCTGTTACGCGTTCTTACTCACTGATCCCTCTAACAGAGAAAGGCCCAGATGAAAGTCGCCAGACCGGCTATTCAGCGACTATCTCCTCCGAAGTGAACATTGTTCAAGAGCATGGAAAGACTACCACCGAATCTGATGTGTCAGCCTCTGTATCGCATCCCGATGAAAAGCCGGTATCCGTCGCACAATCAACAGCCATGGCTCTTCAAGGAGCGGAGCAGACACAGTTGCCAGTGCAGACATGCGCGACGGACGTTCTAAAGGGAACACGGGAAACCGATGGCAAGACGGACGATCTGGAAAAGTTAGGTCGTCAACAAATACCGGAGATGGCGAAAAAACCACAGGCCTCAGAGGTGCTGGGACAAGCACAAGTCGGTGATGATCTGAAGCTCTCCGGGCAGCCACATAAGTCAGAGACGCCAGATGGCGTGAGAGCTTCTCATGAAGAGCCAAGCTCTGCAGCGGTTGACCGCGCACTTTCTTCAACAACTAGTTGTAATCAACCCGGCTTAGCATCCGCGGCTGACATTTCCACGGAGGAACCGCGAGCAGCGACTACTGTTCCTGAGAAAACAGTTGATACTCAGGAGACCTTCGGTGAGGAGCGTCTGAGACCATCGGCTAGCAGCCCGGTTTCCACAGAAGGTAGGGAGCCTGGCTTTCTCTTCGAAGAGTCTTTAAAGCGACCGCTTGTCAGTTCGTCTTGGACAGAGACAAGTACACAAGACGAAGAGCGCCGAAGAAGCTCCGGTGTTGGTGCTCCGAGAGCAGCCTACACGGTACCAGCTGCTGCTGGCGAAGAGCACACTGGGCACCTTGCCTTGAGCCATGGCGAAGCAGAAGCGCATCATCGCAGAACTTCAGCTCCAACCACGGGGCTGGCAGGAGCCACCGTGCTGCCAGAAGAAGGCGCCGCCGCCGGGCGTTCTACCGTTCCCGGAGAACCGACACCTAAAGACCGCCAAAGGGGCTCTCAGGACCGTTCGCAATCCTTGACTCCCGATAGCGGCAGCACACAAACCATCAAGACAGCCGATTTAGATCGTCACGGTGACATGACCAGAAAGAGCGAAGAGGCAGCGAGTGTAGCGGCCGTAACGCAAGATGGCAGAGACGCCACAACCGGAGGCATCTTTCTCGAAGAGTCTGACCACTTAGTGGTGCCCGGATCGGAGGAAAGCGCTAGTGAACGTCCTGCGACCATGTCAGATTCACGTGGCTTTCAGCCACTGTTCGGGGAAAGTCTTCCTTGCCAAGCTCGCCCAACCGGTACCAGCGAGTACGCCGACGCGGTGCGCAAGGGCACCAGTCCCGAAGACGTCAGTGGTGTGCCTACGGCAGCGCTTCTTGAAGCGGACGTTAGTACAGATGACGACGACGCGGAAAGGTCGGGGGACTTGTATCCTGTGTTGGGTCCGGATGAGTTGAGACCGACAATTTCCGCTGTGCACCTACCGTCTGAACCACGAGAAGACCTTATCGACTTCGAGCAGTCTACCGGCGACAAGTTTAACATTCGCGAGGATGGAAGTTCCTCCACTTTTCTGCCCGTTTCGTCAGGAGAGGTCAGGAAAGGACCGCATGGTGCACCGAGCGAGTTATTACGGGAGCAGTCGGAAAAATGCGATAAAGATAGGACGTTCAGGGGTTCTTCAGAGAGTGAACTGTGTCGGCGTCTTGCTGGTTCTCCGCCAGACCTCGTCTTTGCAGAGACCGCGCTGCTCAGCCGAAGCACGTCACCATGCACGGCCCTCGTGGAGCTTCCGTCAGAGCAGCATATCACGGAGGCGCCGTCTCGCGAACTCCTGGAGCAGCACTACCTGGGCTTAGATGACGAGCCTCTCGAAGGCGGTCCGTCCCTCCCCGTGGATGGGTCTGAACAGCCCGCTGGGATCGGCGGGATAATGATGAGAGCAGGTCGCATTTTCCACGTCAGATCACGTAAGCCTGTTTTCCACTCTTTCGCACCTTTCAAGAAAAGCAAAATTATTTTTATCGTGTTCAAAGAATATATTGGCCGCTGTTCCTGGCAGCCATAGATAAGCAGCATGCGTTGTTACTTGGCATGTCAAAAGTCTGTATTACACACACAAAGATGGAATACTCTTGGGAGTGGCCTACTTCGAGAGTGTCCCATATACCAGTTATGAATCTGGCCTGCACATATAGCGCCCTCTTTGAACAGCGGGAGAACATTCGAGCTTTCGGTTGCACTGCGCACAACCATTGCCTATAGGAGCGGTGGCGTTCCGCTAACCGATTCAATGCGTCGGTTTCCTCCAGTAAACCTTCGTTGTTCAAGTGTATGCAGTTTGTCCAGGCACCATGTGCATATACCGTCAGAAAGTGTTCAGCCTTGTTGTTGTCAAGAAAGCAATACCTGAACAGGTACTGCTGCAAACTTAGGTGCTCAGTGTAAAATTCGAAAATTATTTCAATGACAACCGCTGTTGTTCTTCCGCGGTCCTGACTCATCGTAACCTGTCCTCATGCGTACAGTATTCCTTGGCATCATGCAGGCGCTGGTTACTAGTTATTAAAAGTTAAAAGATGCTTTGGCCTTCTAACTTTCTCTCATGCAGATATCGCAGTAAACTACTTCTATATAACGGTCAAAAAACAAGAAGTTCAATTCCTTGTCCATGGCCGTCATCAACGCATGCGCAGTGAGGCGTCCCCGTGAAAAGAACAACGTATCGCCAGCAAAGTCTTGCGAGTTGCACGTATTCAAGAGACGACTGCACGCTTTTCTGACACACCAAAGTTTTAGCGTAGCGTTACCTTATATCACCACCATTACCGCTACCATCGGTAGTTAGGGAGCACTTCCAAGCGTACTTGTTTACAGGCTCTGTACCGGTAATGCTAATGAAAATAAAAACATTCTACTGTCTGCGCATCGCCACAGTACTAGTGCATAGCTTGCGCCTGATGGTGGCGGTAACGACAGCTCTATATGAATACACACCACTAAAACTCTAACTTGAAGCAGAGGGGCGAGCCGGGCAATCTTCGGTCTGTATGTAGAGCGCCTGACGTTTTCGCCATTTCCTCTCCCCGCAGCGCTGCCGGGCATGTTTCCGCCGGTGCAAGTGACCGTGATGCGGCAAGGCTTAGCGCAGCAGGAGCAAACCTCAGTGGAGCAGCCCGCGTCCAAGCCGCCCAAAGAAAGAAAGGTTGTGCCGGTCCCCGCGGAGGTGGTGCAGTAAGTGCTGCTTCGGCATTATGCATTTACTGACGCATCGTTGCGGGTCGCCTTTTGCGAACTCCGTGAAGGCAGAAACGCGTGTCCCACTCCAGCGATTGTTCCTAAACGGCATAAGATGGCGCGCATGTACTTTTGGTGCGTAATGGCGGGGTACGTAAAATTGGTAAAATCCCTATCAATGGAAATTACATCTTGAGAAAAAAACAGCGCTTGCAGACAAAGGACCAGAACGAGAAGGACACAAACAGCGCAGTTGTGTGTCCTTCTCGTTCTGGTCCTTTGTCTGCAAGCGTTGTTTTTTTTTTTCTCAAGATGTACCCCAACCAACTCGCCCAGCAACACACCTTGCTCAATGAAAATTAGTAGGCTATATAGAATACTCCTCAACAATATGGAACCTCACCAGGCCTACTTGATTAACTCACTTGAGGCCATCCAGAACCGGGCAGCACGTTTCATCACCTCGCAGTACAAAGCTCGGCTCAGTGTTACTGTCATGAAGTCATCTCTAGGTCTCAAATCATTAGCGCTTCGCCGAAAAATTTCAGTTTTCTGCCTGTACTTTAACTTTCCAGCACTTCGCGAAAATCTTCTGCGCACTCCGGTACGATCATCTCGCCGCTTATATAATTCATTTCAGCATACATAATCGTTTCTTCCTTGCGCGATCGAATTTTGGTATAACTTACCCGAAAACATTCTCGTTGAGACTAATCCTTCCAACTTTAGACAGCTACTCATCGACCATTTCCAAGAAAAATAAAACTTTCCCTTTATCAGCTGCGATGAACTGCAAAACTTTATTGGACACGTTTTATTACTGTGGTGTGTATTACTGTATGCTTCTTTTTCACATTGTTTTTGATTGTCTATAATAATGTGCTTACTATTTTGATTCTTTTTCACATTGTCTTTGATTGACTTTATAATTTGTTTACTGAATTGCTTTGCCTAGTTTTCCTTCTTTTTTTTCTCTCTTTTTTTTGCCTTTTCTTATGTATGACCTTTGGACACTTGTATCCCCCTCCCCTACACACACCTTTTGTAATGTCCCCACGGGACCCTTAAGAGTTAATAAATGATGATGATGATATCGTGACAGGAAGGACTGGCGCGTGACTGGCAACACTTTAAAACAGCTTTTTCAAAGCCGCCCTTGCAATACCTTATATTTAACAACGCGTCCGAAATATTTAGGTGCTCGGTCAGCCCATTGCGCGACGGTTTGTCTACAAAGAAGTAACTCAGATGGATCCTCAAGCTGTAGGTGGTGAAAAACTTTAATAATCAAAGAGAGTTTGAGGGACAAAAAACCCTGCTGCATGGTCGGTATCCCTAGTCCGGGACACCGCACGACGAGGCCCCGTCTCGCGCCCGCTTTACTAGAGCCCTTTGGGTCTCCAGTGTGGAGCAGTTGAGGGGGGTCTCGGGCCGAGGTTAAGCTTTACATAGTCGTGGACATAGAAAAAAAAAGAGCAGTTTTACTCTACAACACCGGGGCACTCAAAACGACGGGTAACAGATGAATCGGTATGTGAACGAACTTCCTCCCATCCTGCGCAGCACTGTCCACGGAGCCATGGACACCGCTGCCCCCGTCATCGCCCTGTCGTTCGCCTTTTTCGCCTTCGTGGCGGCAGCCGCCATTCTGCTCACCCGGGACGACGATATGTGTGCGTGGCCGCGTATTGAATCTCTTCTGTGCTCGAGCCATTGCAGTTATTTGTTTGTTTATTTGCTAACTTATTTATGGTCTTGTTTGTTCGTTTGATTTACATACAGAGAGCTAGTGAAGGCGAATGAAAGAGCTCTAAAGTACTACGCAGTACTTGAATAACACATCTCGATCTAGTTGGTTGTTCATCACGACTCAGAACTGCGCAAACTTGACAAGGACACAGAAATGGAAGAGGAGACACAGCACTGTGTCCTTGTGAAGTTTGCGCTGCTTTGTGTCGTGCTACACAGGTTACAAACAGGGTGCGGCAATTAGTAGGATGCGAACAGACACATAAATGGCGGCCGTAATAGAGTGTGGGAATAGTCTCCGATGGTGGTTGTACGCGCATGGAGCCGGCTGCACTCTTGTAATATCCCTCACTAGGTGCGTTCCTAAGTTTCATAAATTCAGCTGCGGATGTCATTCGTTCTGCTGATAGGGATCGTGATACCTTTTGCGGAAATATCAGGGACGGAAGACTGAACGCCGAGAAAAAAGAAAATTGGTTTTGAGGAATGGAAAGACTCGGTGACTTCTCGGTGGACTCCCGAACCGCACCGTGAGGGGAGGGATGAAGGAAAGAGTGAAAGAAGAGAGAAAAAGGCGCCGTAGTGGAGGGATCCGAATTCGCAGAATCGAACCCCGCCGCGGCGGCCCCATTTCGATGGAGGCGATTGATTAATTGATTTAAAACTTTATTGGAAGAATTGCAATTAAAGGAGTTTTGGGTGGCCCGTCGATTCTGGCAGCCCATATGCCTGCGCCGAAGCATGGGCCCTGCGAACCAGTACTAGTTGCTGGTCGGGGTCCTCGCTGTGCAGAATGGCTTCCCACTGCTCGACACCGTCAGACCGAAGAGGGCATTTCTAGAGCAGAATAATAGAGTATATATTACGATTCAGGCTATTTGTTTGACATTCAAGCGTCACAATGTCCCCTGTAAAAATAAAAACCATAGACTTTTTTACGTTGCAGGGCCCCTTTAAAGAACCCAAGATGGGCGAAATTAAACTGGAGCCCTACACGCTGATGTCCTTGTTGGGATTACGGTTTATGGGGTTTAACGACCCGAAGCGGCTCAGACTATGAGGAACGCCGTAGTGGAGGGCTCCGACAATTTCAACCACCTGGGGTTCTTTGCGCATGCGCATGCACTGACATTGCGCAGTGCACCGGCCTCTAGCATTTCGCCTCCATCGAAATGAGACCGCCGCGGCCGGAATCGAACCCCCGTCTTTCGGGTCAGCAACCGATCATCATGCATAACCACTGAGCTACCGCGGCGGGTTCCATGATGTCCTTGTGCGGTCATGACTTAGAAATAACCAGGGATCAAATAAATAAACGATTTTAAAAGTTGTTCTCTCAACTTGGTCTCTCCTGTGTACTACTGTGAGCTAACCGACTGCTTCTTTCCCTCTTCTTACAGATACCGAACTGTAAGAAAATTCGAAGGATGTGGATGTTTGTGCTCATGAGCAACTACCACGGAAACTGTTTTTTTTTTCCTGTATTTTTTCGAAGTTTTCATCGAATTAAATGCGCCAAAAACGCTGTTAACATAGTGTTGCAATGGTGTGCATGTCCTCAGTTTTCTACTTGTGTGCAATTAAGTGACGAAAAGAGGGCTGTTTGTGTGTAGAATGCATTTGCAACTGACATTGCCAAGGGAGCTCAGGCCAGGGTAAGTACTGGCTTCAAGCACTGAGTTCAGTAACATGAACAATACAAATACAATAAATATATAGCCAACGCCTGTACAATCGTGCCATTGGACGCCTCTCAAGCATGATCATGACCACTGCCTCACGCCGTTCATACTTGAGGTCGATTACAGGAAGCTTCAGCATTACCATCCGAGGAGAGTCTCCAAGACCCTCTGAATGCATATTATTTGAAAGATAATATTTTCAAAGAAAGATCTGCATTATTACTCAGTCGACTGCAGATACAGACACGTACAAGCGCAAAAAGACACAGAGAAAGACTTGGGCAACACGAGCGCTTACTTCCAACTGAAGATTTATGACACATATATATATATATTTATGACACACACACACACACACACACACATATATATATATATATATATATATATATATATATATATATATATATATAATAAGTTGGGGAAGTCATATGTAAAAACTAAACACTAAGTTTTGCTTCTGGCATATTCTTTCGCGTTACACAGCCTCCCTTTTTTGACATCCAGCTGTTTTTATTGATTTACCTCATGTTCACGGCACCTGTTCCAAATTCCTATACACAGGCAGGAATACCTTTCGACGGGGGAGAAAAATGAGAAGGGAAAGAAGAAGGCAGTTTTTTTTTATCAAGAAAATAACCATATTGCACGCACATAAGAGCGCATATGTGCTGTTGGCACGAGTGTGCCCGCTCAAAAAAGCCGATTTGATAATACAAGAATTTTTTTTCTACTTGGCCTCCATTTGAATATGCCGCCTTCATTCGAGATGTCCAAAATTTGCACAGGCTCTAACCGAATACTGCGAGGCAAACAACCATGATGCAAACAACGCTCACTAGCACTGCGGCGCGATCATCTTCGCTGAGGTTGAGCGAGGAGTTTTCTTGTCTACTACAGCAAATAAAACACGCTTAAAACTTTTTCTGGTGCGTTTCATCCGATTTAAGATGTGTGTTACATGATTTAATATGTTTTTTTTTTCATATATAGCCAGTATTTATTGAGCGAAGTGCTCCACACGCTACCGGTACCAGCGCTTTGCACGAGCCTCAACGAGCAGACGTTCAGAACCTGCTCGGTCTCCAGTCTCAAAACATGCTCAAAACATGCGTCACTTGCAGCGGGCTGCAATGGCGCCCGTTTTTCCAGTTCCGCTATTGAAAACTCTGATTTTTGCGTACCGTTGGTACCCGTTGGCACCCTAACTGCTTGAAACTGGAACGTAATGTTTTGTGGGTAACATAATCCGGGTGTACTATGAAAAAACATTTTCACGGTTTGCAAAATTTCGTTTCAGTAGGCCTTTAAGTGGAAGTCTGGAAGACTTACTCTTGTCAATCCTTGCATGAAAACCTTTGAAGAATGACATAACGCGCAAATTCATGCATTTCGCCCTTCTTCTGAAAGCCCCTAGAGCCATAGAGGGTGCGTTCCAATACTCCCGAGTAGACGTCTACTTAGACCATAGAGTTTCTTACTATTACCTAGAGGGAAAGCTGGCAAGCCGTCTATGGGAGTTTGCATGGAGACCCCACGTGACCACCTCAGCCACCATGGGCGCTCAAAGCATCATGGGGCGGTGAGCTACTTGTTGCGGAACTGTAACTTTTGGCCAAAAAATAATAAAAAAATAAAGCTGTTTGATAGCTGCAAACGTCCTAACATTCAATATCTTGTCTAATGATTGCAACAAACGAGCAGAAAAGCATTTAAGTGCAAAGTTTGCCTAAAATAAGACATGACTAGCTTTCCTATTGGCCAAGTGATGAACACTAAAAAAACTAATATTTCGTAATTAACAGGCGCACTTTTAAAAGTAAATATGTTTTCAAAAAAAATGTTGTTGTTTAGATACTTTTAGAGGTTTTTTAATGGCATTTCGGAAGAGTAAAACCTTTTATTGGCGTCGTGTGTCGTCGCGTTTTCACTACTATGGCTTTTGCACACTGCGTTCGCGCGAAAGTCGTCTGCGCACACACGAACTACGTTTTCGGAATGAAACGCCTTAGTACTGCCACTCTGTGTTCCCAAAAAACTATGACTGTGCCGCAACAAGTAGCTCACCGCCCCATGATGCTTTGAGCGTCCATGTTGGCTGAAGTGCAGCGCCGCCAGCTTTCCCTCTAGGTAGTAGTAAGAAACTCTATGACTTAGACGTCTTGCCGGACAGCCGCCATTTTAAGACGCGTTCCAATTTTCACGAAGCCGTCCAAGAAGACTGCTTCGCCGAAGTCCACATCGATGCAGGCTAACTTCCTGTCTAAAGATGGCGGAGCAGTTGGTGCAGTCAGGGCTGAGTGAGCTAGCCGTGCTCTTGGCGGGCACTGGAGCCCGGAGACGCACCATCTTTCAAGTGTCAGTCATTCCGTTAAGTTGATTTTTATAGGAACTGGCGGCAAATAAAGCCATCTTTGTGGACCTACGATTATATTTGTGAATCGCGCGAGAGGAAATCGTGCGGGTGAGATCGTCTGCTATGCAGGTGAGATCGTCTGCTGCAGCGGTAGCAATGAACGCACCATTATTGCAGAAAAAAAAATAAAATAAGAAATAGCAAACTACTAACAGCGCGTTTTTAACTTGTTTTATTAAGAATTTTTAAGAACATAGGAGTGCAACTATTCGCAAATGTTAGTTCAGTTTATATTCCGCAAGGCGGCGCGTGAACTAGACACGTTCCAATATATAGACATGTAGACTGCTTCCTAGACGTCACGCTAGACAAGCGTTTGCGGGACGGCAGGCTGGAAACGCTGATTGGTCAAAAAAATATGACGTCATACGCGTGACGTCATAGGTCACGTGATATTTAATGACGTCATGTCCGGTTGGGGACAGGCATGTTTTCCCTAGATTTTCCCCCGCCACCGCTCGTCAGCGGACGGGGCTGCTCGCGAGGAGCCGAGAGGCGAGGAGGCAGCGTGCACTGCAGCGTTGCCTCCTCGGCGTGTCCCCGTCATGTCTTTCGACCCGCCGCGGTGGCTCAGTGGCTATGGCGCTCGGCCGCTGATCCGAAAGACGCGGGTTCGATCCCGGTCGGGGTGGTCGAATTTCGATGGAGGCTAAATTCTAGAGGCCCGTGTACTGTGCGATGTCAGTGCACGTTAAAGAACCCCAGGTGGTCGAAATTTCCGAACCCCTTTCACTACAGCGTCCCTCATAGCCTGACTCGTTTTGCGACGTTAAAACCCCAATAAACCATAAACCCATGTTCTTCAGTGCGCGCGCGAGATTAAAAAGCGCACCTGTCGCGCTGCGCTGTCACACTGCATGCCTGCTTCCGTGCATTTCTTGCGGACTCCTTTCAGTCATACTTAGCTATACTTTGACCAAAAGGCTTCTTAAACAGTTATTTCAAGTTTTATTGCTATGTATAAAGAATATGTTTGTAGCAGGTGCGTGAGCCCGAACAAAAGAAAACTGTTTTTATTCCCCTTCAGTATTCCTGCTTATCGAGACTTGAGTATTTATATGTTGCAGTACATCTTTTTTTTAGGCATCACAACTGATGTTTCGATGTGTTTGGTAATTGACTTCATTGTAGCTTCATACTTGCACCATTTAAACTCTGCACATAGCTCTTTTTTCACAAAAGGAAATGTGATTAGGTTTCTGAATAGAGCTGTGCACGGGCCGCAATATCGAACCAACCCGCGCCCGGCCCGGGACTTAACCTACCGACAGGAAGCCCGGCCCGACACTGAAGGACCCTGAGCACGCTCGTGCTCGGCCCGACCTGCAAAGCGGCGACGACACAAAAAGAGAATTTCAGGAAAATGAGTTTATTTCAATGACATTCAAATTTTGACCTCGCATTCCAGATCACAGTTTGGGATTATACACAAGACACAACGCATAAAGGTATAGATTTATCACTCTAAATATGCAAGTTGTTCATTGATGATGGCTTGATCGAAACAAGAGCGGCGCTCTTTCATTACGAATCCTGCGGCGCTGAAATTTTTCTCGCTGCTTGAATTGGTGGCCGCAACGGCTAATACTTCCATAGCAAGAGAAACGCTTGAAGTATGAAGGGGAATGACAGACGTGGTGTCGTAAGCCATGGATGGCGTGCCACAACAGGAAGACTTTTTGACTTGTTAGAGGATAAGCGAGCAAATAAGCGACAGGGCGGCGCTATACTGCGAATGCCGATGTGGCCGCGACGTCCCTGCTTGTACTATTCACGGGAAGGCACGGTGCTGTGTTCACTTTGCTGACAAGCGATTACGGCGAAACGCAGCACTGCGCCAGAATAGTACAAGCTGAGCCGTAGTGGACGCGCCAGTGACATTCTTCTAATGCTTTTCATGTGGTGCCCCCCCCCCCCCCCCCCCCCCTCCTTCGCTCTCGCCCGCGACTATTGTCCGTCTCCCCGGCCGGAACCTGCCGGGTAGGCGGACAAGAGAGAAGGCTGCCGGCTCTGCGGTGCGCTGCGAGTGGCGAGTGGAAGAATTTAACCTTTTCCCGATGTGCTGCTGCAGCGCTACTCCGTGACCCCGCGACCTCGCGTGCGCCGTACGCAGCCCTGCCTCCGCTTCCCAGAACCATCCTTTCTTCTTACAAGGCGCCCAAAACTGATTGCTTTGCCCCAACGTTGGTACTTGCTAGAACGAAAAATGCGTTTCTAGCCCCAGCTAGCTTTTTTTTTTTTAGCGTTTGTACTATCTTCCCGTCCTTGTACATGCCCTCCTGGATGGTCTAGACACAAATCACTTCCTGCTGTGCATGCAAGACGCCCAGCGCACCACAGCCATATTCGCACTTCCACATATATGATACATGCTTTGCCCAACTTAGAGCCTTGGGCGTTTGGTTGTGAGTAACACCGTATGGCGCGTAATGCATTCCCATCAGGCAGAATTAAAATATGAGAAAATTCATCGCAAGATATATTTCCTTGTATTCTCCAAGTAAATTACTTCTATACTAACTCATCCCTTCTGAAGTGACCAAAAGATAAAACAACTCAGCGTGTAAAAAAGGTGAATGCAAAAATACACTACTTTTGTGCAAAATTCACAGGAAGTGCACTTAAATTGCCACAAGTGCATGGCCAATTAAGGAAAAAAAAAACAAGGGCAAAGGACGGAGACGCACAACAGGAACACAGGACGACGCTGTGTTCTGTGTTCCTGTATTCTGTGTTCCGAGTTCTGTGTCCCCGTCTTTTGCGCTGGTTTTCTTTCTACAATCGTGAACCAATTAACTCGCCCAGCTCTCCACTCTACTGGACCAATAAGGCATCAAGCTTCACAGTGCATTAGTGTTATATCTTACGCTACATATTTTCGAATTGTTTTTGCTCGGCATACACGTCTTTCATTTGCTTAGGAAGAAAGCAGCGCAGTCAAGAAAGTTACTCCCTCCTGCCAGCGAAAATTTAAAAAATGCGGTTTTTTCAGCGCCAGTATAAAATCTTTGCATGCTGACGGCATGTTGAAATTTTCGTTAATGCACCGTAATAATTATCTCATGAAGCCCCAGCTCTTGTGGCCCAGGACGAAGAGTACGATGATTTATGGCAATATTTGAGGTGCATTTATGAGCCAAGTTCTTAATGCTCTAACGTTCTCCTAAGCAAATAAAACTGAAAATTGTGATAATTTTGATAATGCTTTATGGAGCTAACACTACCAGGACGTGGTAAATAAACAAAAAATAAATTCTTTGATAAAGGCCTGTACGCTGCACTTGTGCTGCTCATTTATTTCATGCTGTCCATTTTCTCAGTGCAGTGTCTTCTTTGATATGCATATTTCTGGCTCATTACATACTTTGCTTCGGTTCACAATTCTTCTTTTAGCTATATTTCATCCACTTTCCTGCCATAATCTCTATTCAAACGTAATTTGTGTAATTTTGCTTTGTCCGGGCTCCTGCAATGTTCTTTTTATTTTTATTTTATTTAGAACATACTGCAGGCCTACAGTAGGCCCAAGCAGGAGGGGCGAATACATAATATATGCAAAAAAGAACAGGTTTAGCAAAATTGAAAAATGTTAAATACAAGTTGTAACACAAAATACAGCAATAAATACAAGGCTCAGATGCAAAAGTATATATGAATGACGTGAAGACCTGCTTCAAGCTGTTGCACTATAATTCAGTCTAACCTCCTCGATCACGATCACCTCAGCCTTTCCTTATCTGTTGCCATACTTTTTTATGGAAACACTTAAAAGCAAAGCACCATGATCTATTTCAGTATTGTTTTATTTGCCGATCTAATTTTTTCGAAGATAACATGGGATACCAACTCCCCTTTAATGTCCCCGTTCTCGTCTCGAAGTCGCGAATTTTTAGATGTGCGCTCAGTATTCTCGTTAGTGCATTTGTGCTCACAAGGGACTATAACAGCCAACGCGGCTAATACGCTAGATTTAATCCTGACAAATCGATCTGACATAGTCTCACCTATTACATACCTGCCAGGCATCAGCGACCACTTGCTAATGCACTATGACATTAATCTAGCCACTCCGAACACTAACAAAAAGAAAAAAAATAATAATACGAGACTACAATGGAGCAAATTTTCAGGCGATAAATAATGAACTATTTTTTTTATCGATGCTTTCCCATAGCTTTGGTGTCCGCAGCATTCAAACCAACTGGAGCATGTTCACAGCTATAATCACCCAACTCACAGAACAATACACTCCTGAACGCACTGCTACCACCCACTCAATAGCTCCCTAGTGTAATAATCACATTAAACGTTTATCTAACAAAAAGAAAGCCTCTACCGCATCGCAAAGTTCTCGCCAACTAGTGAGCGATCGGACTTCGTATTCAGCGGCTTCCAACATGTATGTTCAGGCGCTCAAAAGCGCTAAAAGCACTTCCACTCACATGTAACCACCAATGTCAAAAATTCTGGCGGGTCATTAATCCTTCCACCGACGATAGTTTTGCGTTATCTGACCCGTTAGGCGACCTCATCCCTTCCGACGTTCGCGTCACGATTCTTAACCGCGTAATCACTGACAACTTTACACCCATATCTGATGTATACATATGCCTACAACTCACCACTTCAACTATGTTTTCATGCCACCTATAACTGTTGCTCCTACTGGTGTGAATAAGCTTATTGATGGACTCAGTGTTCATTCCGCTCCGGGTTATGACTGCGTTACTTAAAAAGCACTGCAGCTTATTCGCCCATTATACTAACCAAACTTTTCCAGCATTGACCAGTCAACGCTGCTACTGAGTGGAAGATCGGAAAGGTGGTTACAGTCTACAAATCCGGCAGCAAAGCATCCCCTATTAATTATCGTCCCATATCCCTTACCAATACTTGACCCAAAATGTTCAAACATATAATATTCACCAACCTTGTTAACTTCCTTTCATTGAACAACTTTTTATGTCAGCGCAACATTGTTTTCGAAAACTTTACTCTTGCGAAACACAGTTAATATAGTTTACACATGCATTGCACTGTATTCTAGACCTATCATCACTAACTGGCTGTATATTTCTGAATTTTTCAAAGGCTTTCGACGATGTATGTCACAACCTTTTGGCTCACAAACTAAAACATCTTAATATTGACTGTAACTTATTGAAATGGATTGAATGTCTACTTAATCGCTCACAATTAGTTATTGCTTACGGTTATAACACCTGTTTTACAGAGGTGTCTTCCGGAGTTCCACAAGGTTCAGTTCTTGGACCCTAGCTACTGTTCCTGATCTAACATTAATGATCCCCGCTCTCTTATGGATTCTCATATTCACCTATTCGCTGATGTTTGCGTCATTTTTAGAGAAATAACCAACACTAACAACCTTACATTACTTCAGTCAGTGGCGGTCACAGAGAGTGGTTTTAGGGGGAGCGGACAGACTGCTGTATATAAAAAAGAAAAAATAGAAACAACGATTTTTCATTTTATTTGCACAAAAATTTTTTTGCGCTTTGTTATTGAAAAATAAATGGCGAAAGGTATAGACGTTATACCATTACTCAATCTTTGAATGTTAACGCTTACGCGAGCAATATTCATTTCGATACCAGGCGAAACGAGTCGACGTCTGAGATAATTGCCACGACATGTCCACTAAGGTCAAAGCACCTGCCCGGACATTTCACCAGTGGGGTTAGCGGCCTTCATTTATCAGTTCTGGGAAGTGGCTTAATTTGTTCTGCCCTCAGTCCCCAAGGCGGCTGGTCGGCGCTCCTTGTCAAGCCAGAAAGGGATGGTCCCCTCGCTTGCGTCGCTGTGTCCCTGGTGGGATAAAGACATGAATGGGTGGCTCCCCCCCCCCCTCCCGCCGACGAGGTTGTTGGCCACCGCAACCGCAGGTAAATGGCACCGCCGTCGCCGCCGCGCCGGCGGCATGGCAAGACAACGGTGGCGGGAACTTGATTACTTTTGTATTTTGTAAATAGTGTACAAAGCTCTCCCCTGTCCTTTCTTGCTGTCGCTCCCCTCTATACTTCTCCTTACTATCCTCTCCCTTTCCCTGTCGTTTCCGCCGGCTGCAGCTCGGGTGCTTAAGATATTAGATAGCAATTGCCGCAGCCGGCAACACTCTTTTGCTTCCTTTTTTTTTTTAAAAATAAACCACTACCGCCAAGGCAGGAACACGATACCTATCAACGTGTAGAACGTGGAATTGTGTGAAATAAGACAGCTGCTAACAAGGTGAACGTACAAAGCAGGCGACTACTTGACGAGACCGCCACTGACTTCAGTGCGAAGAATGGTGAATGCAGCTATATATGAACAAATGCAAAGTCATGCGTGTATCTAGAAAAACTTCCGTCCCACCTCACTACTACATCGATAACATTTCCTTGGAATCAGCCTCATCATATAAGTGCATCGGCGTCCACATTACTTATTATCTTAACTGGTCTCTTCATACCGAGAACATAATTGAAAATGCTAATCGCATGCTTTGCTACTTACGTCGCAACTTCTTTAACGTTCCTTCCAATTTGAAACTACTGCTTTATCAAACACTAATACGATAAAAACTCGAGCATGCAACACGTGTATGGCACCCTGCTCATGACTTCATTAATGATCTTGAGCTGGTGCAAAATAACTCTGTGCGTTTAATCCTTGTTAACTACAACCGCACAGCTATGAAGTCTAATATCTGCCTCCCATAACTGACATCGCGTAGAAAAGTGTTTCGTATCACCCTGTTCCACAAGCTGTACCATCATCCCGCTCTTCGTGATCACCTCATCCCCCGTACAATTTCTGTATCCCGCCGCATTGATCATGATCACAAAGTTGGAAGTATGTCATGCAACAGAAAATGCTGCTCGCAGTCATTCCTGCCGCGAACCTCATGCGACTGGAACCACCTTACCGCAGAAGTTGCCGGCACTGAAAA
Organism: Amblyomma mixtum; assembly: GCF_055824585.1. Classification (NCBI taxonomy): domain Eukaryota; kingdom Metazoa; phylum Arthropoda; class Arachnida; order Ixodida; family Ixodidae; genus Amblyomma; species Amblyomma mixtum. Next base: position 291,162,716 of record NC_143013.1, on the reverse strand, counting down.
TTACGAGCAGTTCCGCGTAGCACTAGCTAACATTGTATATTCAGGCGCTGTTTAATGTTCATGTAATCAACTGTATTTTTCTCTCAGTTTTAGTATATTTACCATTCCCCCTGTGTAATGCCACTAGCCCGTTGTGCTCTAAGCGGTGCGGGCCGGGCTCTATTATTTTACTTTCCTTTTAGACAAGCCCACCCTAACATCTGTGTAATGCCACTGGCCTTGAGGGGTAAATAAATAAATAAACAGAGTAATATGCAAGCCTCTCACACAACATTCACTAATATTTCTTTCTTTCTGTAATAACAATTTGTAGACAGCCTAAAGGCTCATATTTCACTGACGTGAAGGTTCATTTTTCAGTCACAGTTCCATACTGTAGAGCGCAGGATAGCGCTTGTGCTGCATAGTTATTCTTCTGTGTGTGTCATTGTAGGCGCTATTGTTTGTTTTCTCAAGTACTATGCACCGTGTATCCCAAACTGAAGTTCTTCTAAATCTTCTTTGATATTAGCAGTTGCAAATTCAAGCCTTCTGCAGGATTTGAAGGAGGCCCAAGGAGACGAGGACTAATTTTATGCATATGCAAATGTAAACAGCTAATCTATCTGTACTATTGTAACTTGCATTCTTTTTTGCTTTATGTGCTGTTCTTATATTTCGTGCCATAATGCTGAATGTCGTGATTTTTGTATGTATTATAGTGTAAATTGATACTGTATGTCTGCTGTCAAAGTGTTTTCTTTTTCTTTACTGTAATGCGCGATTGTAATGTTTATCTCTTATATTGTTTGGTGTACTTTCCATGTTCTTTTAAAGTACCAACTTGTTTTTCCTACGTTCAAAACTGTCATCTAATGGTCCCCTGGGCCTTGTCAAGCTGTGTGCACAGCTTTTAGCCCAGGGTGACCAGCGAGATTTTTCTGGTAAATAAAGTGCATTGACTGATTTATTAATTCATTGATATGCAACTTACAAATGATTGGAAATGAGGGGAACATGTGCACAGGGCGGAAAGCGCGTGGTCTGCCAGGAAACACTGAGGTGGCCCCGAGAAGGGCCTTTAGTAAGGACGACATCCGTTTTGTGCCTCTTCACTAAGCAGCGACGACACGGCGTGCGCAGTCCTCGTTTTGCACGAGCTGTCGAAGCAATCCTTGGTAAAAAAAAACACGAGGGAACAAAGTCGTGCTGTGTATGCAGATGCGATCGCCTCGTGGTTCCATTCACGGCGAACAACCATCCGGCAAGCCTGGCTCTTTCGACGGATTCAGGAAACGACTGAAAAGAACAAAAGTAAGGAGCGAAGAAAGGTGCACTGCTTACAGGTTAGAACACAAAAACAAAGCTAGGCGCTGCACTCGGTTAACCCATTCAACGAGGCGTGGCGTGAGCTTTAAATCCGATTTCGACAAGGCGTGAGAAGTCGCTAAAGAAGCAAAGGCACACTGCACTGAATGAATGATAGATAGACTAAGCGCAAGTCATAACTTCTCTAAAGCCACACTGCACTCGTTTAACCCTGCAACGAGGCCTAGCGCGGGTTCTGATGTCTGGCGCCGATTTCGACAAAGAGAGGGAACACGGCCGCGAGATTGATGCCCGCAATCTTCCAGGAAGCAATGAAGCGGCCCTGAAAAGGGCCGTTTGGAGCAGCTCTTCAACGTCAACCTACAGCGGCGTGGCGGCGAGCAGTAGGCCCAGCGTCCGCGGCGAACAATGACATCGGCTTCCGAGAAGCATATCCAGGGAACGACGCTGCAAAAAAAAAAAAAAAAAAGTTTCGTTACAAGCACCGCAATTTGGTGAGTCCTCAATGCACGAGAAAACTTGCGACAATGTAGTTCAGTCCTTACCTCAGGGTTGAGAATGCGCACCCCCGACAAGCGCGTCAGCGTAGCTGTCAAACGGCGGTCCTCAAAGCGCGCCTGATGCGGATCCTTGTAGTGCCGCGGCAAAAACTTTAAATACGAGCACGACACTAGCCACGTGCTCCTGGGGAAACGGCGAAAGCCGCAAGCAAAAACTGAACAGAAATTTCAGCTGGCTGTCGCCGCCGAGCGCACCACGCACGAACGCCATAGCTGCACACGCCTCGAAACGAGCGCGCCGAGGATCACGAAACGAATGCGGCATGCCCGCTCACCACGCACGCGCGGCGCGGCGGGTGCACCTAGCGATTCCCCAGGCGCTCTAGGGAGAGGTCGAGAAAGGCGCGCTGACGCCACGTCCGGTTGAGAACGAGGGCGAAGTCAAAAAACGTCACGGAGAAGCGCATCCCATCGACCAATCAGCGTTTCCAGCCTGCCGTCCCGCAAACGCTTCTCACGCTAGACGTCTTGTCGGACGTCTAGAGAATTGGAACGCACCCAGAGTTTCTTACTATTATAGTAAGAAACTCTATGCCTAGAGCAAAGCCCAAACCCCGCGCACGCGCGAACACACGCACAAATGCACTTTTTGTTTTGTTTTTAACATTGCAGAAGTAATCACTGTAACAACTGAAGATCTCTTTTGATTTGCTGTATTTATTTACCCTGATTATTATTTTTGCACTCATTGTCCACAAGAAACCAGCAATATTACTTGTAAAGTCCTGCCAAATCTGGCGTCCGTGAATCGCGTTGTCAAGTAACGTTGAGAAGTGAAAGTTTTTTTTGTTATTTTTGTGTTTTTCCTGGTTTCCTTTGATTCGGTCTTTCGTGCATTGGGTATGAGGAGGTTATAATTGGTTCTATTTGCTCATAAATACTCAGCGACATCATGCCCGTTGACTGGCTTACCCAGTACCTCACGCTAGAAAATGTTTGCTTAGGTGTCAACCTCGTCACACTTAGTGTGATCTACAAGGCGTACCGATCTAGAGTGACCAACTTCGAGGCAGTCCAGGTGAGAGAGTTTTTGTTTTTCACTGTGCATGTCTTGATGAGTCTTCGCTTGCCATGCAGCTATAGCTTTTAATGAGAAGTGACCAAACCATGAACCTCTGCAACAGCAAATTGAATGATGTATTGTTAGCCAAATGTTTCGGGAAACAACGTAATGAGGACACTCCAGGTTACATATACGGCTAAGCATATTTCCTGTATTGCACTTGTTAAATCTGAAAATATCTCGACTAATTTCATATAACCTAAGTGAGAGCCTAGCTACAGCAACTTCCTTGCAGAAAGAAGAAAGAATACTGGTCGTGTGTGTCGTTCTTAAACGTTGTTCCGTCATCTTGTGACAGTATACGCTGCAGCTTGATCAGTTGGAAAACTTGCTCAAACGACGTGGACAGCTGTTCACCGCTGGCCTTCGTGCTTAATAAGCGTTCGTTTCGCTTTTGGTACCACCGCCAGCCTTGAGGCACATCTGCGAGAATAATTCCTTGCCTTCGTTTCGCCTTTACAGACAGCTCGTCAATTTGACATCGATCATCACCTGGCATCCAAATTGCGTGAAGAATATCCCGACGGCACTGCCGTGCACGCTGTCATCAGGGGCCATGTCAAGGCCTTGGGCGACACCATTAAGAGCAGGCACATGCGCCATGCCAAGGCTGTCATCCAGGAGTGCTGCCTCACGGAGCACAAGATCCAGTGGAGCCCTGTGTCCCGCTTCTGGTAAGTATGCACACGTGATAACGCTGTATTGCCCAGGCAGCAAAAGATTGTGGGATAAAAGTTGCATACTTCAAGCGTTTTGTTGTTACTGGTCCCAGTATTGCAGATTCAAAGCCGCTGTTTTGGGGTATATGTCATTACCGGCGGACAAAAATGTACAGGAGACAAATATCTGAATGTTTAAGCATGGCCAAATTTTTGCACGCATGTTTTGATATTTACCGCCGTCTGCAAACTTAACACGGTACGTTGCTTTCAAATCATGAAAATCTAAAAAAAAAAAAAATAATTGAATATCAGAAAACACCAGAGTTCGTATTTATAAGGCTTTTTAAATTATATCGTGAAATATGTTCCCAAAAAACAGCCCAGAAGTGACTTTTGACATGTTTCATGACCGTAAGTAGCACAAAACTGGCTGAAATCTCCGTGAAAATGCCACTTATCTGAAATGTTTTTTGACCTGACTGCCCTGCTTGCAGAAAATGTAGCACAACAATGGCTTCATGGATTTTCTTGCGGTTTGTTGCATTGTGTTCCTTGATAACTTTTTTATTCAGTGATGCACCTACATTTCTGAATTACTTACTTGTCTTTTTGTTTATTCCCTAACTAATTTGATGCGACAATGATGAGTGCATCATGCAAGCATGGATATAGCATTCTGTGTAGAAAAAATCAAGCAGCTAAAAGTATTTGGAGAATATCACTGCGTCGGCCATTCCTTTGGGTAAAACTTAAAAGTGACTGAAGACTCCTATGCCGTTTTGTTGTCATGCTAGGCTTTCTGCAAGTTCGGTATAACATTGAAGCATATAAAAATTTATAATACCAAAACCACTTAAGATTTTTCATTGAAACTTTGTATTTAAGCATTCTGTGGACTTTCCAATAAGCATGCGGCAAATTTCATTGCTCTACATGGAAAAAGAAAACATTTGACCTCTTAAACCCGCGTCCCTGCTTAAAAGGGACGCTGAGAGGACAACTCCAATCAATGATTGGTCTCAGTAAAAATTGATTTTTAGCTCATACTGGGTATTTTAATATTTTTCCAGCAAAAAAAATATATATATATATATTTATGGCTGAAAAAATTGAACTTTAAAATTTTGCTGCTACTTGGTTCAAACTTGTGACGTCCACACCGAGAAGGATTCTCAGTGACCGTGTAATGTAGCCTCCGGGATCTACGTCAGATGTTTAGTGTCAACACACGCAGTTTACTTGCAAAATCGGCGGGTGATGGTGACAACTGCATTAAGTTTAAAAGGTTCGTATCAGTGGGAGCGGTCTCTTCAGCATTAGAATTTCACGGTCTGTCGATACAGGGCACCTTCAATTAGTCCTCAGTACCTACGGATGCTCAAGCGTATGGCTTGGACTGAAATTATCTCCGTGGAGCATTGGCTGCTGGGTCTAAGACTATTCTTCGGTGGCTGCAGGGTGTCCATCATCATCAGCCGCTGCATACGCATTGTGCAACATGGTTTCAGATCCAGCGGCCTAGGCTTTGGGGCGCTAATGTCAGTCGAAGCTATGTGCTCAAGCATTCGTGTTAAGTTTGTGGGCGGCAGTGTATTTGTAGCACCACTAAACATGTTGAGAAGCACTGAGAAGAAGATGAAATGTCTAGCATGAGCTAGCAAGCGTTGGCACGCATTCAGAACAGAATGTCCTGGGTTTCTAGGGAAAGCTGACGTGTTTATCAGGGCCCTTATTCCTAACTTGTTTCGAAAACGTCCCTTTCACCAATCGGAGGTTGCCTAAAGAGACGTTTTCAAAACAAGCGTTTTCAAAAGGGACACAAGTCTAAATATAGGCCAAGCTTGGCATTCTACTTCCATTTTAGGCTGCCATGAGTGCCTGCCCGCATATAATTGGTAACTCACATGTGATACCTATAACCATGCTGGTAAATTGTTAAATTGGTTTTTGAGGAAAGGAAATGGCGCAGCATCTGTCTCACATATATCAGTGGACACCTGAGCTGTAAGGGAAGGGAGGAAGGTAGGAGTAAAAGAAGAAAGACAGAAAGAGGTGCTGTAGAGGAGGTCTCCGGAATAATTTCGACCACCTGGGGAGAATAATTTCGACCACCTGGGGAGAATAATTTCGACCACCTGGGGATTTTTAACCTACGGGCGCCTCTTGTGTTTCGCCTAACCATGCTGTCAGCAGGTAAAATTCGAAGTCATTTTTTCATCTGCTGATGTAGCATTATGCCCCATGAAATATTTGGTTCTACCAGGAGGCTTCACCATTTGCAGAGGCTTCACCATTAGCGTCATGAAGAACAGCACACAAAGATAAATACAAATATATTAAAGGAGAATACACACTGAATTCCGGTTGCATGTTCCCCCTTTGTAATGATGTGTAAGACATGGATCACCATGTTGTATTCACCTAGTACTGCTAAACAATTTCTAATTGAATTTCTTCTCTCACCTGTTTTGGTTTCAATTTCAACAGCCTAGCGATGGCTGTGACGCCAAAGGTCATGTGAGGCATGAATAAAACTGCAATATAACTGCTGCTTCTTCACTCGTGAATCCAGCTCCTGAGGAAGGCTAACTTTAGCACTGTGGTGAATTGAAACCATAAATTAGTAGTTATGTCTTACTTTGTTTCATGCCTCACGTAACCTACACACACCTTTGACATCGTAGCCATCGCTCTGCTGCTGAAACCAGAACTAGACTGGGTAAGAGAAGAAATGGAATCATAAATTACTTAGTAGTCTTAGGTGAATACCATATGGTGATTCATGGATGCTAAAGTCTTGTGCATCATTACAAAGAAAAAAACATGCAAACCAAAAGTGTGGTGTCTGTATTTCTTCAAAAAGGCAGGCAAATACGCACTTGCCGTTTCCTGCTTATCATCTGCATGTGTTCGGTCTTGTGCACTGTTCTTCATGTATAGAATAGTGAACCAACGAGCCCAAGCTGCAGTATTTCACATTGTAGGCTCTCTGCATCTCTGGCAGGTGACCCATTTTGCTGTGAAAAATATATTTGGAAGTGCACTTGTTAAGGGTAGTGCTGCGGGTGTTAGATATTATTTTTCAAGCAGAAACAAAAACTATTGAAATTTGTACATACTGTATCATACTTAATGTAAAATTCAGTCCAGTCACAGTTAACACTGCCTTGCTTTTTTGCAGATACTGTCATTGCTTAATGGCACTGTTTGCCAGATTATTTAGCCATAAAGTTTCCTTGGCTGATCACTGATCACTAATATTGAGATTCTGCATTCTGGCAACTGCAGTCATGTTATGCTGGTCAGGACAGCAGTTCCTAAACAAGTTAGATTAAACTAGGCAAGACGGAAATTATAACCTTGATGTAAGAGGGAAAAAAATTCATTGTGTAATGTATAATTGTTTGCTATCTAGCTCTGTTACCGTACAATACTTGGTGAGTGTCCATGAATCCCTACCGATCTGCGGACCACTCCCCCACTGACCTACCTACTAGTCCTCTGCAGTATTCTGGCAGTATAGACACTTCCCTTGTGCTTTTTTTTTCTACACCTTGTCACTGCATGTTAGAGGTGTCATCATTGTCACATTTTGTGCCTTTTCATTTTTCTCATGAATTTTCTGCTAGGAGTCTCATGTTTCCTTCCTCTGCCATTAATATGATGAATCAGTGATGTTAATTACTTGATTGAATTTTTTTCTCAATTCTTATTTAATTAAGAAAAAAGCGCCAATAAAGTGGGTAACTAGACATTGAGGGCACCCTTGTGTACATGTGATGCTAAAGTTCTTTCTGTGTTCATGTGACTGAAATGAAGCTTCCTTTCAAGGTCACAGACCCAGCGGGAGATACAGCGCATCCTCAACTTTGTGCCATTTGGCCTGGTGTCACGGCACAGCAACGTGATGGTGGAAGTGGTGGACCCCTTGGAGTGCGAAAATGTGCCAGTAAACTGTGTTTACGAAAACTTCATCCCAAATCGAGAAGGTCTCAGCGGAGTCTTTTTTGGCTGGCTGCGTGGAGAACAGACCAAGGGCATCGAAGAGCAGGAGTTCCTTCTTGAAGAAGGCTCTGCGCTGACAGCATTTGGCACCCTAACTGTCGCGGAAGATGGTACAGTCAAGCTGGTTCCCCCGACCGACGGTGTCTGCTATTACCTCACGCAGCTCAGCCACCCTGCGCTTGTGTCAAAGCTACGCTCTGAACTCGGAGTGCTGCGTGTTGTTAGCCTGGTGCTTGGGTGCACAGCTGTGGGCCTCTCCTGCTACTTGGTGTTCACGTGGTGGAAGGCGAAACAGGCGCAAGCCCAGAGAAGGAAGGACTCTCTACGTCGTGAAGAAGCGAGGAAGCAGCGGCGAAAACTCAACCGGGAGTCGACTTCAGAGCACCCGTCCTGTGTCATCTGCCGCACAAACCCTGTGGAGGTGATGATCCTGGAGTGTGGCCATGTTTGTTTGTGCACAGACTGCTCAGATATGGTCACTGGGAACTGTCCCATGTGCAGGGCTTCTATCAAAAGAATTGTAGCAGCATTCCTTCCCTGACCCGCTGGTTGAGTGGTGTAACATCCCTAAGACCTTTCCGACAACAAGTATATACGGTGTTTTTGCAGATTCGCACACACTAGGTTACTGTGTGCTGGTTTCATACGAATTTCATACCTTTCCCAAATTTTTCTGCCGAATTTCATGCCTGTAATGGTAACAGGTGTGCTAATCATTACTTTGTAGCACTATTTGAAATGTGCATACAAGAAAAAGTTTAAAGACAATTGATAGTTACTTCAAAGTTATAGGCGAGGTCCGCTGTTTTTTTACGCTCAAGAACAATTTTGTGAGGCCGTGTATTTGGCTTTGGGCTATTTAACATATCCTCAAGTTCTTGCTGTTAGTCTTGTGATTAACTGGAGAGTTTTAAATAAAGGAGCCTCCTGCTGTGTGGCAACAAATTATTTTGTTGCGTGTGACTGTGTATATTGACAAATGAAGTTTATGTGCTGCAAATTATGGTCTCTAGAAGTGTTTGTGCAGTGATATAGTTACCAATAAAAAAAAAAGTATTTATTTATGACGGTAGCTAAGCCCCAACAATAAGTTGCGACTTGAAAAGGTGCTGGTTCAAATTTTCCATCTCTTTACCATCTTTCCATCTTTATCATCTCTCAAACTGAAAACAATCGCATGGTGGCGGAAAGGCAATCGATTTTATTAACGCGAGCCTGAACATAATACGAACGTAACATCCGTGTACGACGCATTTGAAAACGAAAGCAGAACTAGTGGTGCCCGCATTGTTTTGTTTGTTACTTTATCATTAAAAAAAAAAGATTAAGGTTTGTGTACTGTTAACATTATGCAAACCAAGCATTTAGACCAGATACTTTTATGGCGTTAAAACCAAGACTTGGTCAAAACTAGCCAGCAAGTGTTCGCAAACCCGCAAACACTAAACCGATACTTTCATGGCGTCATCGCCAGAGGCCGCAACACTCGCCACTTTCCGGTGCCAGTTTCCAAAGATGAGCAGTACTGGGAATAGCGCAGGCAAGTATTTCCTTTTTCCTTTCCTGCTTTTATTCGTAGAGATTGCATTGTTGATACAAAGTCTTGGCCACCGGTGCGGGGGTTGACGAGATATTGTATTGATGTATTTGCCATCTACACCACAAGCGCTGTCGCTCAAAGGATCCGATTGCGTGCTATGTGGTACGGGGTGTCACCTTTCTGTACGAATCGCGCATTTTTGACGCAACATACAGTGTTACACCCTGCGGAATCGCGTATGCTACGTACTTGAGGTGCCACTTTTAGCCGTGCGAAACCTTTGCGCAAATTGAGTGCTGCTTACGACCTGTAACAGCCTTACCTACGCTTACCCTCATGTCTCCGTCGTTCGCGCTCGAATCCTGTGTTAAGCTTAGCGTTTTCCAGAGCTCATGGAGGTGTCGTTAACTCACCGCATTGTTTACAGTAACTCCTGTGGTTAAGACGGAGGATGTGAAGCCAGGAACCCAGGATGCGTCGAAAGCCTGCAGGGATCAGGCACCAAAAAGTAAGCGCGGAGGTTCTGCATACGTTTAAATGAATTTTTCAACGCCACTGCGGAATCCGTAGTCTTGATGACATGTTGTGGTTCTCCAAGGGGCTTCATCTCATGCTAAAGTAGTTATATCTTGTGAGTAGTTAACGTTCTAGTATGCTTTTATATTCGTACAAAGCAGTCAGACGCGCGTGGCTGCAGGTCCGAGAGCACGCCAACCTTTAAACCACTCTCGGCTCTTGAATTAACCGCAGGCATATAACTGCGACGTTCAGCTCCCAGTCGTAAAACCGGCGAACTCGGCTTGCGCCGTTGTATTAATTTATCCGGTTTCAATGGCGTAAAAGAGCAGTGAGCTGCACCTTTTGACTCTTAAAGGGGTGCTGTCAACTTGCCCTGTTCGTCTAAGGCGCATTTTTTACAAAGTGTCCAGTTATATTACTCTCAAAAGAAGTGAAATAGTCCGTTCTCGAAAATGCTGTGAATTTCCTACTACAAGAGGCTGCAGAGATAGTGACTTTTGTGTTTTCTTTTAATGCCATCTTTTTCACAGCACAACAGGGTGCAGAAGCCAGAGGAGCCCAGGAAGCTCCTCACACTACTCAGCCTGATGGTTCTGTGAACAGTGGTATGTTAATCCATAGCAGTAACTACTTACGTCTCTGCCAGTTTCCTATTCCCTTTTGCTTTCTCTGTGGGGGCTTGTAGGGTTATATAAGTATGCATGCAAGCTCGATTGTTGCTTGTGAATTGGCTTTTTGTTTCACTGGTGCCTGGTTGGTTGCCACGCAGGTTTTTTAAGTGCATCTTTGCATGTTCACAGGTTTTTTTTATTTTTACACCCATACTGTAACTGCTTTTATAAAGTTTGTGTTCCATGGAGCGGTTTAAAACAGGTGTTGATCGAGTTTCACTTCATGCTATGACAATACACTGTGGCTACGCCGAGATTGCAAGAGGTTTTGTTGTTAGTTTGTGTGAATTGGCCCATGGCTTCTTGCACATAAAAGCTGCCCACAAGTGACCAGAACACATGATTAAATTCTGGTGCAAGCAAAAAGGTTTGCATTGTAACGGTAGGATCAAGAACAGCATTGCTAGTTAAACAAGTAATTCTAATTTTCAATCAACACAGAATGTCATGGAGGATTGTGAGCGGTCCTTTTTGATGAAAGTGGCTGCTGAAACCACATGACCGCACTCTGGTGCTCCAAGGTTAGTTAGCGTCAAATATCAAAAGTTGTTTTGAGGGGGAAAAAAATTGTTCGCTGGAATATTTTACTGCTTTAATTGGTCTTTGCATCTTGTAACTCAAGAAAAATTTGGGGTCACGGGTACCTCTTGCCTTGTAGCAGAGAGAAAGGCTGCCGGCATATCTAATAGGCTTATCGCCACCTACTCCGGCTTGTACTGCCAAAGCTTTGCTCTGTACCACATAATGGTGCCCGTGATGTCATGTAAATACCTCCTGTTGGGTTGGTCTCCTCAATAGTAGGATACGAATTAAAAAATAACAGCAATTGATAACACTGGCCTCTTTTCATGGCACCCTGTATTACTCCACTGACCAATTGCAACATTGAGCAAAATTATAGGTTTTTAATGCTTGACTCTATCAAGCTAGCCATAGCCATCAAAATTCTTGAGCTTATTACTTCGTCTTAGGATAGGTTTCTTGTCTGGGTAACAAGAGAAACTTTAACAACAGTCTACTTTTTGTCACGAAGACTCGGCAGTCCTGAATGTGGACAGAGCTTCACTGTAGACTTGAGTTATTATCGGACGATAGTAACAGTCAGAGTGCAAAATAAATTTTTTTTTCTTGCAACTTCTGTCACCTTTCTTTACGATTTCTCACATTTGCTGGCATGTAATCATTAACTGTAAGTTACCAGGCTACATTTATACAAGGAAGCTCGCAGATTAGGAATCCTCTGCACTTTTTCTGCTGCATTTTTGATGCCATCAATGAAGTTTTATATCCTTGAATAGTATGTTTTAATTGCAGTACAAGAATCAAGATCTTCAAAGCACAGTTTTAAAACTCTTTAGGTGCTTGTGCCCTCCAAAAGCGTAATGGCGTAGCATGACTCCTAAAACATTTGCATGTGCTGCTTGTCTGCCTTTGCAATAAATGTCAGAGCATTCATATATCTGGAGCTTACAAATAATGTTCCTGGCTTGACTTCAGGCTTCATTGCTTGTATTCATTAGCAGCTGTAATGTCATGAACTCAAATACAAATGCTTTCTATGAGCAGAGAAGGATCTTTCTTGTTTGTTTGTTTTTTTTTGTTTCGTTTTGTTATTTTTCGCCCACCACACTGGCTCAGTGGCTTTGACGTGTGGCTGCTGATCCCAAGGTCACAGGTTCGACCCTGGCCGCGGCAGCCTTCTTTCGATGGAGGCGACACGCGAGACCGTCATGTGTGCTGTTTGATGTGAGTGCACGTTAAAAGCACCCCAGATGGTCAAATTAATCTGGAGCACTTCACTAAGTCACCCCTCAAAGCCCATGTGTCGCTTCGGGACATTAAACCGCGCCGTATACCACATGCCTTTCCCGTTTTCATTTACAGTTATGGTGACCTAATAGTGGGATTCATATCTTAACAGAAAGGTGACTGCTGGCGAGCTGCATACCAGTGTCGCCAGACACAGCAGAGAAATAACGTGCAGCAGTGTCGCATTTCAGTCTGGCTAGGCAGCATTGCATTAGTGCATCGTATGACCCACAGTGCAATGACACTGACCGCATTGTAAATTGTGCTTCATAGCAACATAGTTCACTGTGACATGCAGCTCCAAACAGGCTAGAGTATTGTACCCTGCTCCCCTTTATGTTTTCAGCTAGATTCATTTTTGCCTAACACCTGTACGGATGTAGTGGCTCGTAAATCGAGCTTCCGCCACCCTGCAAATGGCTGTAGCTCGCATTGAGTGCTGCTATACATGAGGTGTACTTCATACCTGCTGCGCTTTGCTCAGAGTCTGCTCTGGTTGACAGTCATCCTGCTTTTGGTCTCCTGTGACAGCAAAATGTGCTTATGCTTTTGGCTTGCAGCAAAAGTTGAGGTGGCAGCACAGTCGAGGCCTGGCCAGAACGTTGAAGGGGATGCAAAGGCAGTCCGCAGCCCCTCTTTGGTTCTCCCACCTTCTCTTGGTATGGAGTGAGGCATAGCGGCTTTTACCTTGTGGAAGTATAAATGTGAAGTGAACTCAGCTATGTTATCTTGTTGTCGCCTGCATCGAAGGGCTAGAATGGGGGTGTAGTGTATTGCAGGCTTTATGACGGCATCTTCGAAGTCGATGCTCAGTGCTCTTGCAAACCGTGCTTATGGCGGCATTAGCTGATGTGATGTGATGGCAAAGTGTTCATTTTAGGTACGAATATTTTCTTAATATTTTCTTGCATAGTTATGTAGGTGTAGTCCAGTGCTAAAGTGTCTGGTACTGTGCGTTCATCTTTCTGTTGGCTGGGCCTGATGGTTAAGCCTGGCATTTAAAGAGTCTTTGCACTGTGACCATTTTTACTCACCAAGGCAAAGTTGATAAACCGTGAGGCTAGATCCTTCAGTAACTTGGATCAGTGACAGTGACTTGGATCACTGACTTGGATCAGTTCTTCACTGAACAGTGTCGTTAAAGCTGTGCATGGAATGCATCCATTTAGGATTTAGAAATCCCAATCTCATTTCATGGAGGGCTCATTTTAGCAGTCTTTTGCGGAACTTCCAGTTTATATAAGCTCCTCCTAGCTGAACAAACTTATGGTTGTAGTTTAATTGAAATGTGGTGTTTCAAAAAAGTAATGTGTGCGGATTTGACCATCTGTTTAATGTTGGCAAAAAAAAAAAAAAAATCATGACATCAGAAGCACTGGGCACTTAAAAATGTTTTTTAACTAGTAAGAGGCCTCATATATACTGTTTTCTATTAATGGTACATGTAACTACAGTGGAGCTCAAGCCTGACTAAAGAAATGCTGTCAAATGCAAAATACCATATTCAATGGTTACAGCGCAACAGACAGAACACGGAAGGACACAACACAGTTGTCTGCCACGCTGTAACAATGGCATACAGTAACCAATTCACCGAACAAGCTGTGTTGTACGATATCCTTTTGCGAACAGATGATAACATGGAGCATGGAGAACTTATTATTTTTCATCTTGTATACAGCTTCACAGGAAGTGGTCTTACCCGAATTTTTTGCTGTTCATGTATTGGTGCTGTCATCCTACTGTTTTCCTTTTATTCCCCTGAAAAGGGATGTACCCAAAGGAACACCTGGCTAAGGGCACAGCTACGTGCATGCTGCCTGCAGTGCTTGTGCTTGTTTTATGCATGGATCTTGTAAAAAAAAAGCATCAGCATGGGGATGACTAGCACATATGGTCACACGCACTTGTTGCATTTCTTCGTTTGTCCTCGTATTGTGTTGGAACCAAGAATATTTTATTTTCCTCATCTGAGAGGAAACCACTTGCGGTCTGCTTTATACCTGTGGGACGTAAGCATAGCTATTGATGCTAGGTTCCTGTGGATTCGAGTTTTATTGCTGTTTTCACTGTGCTACGGGCCAGGACATTTCGTTTTTCACTCTTCTTGCAGTCCCAAAATCCCACATGGGTAAATTTAATGGCAGTGCCCTTGTAGTGTTATCAGTCTAGGTAATTCTGGAAGGCATCTCTGGTACTTCTGATGTGTATGTGTATTACCAGTTCTGATGTTTAGTGTGATGCGTGATCAGTGTGTAATGGTTCATTAGCAAACCTGGCCCTTGTATTCTGACTTTTATTGCTGGGATATACTATGTCATGCAAACCAAACCTACTTTTCGTTTGCTAGTGGTTGGTGCCTCAGCTAACATATAAAACTATAAAAAAAATGTAATGTTCATTGTTGTCCGTTTCAGCCAATATGTTAGTTACCCTGAAGACATTGTCACCACTGCAGTAGTTTCTTTTAATATATTTACAAATTTGTTTTAAATTTTTAGTACACCTAAGATCGTGGAATATATGTCACTGACGTTAAACCTTATCATGATGCACTGATAGTCAAGATAATGGTATAGGTAACTGTAGGTCTCGAGCACACACATGAGTAATCTTCCTGTGGGGCTCAAGTCTTGGGACTAGGAAGTCAAGCTAGATTGATAGCTTGGCATCACATGATAGATGATGTGTCATTTTTACCACAAACAGGGCTTTGATAACGCAGAAAACTGCATAAAAGCGAAGAACGTGTGGCGACACTTCTCGCGGGTTTCCGCAACTGTGCCTTTTGACGTGAATTCTTTACCAGCCACAATTGGTTTCTTCGCTTTTTCATGCAACCCAATTTCTACGTCAGCCATTGAAATATAAGAAAAAGCAGTGCGGCAATCACAGCCAAGAATGTGAAGAGTCTCATAATTGAGACAACGCAGACCAAACAATGGACAGAAAGGCAAGACACAAACACTAGTGCTGAGTCTCTCACTTAGTAGTCAGTGAACTCAGCCCATATGTAGCTCTTGTATACAGTGGGTTCAGTACCACGAGCTGCCAATGGCGTTCGCTCTGTGACACTGTGTGATAGCTCTGGCTAACACATGTCATAAAAAGTATGTAACCTTCTCAGTGTTCAGGGTACTGTGAATTTGTGAAGATATCAGGAATTTCATTTGTGATTTTCTCATCAACGCAAAAATATTTATAGGGTTCGTGAGGAATAATCTGTCCGTCTGTCATAGTGTCTTGCCTAGTTTAGTTTGCTGTTTCATTTTGGGTTCCTTTATAAGAGCTACAAATGCTATTGTGTCCTTTACAAGCAACTATTTTGGAAGAATTTTCCGGTAGTTTTTTTTTATATATATCTATCTTTGGTTTACACTTGGCTGTTCTAATAACTAGCCTTGCCGAGTGTCAAACTGAACTCTCTTTTGACTTAATGTTTTCCTCTATTCCAGCCAACACCGACCAAAAAGGTAAGTCCTGTGGAGTTTTTTCAAAACTTCTAGTGCTGAAGTATAACTGTGCACACTGTTCTCTCTTCAGTAAATTTTGCATAATTAGTTCTCTCTGCAATTTTTTTTCTAGACCAGCAAAAGTCGAAAGGACCCGAAGTTACTGAAATATCCTATGATGATTACGAACCTGATACCTTGGTGAGTCTGAGGATGCCTTTGTCAGGGGTGCTTAGTGTGTACGCAGAATTGTCGCAGAGGAGCAGTTATCAGGGGCTGGCAGTAGTCGCCTACTATGGAGTAACCTTTTCCTTTTTTTTTTTCCTGTTGCAACCTATTATTATTTATGAAGAAGAGTGTCAATTCATTTCTTGTGTAGATGGTAGAATGCTTAGCGTCTGTTTTCTTTTGCAGGACCTTGATTTCACCCATTGCCGTCTTGGCAAATTGTCAAACTTGGAAAACCTGCGGCGAATAGAGGTCAGTAGAATGGTGCACAATAGTTCGCATGCTGACTGGTAATTTTTGTGTTAGCTTGCTGTCGTCACTTTTCTTGCTGATTTCCCATGCATATAAAACCATTTGTTAGTGTGTTTTTGCACAATGACCGTAATCAGGGATCACCTTTTTCTTGAGGCATGCTTTTCCATTCCGCCTGATTTAACAGAAGACTAGTAGTTAATAAAGCAAGAGTAAACCACTTTCACTTACAAATGCTGCCTTAGTTGGATCAACATGTCAAATACATTGCCTTGCTTCTCTCTGTAGATTTTAATCTTTAGAAACAACTTGTTAAAGAAGATTGAAAATGTTCACATGTTGGTTACGCTGAAAGAATTGGAATTCTACGACAACCAGATCACCAAGATAGAGAACCTGGATGCCTTGGTCAATCTTGAGTGAGTCCCGCATTCTTGATCTCTTGAAAAGTGCAGTGTCTTGTTCCTTTTTGCCTCCGCATTGTGGCTGAAAAGCATGCTGGTGGTGTTACAATTTTATTGTCATAAAGACAAGGGTGAGGGGCTTTGGGTCATCTTAAATTATCCTGTGCGGGCCCTCACAGTGGCGTCAGATTGCGGGAAGTCCGTGCTTTCGGGCGACCTCTAGGGCCCAGCTCACTATCCAGAGTTGTGTCTCCAATTCTGAGCTGAGCAGCGCGGTCTCCCACTGATTTTGCCTTGAGAGTTGGGACCCCTTAGGGGGTAAGCCCTTAGGGCACTCGTGTAGTATGAGGTTTAAATTGGCTTTAGAATAATTACACAAAATACAGCGGTATTGATGTACCATGGGGTACAGCATAAGGGAATATATATATAGGGATTCATGAAGGCATGCATTTTCAATTGCCTCCAGGCAACTTGCTCCGAACCCTCAGGCAGGACGTTCACATTAAATTGGGCTCATTGTTTAAATTCATTGCTTGAACACTAGTTGCTTTCCTTTTGTTTCTCTATTTCTTTCTTGCTGTTCATTTCCACTTTTTTTGCACTGCGTGACAAGAATCCTGGACATCTCGTTCAACCGGTTAACACGCATTGAAAACCTCGACAAGTTGGTGAAGCTAAAAAAGCTGTTCCTGGTGAACAACCGAATCACCAAGATTGAGAACCTTGACCAGCTGGTACAGCTCGAAATGCTGGAACTGGGCAGCAACCGAATAAAGGTGGGCTCAGCATGCTTCTAGTTCCTCTCTTTGTTTCATCTCTCGTTAGCACCCATTCATTTGATGATAATGATGGAGCAGTTACTCATTAGCATCCACCCAAGCACAGCCATACTGCTGCAGAGGAAAGCTTTACATATTTTACAGTGACTTCTTAGTTGAAGAAAAATTTGTCTTGGTCCATGGTACAAACCTGGGACCACCGCCTGCCCAAGGCAGTTTCTCTACCAACGGAGCTAACCAGGACTGCTAGTGTATGGTAGGGTGAGAGCTAATTGTGAACAACAAAAAGTGAAAATGATGTTGGTCCATTGTTTAGGGGAGCCCCCCCCCAAGGTAGAGTAGATTGGTAATAAGGCATTAAAAGTGCAGTGAAGAGAAATCTGAACTCGTCTTTTTGCCGCGGCAACTCAATCTGCACGTTCCGAGCATTCTTAGAAACTTCGATTTATTGCCCTGTGTGGTCGATTTCTCTAATTAAATCGAATGGATGTCCGGCTCCCGCCTTTCTTTTTTTAATTCTCCCCCGTACGGTGGGCGGAGTCGACCAACGCGTGGAGTGCCTTTCACCCAGTCCCGTGGCGGCTTGCTGCTCTGCCATCGGCGGAGTAATACGTAGTAGTCCGTAGAAGCAAATAGTCCGCGTGTATTTTTATTTCTGCGGGCTTATTTTGCGGCTATATTATCTGCGAATGAAACTATTTGTTCACGCAAACCTAAAAAACAAAATAAAGTGAAAGCAAAGCCTCCACGGAGCTGGCTGAAAGGCACTCCACGCGTTGGTCGACTCCGCCCACCGTACAGGAGAGAATTAGAAAAAAAGGCGGGAGCCGGATGGTAATTCGATTTAATTAGGGAAATTGGCCACACAGGGCCATGAATTGAAGTTTCTAAGAATGCTCAGAACGTGTAGATCGAGTTCCCGCGGCAAAAAGACGAGTTAAGATTCCTCTTCAGTGCACCTTTAATTACCTGTACTCATTAGCATCAACTGAAGCATAACCATACGGCTTTCACAGAAACTTCGTAGCTGTAATATTTGTCCTGGTCCGGGAAGTTTCTGTAAAAGCTATAGATCTGCTCCACCTTGGGGAATTTCTCTAAACATTGGGCTGACACTGTTCCCCTTTTGAGTTGCTGAATTCGCTCTTGCCCTACCATATGCTAGCTGTCCTGCTTAGCTTAGCATGTAGAGTGACTGCTCCGGAGAAGCAGTGGCTCGAAGTTCGAACCCCGAACCGGGATAAATTTTTCTTTGTCTACAAAGTTTCTGTAGAAGTTGTATAGCTTTCCTTTGTAGCTGTATGGCTGCGCTTCAGTAAATGCTTGAGATACTACTACCTTCTTACGAATCTATTCAATATTGGGAGATTCCCCAAACATTGGGCCAATTTGATGCTGTTTATTCTTGAATTACTATGTACCAGTATGCTTATTCAGCAAGCTAGCCTGTAAGGTCACTTATGTTAGTTTTGTTCAAAAATGTTTGTTTTGTTCAAAACTGTGCAACGACAGAAACTGTGAATCATCATTTTTTGTCCTGATTATGACAGCTGTGTTGTCTGATGCCTGTTCACTCTTTGTCTGTATCTGGTACTCTGCATGTCTATGATGCCTGCTCAATGCTTACAATTCTTTTGTTCATAAGTGGTTTAGCACTTACTGTTGTATAGTCATTGTTGAGCATTATTTTATATATTGTATAGGTATATAAGAAGATAATACTAAAAAGAATAGACACCTTTTTACTAAACACAGCTTGTTAACTGATTCACAGTTTGGGTTTCTAAAGGGACACTCTACTGAATCTGCTCTTCTGTCACAAAAAGAATTTATCTTGAAATATTTTGAATGCAAATATCTAACTCTCGGCATCTTTGTTGACTTCAGCAAGGCATTTGACTTTCTTATTCCTGATGTTTTGCTGGCTGAAATAGAAACATATGATGTTTAGGTATTTGTCTCAATCTTCTACGTTCTGATCTCACTAATTGACAACAAGCTGTCTTCTGTAATGAACATGGATCCAGTCTTCAGGCCTCAGGGTAGCCTTCTAGGTCGTTTTCTCTTTAATGTGTGCATAAATGACCTTATGAACATTGACAGCAATGAGAAATTCTTTTTGTACGCAGACGAGAGTAGTATTTTTCTAACATGTCCCTCAGCAGATGAGTTACTAAATTGTGCCAACACTGTTTTAAAACATTGCATCCATGGTCCTGTTCTAATGGGCTGCCTATTATTAACACTAAACCAAAAGCCATTTTTTTCAGACCCAAAAACCTTAAAATTAACTCAAACCAAGATCTCCTACTTGGGCACTACAAAATAGAAATAATGGACAGTTTCAAATCACTGGGCGTAGTAATGATGCCTGTATGAGCTCGACCATGCATGGAACACCTTTCGTTATGAAAAAAGCGCTTTCCATTGGCCTTCTTGCTTGCTACCGTACTGAATTTCCATTTTCTAAATCCATTAATTTATCGTGCCATATTCCAATTAATTACTGCGACCTAGTTTGGGCCACCACATCTAAAACGAATCTTCAGAAAATTGTAATTTCTCAAAAGAAACCTATCAGGCTTATCGCAGATGCTAGTTTCACCGCCCATACATCTAATTTGTTTACCAAATGTGAAGTAATTTGCACAAATGTTTTTCTCAAGTATCGTCTATTATACTACCTAAAATTTTCTTTACAATTAATTCGTATGTTTTTGTTTAATATCGCATTGTTAAAAGCTGAAGGAAAAGTATGTGCAAACATGATCCGATGAGAAATTGTCACTTCCGCGCACTAGAACAAATTACGATAAACAAACATTTAATTTCCTCATATCTGATATTCTTAACAGGTACGAATCTAGCCGACTTAACATGTGTAACTTCCTAAAACATGATTTCAAATTGTGGTTTGTAAACAAACTTTTATAACCTATGCACATACATACTGCAGTATGTATGTGCATCCTTTTGCTGTTCCTGCTATCATCGCTTCACCAGTGTGCGACACTTAAAATGTATTTTGTTTGCCCCTAATGTGTTTTCTAAGTAGTTCAAAATTTCTCACGTTTTATCTACTATGTACGAGGATCTTTTTTGGTTTTCTTGCTCATTATTGGCCACCAGTGTACTCTTGTTGGTCAAATGTTTAGGGAATCCCCCAAGGTGGAGTATATTTGTAATAAGGGAGTAATTAGTCAGACATCCACCCGAGCGCAGCCATTTGGCTGCACTCGGGTGAATGTCTACTTTGGTGGATGTCTGACTACTTCGTAGTAAAAGAAAAAAGCAGTGGTCCTGGGTTCGAACCCCGGACCAGGTCAAATATTTCTTTCACTACGAAGTTTCTGAGAAAACTGTATAGCTTTCCGTTGTAGCCGCTTGGCTGTGCTCGGGTGGATGTCTGTGAGTAATTACTCCCTTATTACAGTGTGCTCGTGTACAACTTGCCTCCACTGCATGCATGTTTTTTTTGTTTTTTTCATGTTTTTTTTTATAAAGGCCACAGGCATTTACAAGTTGGTTTTTTTTTAGCTTTTGGCCTGTGTCCTATTCTGAACATGTGCACATATTTAGAAATACAGTAGTCTGGTCTTCTCTCACTGCTATGCAGCAAATTGCATTTATTTTTAATTGATGAATTGTAGTTGAAATTTGTTAATTCCTTCAGTGTGTTGAATAGCTCATTTAAAATTTTGCTGCCTTGCTTGATTTCCGCTTTTCTTGCTGTCTTTAATTATGATTTTAATAGTTCAGTTGGCACAAGTTCTTTGTTTTAAAACATGCCTTTATGAAAACCTGCGAGGGTGTAAAACCACACACTATTTGACCAGTTTCTTATGCTCTTGCTTGCTTGATCTTATTTTCAGGTTGTTGAAAACTTGGGCTCCTTGGTAAACCTTAAAAGCCTGTTCTTGGGAAAGAACAGGATCTCTAAGCTGGAAAACCTGGAGCCCCTGAAACAGCTAGAACTCCTCAGTATTCAGGTACCCTTCGTTACTGAAGTGTTCCACTTGTGTGTATTTTAGAGCTGTTCCCAAGAAACTTCACCGCAATGTGTCAGTCCCTGTCCACAAGTCCCAGAAGATTACTGTGAAGGCGGAGTCTCCACTAACGATGATCCTGCCCCAGCATAACAAGGCTGTGAAGCCATATTTTATGCCATTTTTTTCCGTGAACCTTTCAACCTTTGGTGCAAAACAACACATGGGGAAAAAAAAATTAAACGCTATGCAAAATGGCCCACTTAAAAACAGCTGCTTCAATATGCCCAGCTTGCCTTAAAGGCAGGCTTACTTCTACTTTCAGCCCCACTGCGGTGGCTCAGTGGTTACAGCACTCGGCTGCTGACCCGTAAGACGCGGGTTCGATCCCGGCTGCGGCGGCTGTATTTCGATGGAGGCGAAATTCTAGAGGCCCGTGCACTGTGCGATGTCAGTGCACGTTAAAGAACCCCAGGTGGTCGAAATTTCTGGAGCCCTTCACTACGGCGTCCCTCATAGCCTGAGTCATTTTGGGACATTAAACCCCAATAAACCAAACCAAACCAAACTTCTACTTTCAACTAATCAATCAATCAAAATTTATAGTTCACAAAAAAAACTTACAAGGTGCTGCATAATCATCTCGATCTTTAGTCACTATGGCTGATGGTGGACAAGGCCCCTAGCTTTCTTCTGTGGAAAAGTTTTAATTCTGCAAATAGAGAACAAAGAATTTGTGAATTGCTGCAGGAGACATCAAATAATGCTTCAAAACGCACATTGCTTTATATAATGAACCAAGGTATGAATGTGGTGTCAAACCAGCACAGTGGTCTGCATCAGTTGGAGGACACGCGGCTCTTTTGACTTCCGTGGAATGAATGTGCATTTCACTAGTCATGCGCACAGCACAAGAGGAAGCCAGCATGGTGCATATGGAGATGGGTGCCCCTTCCTGACGCCTGATATTTCAGCCCCGAAAAAATATTAGTATGCGCTGCATTTTTTTGGTACTTTTTTGTTATTTGTGATAATAAGTGGCTTTTTTCTTCTCTCGCTTCACAGGAACGCATTTATTTTATTGTAGCCCTTAAAGTTGTCCTGATATGAAGATGTTCTCTTTTTGTCTTTTATTAGAGTAATCGAATAGTGAAGCTTGAGGGTCTACAGGAGAACAGGAACCTCTGCCACTTGTACATGTCTCACAATGGCATCGAGAAGATCGAGAACCTCGAAAACAATGTGAGTGTACCGTTATTTACTGGGGTTTGTCATGCAAACAAAGTGAACATGAGCCATGCTTAAACTAGCAACAAATTTGGTTAGGCTAGTATTATCTTGGTTTTGTCGTACAGCGTGCTTTTCTTCCTAAGTTCAGGGAGCACCATTGCAATTTTTTTCTTCGAGCCTAAGTGCATGCTTTCGTTAAGGTGCACTGAAGAGGAATCTGAACTTGTCTTTTTGCCGTGGGAACTCGATCTACACGTTCCTAGCATTCTTAGAAACTGCGACTTATTGCCATGTGTGGCCAATTTTCCTAATTAAATCGAATTAACGTCCGGCTCCCGCCCTTTTTTTTTAATTCTGCCTCGTACGGTGGGCGGAGTCGACCAACGCGTGGAGTGCCTTTCACCCAGTCCCGTGACGGCTTGCCGCTCTGCCATCGGCGGAGTAATACGTAGTAGTCCGTAGTAGGAAATAGTCCGCGCGTATTTTTATTTCTGCGGGCTTATTTTGTGGCTATATTATCTGCAAATGAAACTATTCATTCATGGAAACCTAAAAAACAAAATAAAGCGAAAGCAAAGCCTCCACGGAGCTGGCTGAAAGGAACTTCACGCGTTGGTCGACTCCGCCCATCGTACGAGGCAGAATTAAAAAAGAAAGGGCGGGAGCCGGATGTTAATTCGATTTAATTAGGGAAATCGGCCATACAGGGCAATAAGTTGCAGTTTCTAAGAATGCTAGGAACGTGTGGATCGAGTTCCCGAGGCAAAAAGACAAGTTCAGAATCCTCTTCAGTGAACCTTTAAGAGCAGCAACAGGTTGTGAGGTGCCTAGCCTAGTAGGACAAATAGAATTTAGTTCTATTGCTGTTTTATTTGCCTTCCTTCTCTTCCTCAGCCTCATTTTCTTTCTTGGGGAGCGAAGGAAGGTGTAGAGAGATGCATATAATGCAGTGGTAAGTGCCAGCTCAAATATTATGGCGCTGTTGTCCAGGGGACATGCCGGGCTCATTTCCAGTTTCTTTCGTGAAAGAGCAAGCAGGCAGATATACATGGTAACCATGGAAGGAATGGCCTTCACTTGAGATTGAATCATACTCTCGCTGGTTTACTTTGGCTAGCATACAACTCAAGGAGCGATCTACACTAAGCGCTGGTTGCTCACCACTGTTCTTTTTTTTGTGGGAGGGAGCAGTGTGAGCTTTTCCTTTGTGCTGAATTTGCCTTTCCCACCTTTGCACGCAGGTGAAACTGGAAACGTTAGACCTAGCTGCAAACAGGATCAAGCATCTCACCAACATCAAGCACCTTGTCAACATTGAAGAGTTTTGGGTACAGAAACAAGCTTCTTATGCATCTTTTTCTAATTTTTGCTGAAGTACCTTTCGAATTTTGTTTTGTCTTTGTGCGGTATTGATTCAGGACCAACAATGAATTGACTATAGACAAGTAAAGTTCATAAGCATAAAAAAATGACCACCATTGCAGCTTGTTCTCAGCCGAAACAGTCATGAATGGCCAACTGCAGCTCTGCGTTTTTAATGAAACAATTCTTAACGGTGATGATGGGGACACCATCTGCTGCCATATGTTTCAGACTGCTCAGTCGTATAGGATATGTGTGTAGCAAAACAGTGTAATTTGTCTTTAAGCCAAGGTTGTCAGGTGGGCCCGTATTGACGCTAGCGTGATCGGCAACAGATTGCCAGGCAATATCAATACGATAAAACTACCTGCTACTTATACAAAGGTATTCTGTAAGGCAATGACAACATTAAGCATGTGTGAGCGGCCAGAGCTGAATCACACATTCCTAATGTGCTTTTATCGTTGGATGGTCACAGTTGAAAAAAAATTTACAGGGACACCTAATTATCTTGTGTTAGCAATGCAATAGCATGAGAGGCTGTTGATGCCTTCACTGGAAGTGGCATCATTTCCGGTCTGCTGACGCCATGTCCGGCCTGGTGGTGTTGCTTCTCTCCAGCCAATGTGCGAATTTTATGACCGCCAACATTTTTTTCCAATGAGGCTTTTTAATTTAATAACGTTAAGGCAGCAGCGGAAACACCAGGGGAAGGCTTGAGCCCATTGTATCACCAGTGGGTACCCGGCGGCACTGGGGATACATTGGGCACAAGCTTTCCCCAGGTCTGGTGCTCGGCTTAGTTAGGGTGAAATGACTGGGGAAATGGGTCCCTGGCCCCACCTTGAGTAGAAGACCTTGTCATGGCGCTCTTTAACCACATATGCCCTTGCTCTATAAAAATCTGTCATCATCAACGTTAAGGCTCCTGTTCTACAGAAAATTTGGCGATGGCAGCAACATTAAGAGCAATAAAGCAGCTGGGCCACCTGTCACCTAGGTCACGTGACCTTTTGACACCATCACAACCTGCCCACCATAGCAGGTGGCAGTTAAATTAAGGATTGGTCAAAAGCACCGAAGTTTGGGCCAGTTGGTATTGATCCATCTTGAAAATGTAGCAGCACGAAAAAACGAGGACAAAATAGACACAGGTACGACAGGACATATGCTGCATATGTCCCGTCGTACCTGTGTATTTTGTCCTCGTTTTTTCGTGCTGCTACGTTTTCAAGATAAGGATTGGTCGTAAGAGGTTTCTTGGGAAGAGCAGCCCGAGTCTCGCAAGCCCCACCTGCTGGGGCAGTGGCCAGGAGTGGTATGAAGATTCCCAGCCGTTTATAAATATATATAAAGTGAAAAATGGCCCATTCTGCATATATGGGCAGTAGCCCCATTCACGCCATCTCATCGTGCCCTTAGTACGGAGCTTTATTACCTGTAGCAGGCCAGGTACATATGAGGGCTACGTGAGTATTTCTGGTCCCATAAAGGATGTGAGCACCACACCAGATTTCTGCCTTAGGTTCTGATTACAGTGTTCACCACTGTGCAGAAATGCTGCCAGCAAGGTTTTGCTAGCTGGCAGCTGTTGCTACTAGGCCATCGCTTGTACTGTCGCAAAACAGGATACTGCTGACCACGCTTGACGTTTCTGCCCTTTCCTTGCATTTTGCTATAAAAATAGAAAGTTCTGCTGCCTTTATGCACTACCATGCAAGCGCATTTGCATGCATAAGAATTGAACACCTATTATTTTTCACAAGGTAACACATTAGATAGTTTGAACACTGCACCATGGTTCATATTATTCTGTCTCTGATTGCACATAGATTGCTAGAGCCATAGATTCACATCAAGGTTTCATTATCAAAAAAAAATCTTGTATGCTGCCAAGTTCAATCTGCTACTGGTTATTGTAGATTTCAGAAATTTGAAATACTGCTACAGCAAATTTTGTCATATACTGCAAATTCTGTCATTGCAAAATGCAGCTGCGGTTAAATGTTTCACGGACAAAATCCTCCTTTTTCAATTTTTCCGTCTTTCTGTGGTCGCATTCATAAGCCACAGTCAAAAAATTTGTTTGCGTTCATATTCTTTTTCAGAAAAGTCTGCCCCCAAAATGTGGTATAGTATGTCTTCAATGTGTGGGTGTGGCTGTGGCTGTTGCATTGTGAACTGTGCGTGCCTAATGTTTGGCCTAAAAGTTTATACAGATAGGAGAACAGCTGTGTGAGGTCTTAATTTCTCTACTCTTTGTTTTTCTTTTGTTTGCATGATGTTTTATTTTAATTGCTTCTCTTGTCACTTATTCCACAATCACTTTTTTTTTTTATCCAGTTCAACGATAATGAGATCGAAAGCTTTGAAGAAGTTCAAGTGCTGGGAAACTTCCCCAAGCTGGCCACCGTTTACTTACACAACAACCCCGTCGAGAAGGACCCCATGTACAGGCGCAAGATCATGATGATATCACCCACTGTGACTCAAATCGATGCCACCATGTGTCGAAAGTAGCCACATTGGGCTGCAGAAAAAAAAACAACTGTCGTGCTCATAGTTGCACAGGGTGGTTTTCCACTGAATTGAGTGGTCTCAAGTGTTGCTTTGTTGACTGTGTGATCAGCTGTGGTTGTCATCTCGCGAGCCACAGAAAGTATGTTTAACCTGGAGGGAACACAGCAGGGGACTTTCCGTGTTGTTTTGTTTGTTTGTAGCAAAATAAATGCTACTCAGAAGTGTTAACATCTTGCGTAGGTCTTGTAAAAGGCAAGTTAATATCTGGCTGTGGCATTTGTGCTGATTACAGTGAATGCTGTGTCCTTATAAACTATGTAGAGCTTGCTTTCCAAATGTGAAATCCAAGTGCTAGTGAAGTTTTGTAAAAACAAGGTGAAATGGCCGCATTATATCCTAACATTGTAGTGACTTATACCTACTTGCCCTGCTCTATTTTTATACAAGGTTTTCCGTGTTGCCAAGCGAACTTGTCGTGTGTAAGCTTGCCTTTGAGCATTGTGCTAGAAGTAGGCATCTAGAAATGTGTTCTTCAGCCTACTCTTTTGCTAATGTTGACACGTAATTATATATTAGCATACAAACAGGCATCCACCATGTTGTGAAATGTTTTACTAGGTTTTTGTAAAACAGTAGCAATGCATTTTAGATTTGTATTTTGTGCTGGGTAATTTGTGTTCCTACATAATTATTTATACCTCTTGGCACTGCAATTAGCATTGCGCTTCTGAAACACCATCAGAAAGCACTTGCTGTTGCATTTTCTTAAAGTAAATGCTTAAAGAAAGGCTGTAGTGACATGTTGAACTGCATAGGCTGGTCATGTTTTAACATTGCACTCTTGCGAGCTACATCCCTCCACCACATTTATTTAATGTAACGAGATTCAATGCTTTTTGCGAGAATAAAGGAAAGTTTTTTAATGTAGTTGTTCTCTAGTTCTCACCTCCGTGAACATGTGTGGATTCACCCTTGAGTTTTCATGTAACTAGATCCATTTATTGCCTAAATTTGTAACTGTACTCCATCTTGCTAGATGTTCGCCTCTGAGGAGCGGAAGCAACGAGTGCTTGTTGGTCTAACTGTATTGCGAATGAGTTGAGGCCTGGCATTTTGTATGCGGAAGCTTTTGGTGCGTCAGGCCTGCGGTTATCTAGCACTGCCCTCCCTTTGAGGACAGAGCAGCCGCCAATGTGAACATGGCAAGTGTAAGTATTATGCCACGGTGAGGATCTCTGAAGAGTGAAGACACATGGAAACCCGTGTAGTATGGCTGCAGTGCCCATGTGCCCTGTTTCGTACTGCCGCCGGCATGGTCTTGGTAACATGAGTATAGCATAAAGTTTTATTTATGTTTATGTGGGGTTTTATGTCCCCAAGCGACTCTGGCTACCATTGAGGTACGCCGTAATGGAGAACTCAGGATAATTTGGACCAGCTGGGGTTCTTTAACCTGCACTGACATTGCGCAGTGCATGGGTCTCTCACATTTTGCGTCCATTGAAATGTGACCGCCACGGCCGGGAACAAACCTGCGTCTATCGATAAAGTTTTCTGCTTGAAGATTCGAGACTGTAGTGCAGGATTATTGAACTTAGGTTCGAGTAGGCTGTACGGCCGGACCGGCAGCTGAAGACCCGAGGTCAGATTTGCCGACATTGCGCCGCATTGGAAACTTCAAAATTCAACATTGGTTCTGGGGTTGATTTCCAGACCATAATGAATTTTTAGCCAACATTTTATACTTTAGATATCATAAAAACGATATAATTGTAAAAATTTACAACACTGCACCCACCCAGCAGATTTCTGTTGCTGATATGCTTGGTAGGCAGTTTTGCAAGCCCGGAAGCAACCCCGGAAGTTCCGTGTAGTTTGCAAAACTGCAAGTTAAAATGAAGCGCAGTTGCTTGTGTTTGCTGTGATGGCTACTCGACTCGTTATTATCGGCTCCATGTAAACGTGAAAGCAGTCTGTTGACGTCCTGGCCTGACCCAATGTGTGGTTCCACCCTGTGCTGTCGGGCGGCTTCGTTAGCTTCAGATGCGCGAATTAAGCTCAAAGCACAAGTAAGAACAGAACGTAAATGGCTGCTATTTTCAACACAAGGCATGACAAGTCTAGTGGAAGTCGGAGGAACACAGCCGCTCACATGACCTAAGCCTAACCAACAAACACAAAACCTCCTCAAAATCTCCCAAAAATGACCCATCGGGACATCTGGAATCTCCCCAGGAGGTGCTCATTTTTCCCGAACACATCTAAAAAACGTCCCCACAACTAGCAATGTCCAAAAAGTTGTGCGTCCCATGGAAAGCCCCAAAAGGTTAATGCTCGATTTCTCGGCTCTGGTTCAATAAAATTATTCCTCCTTTTTCATGCAGCCTGCAGGCATCCAAGCACACATATGTGCCAAATTTAAGGTGCATACTTACGTTACAGGTGGTGTAATCCACCTTTCCACTCGTCTGCGTGCTGGCTCGGCCGTTCTGCACTTATCCGTTTACGTGAAATGTCCAAGCATTTTTCACACAAAGGAAATATGAACTCAAAAAGTCACCCGATTTGGCCCATATAAGAGCAAATAGCAGCGCCATACAGAAGTAATTTCAGTTTACTAGCTGTGCTCTTAGCACGAATTGCATCCTGTCGTCCATGCCGGCGACCGCACCATACACCACCACAATCAAAATGCATTCATGTTTCAGTCAAAGAAAAACAATACAGACCGAATTGAAAGTCCGTGCCGAACAAAACTTACGTTCAACGGTGCAAATCTGAATGAATACAAACAGCAGACGCAAACGTATGCACCATTTAATAAACAGTGTACATACACTACGGCGCCATACATATAATTATGGCCACATTTTTCTCCAGCCCTGAGAAATCTGCAATATGAAGCAAGTAAAACAGAATACAGGCTGAAAGTTGATGCACCTTAAACGAGCATTCTAAGGGCTACAAAAGCAGATATGCACGCGCAAAAGCAAACGTATGTAAAGAGCCACTTGGGTGACAAAAGAAAAGACGAGATGGGCGTACGCTGCAGACACGCAGTTTCAGGTCACGGATTTTCTTCAAGTTGAAACCCCCTTCACGCTTAGAGACTCGGAGCAAGCTTCAGCGACGTTAGCGACGTGTTATCAAAACAGAAAAAAAATATTAGTTCTACTAGGCGAAAATAAAAAAAGTGCGAAAAGGGCCTGCAGTATGCTTAAATAAATAAATAAATAAATTAATTAAAATAAACCAACATACCTTGACGACGTTGCCTACGGAAACCCAGGGATTAAATACAAGGCTGAAACAGCTGAAACCATAAATTAAACTCAGGCTTCTGTCCTGCGCCTTCTCACAGCGC
Organism: Amblyomma mixtum; assembly: GCF_055824585.1. Lineage (NCBI taxonomy): Eukaryota > Metazoa > Arthropoda > Arachnida > Ixodida > Ixodidae > Amblyomma > Amblyomma mixtum. The sequence continues at coordinate 291,132,999 of NC_143013.1, read as the reverse complement.
AGCGAGCGCTCAAACATACGCGTTACACCCTCGTAACGATCCTGGGAGTTTTATTTTCTTGTGACTAAGCGTGGGGATAAGACTGCTTGGAGCCAGGCGGGAAGGTGAACGTGCTCAGGTACGTGCGGTGGCGCGCTGCATCCATGCATGGTGCGGCAGACCGCGCATGCGGCACAGTCCAGCTTGGGAGTCGAGATCAAGGCACGATTAATCCAGTGGGAGAGAGTCAATATAACCACGCGAACACTGCACAAACTATACCGCTGCGGCAGGATGGCTGCGCGGTGGCGAAGTAGGTAGAGCAGGCTAATCCATAGGCACTCGCAGAGAGTGGTGGGTCTCCGAAGGTCCTTCCCGCCTCAGACCGTAGTAGACGGCCACGCTGCCACCACCAACGTGCTGCAGTCGTCGGAGGCGCTGAGGAATGCAGGGTGCGTGCGAGGAGTCACCTATTGCCACGAACTCCGCTGCCGCGAACGCCGCCTCGAACAGCGGCATCAGTAGGGCCGTGGAGCTGCGCAAAGGACTTGCGATGCGCCGCCGCGGCATCAGCTCCAAAAAGGAATGGTGTGGGCACGCCGAGGTGCGCGGGAAAACTTCCGTGAATCCGTAGCTACGAAGTCCACGACAGCCCAGTTGGCGCAGTGACGAGAGCAAGAACTGCCGCGCGCTGGGGCTTGTGCTCGAACGTCTCGGGCAGCGCGAATAAGCGCGCGCAAAATGGCGTCCGTCCAGCGAGGAAGCCGGGCGAGCGACGGGAGGCCATTACTGCACTTGTGGTAGACAGCGGCGCAGTGAGGAGTGCCGAAAGTCGGAGACGCCTGGAGGGACCACCACACAATGTTGAAGTTGGGCGGAAGCTGGGAAAACGCTAGAAGACGGGGGCAGCGGCGGCGCGATGAAAATGCAGACCGCAGCCGCCTGCCTGCAGCATGGAGCCGACGGCCACGTGCGAGAAACGCATGCGCCGAGAGAGATGCGGGGTTTACCGTTTCCTTCGGCTGTTCGAATGAAACTGCTGTTTCATCTCTCAAAACGGCGAGTGTAAGAGCAAAACCTTCTCTCCACGCAGCTTCTGGCGTGAGGGAGAGAGAAAAGAGAGCGAGCTGTCAATTTTTATTTCTTGTTGAAAACCATTGGTCCCGAAAACGTTATACCCAGTTACCTTTCTGGGACCACAATGCATTAATTCTTTTTTGTTGCTGCTTAAAACTCTCGAAAGAACGTTTCTAGACCTTTGGTGGGAGCACTGCCTTTTTTCTTGTGTTTCTATGTCTTGCCTCTATGGTCTGGAAACGTTTGATAAATGCTGCACTGGGACTGGGACATTCCATCCTTTTTTGGAGTTTCTGAGGAGGTTTTGCGTTTGTTGGGTAATTATCACAATTTTTTGGCAATACTATAGCTTGATAGAAAACAACCAAGTAATGCAACATGTCAACAACATGCTTTGCTTAGCCAGCGTGTCTAGGTGGCTTTGGCAATTAGCTGGCTCCAAAACGCGAATGAAACGCGGCGCCCCGCAAATTTAAAGTGGCAATTTATTTCTTTAAAATAAAATGTGCCACGGAACAGAGGGAGAGTTGATGGCAGCGCGTCACCACAAACAGGATATCGTATAGTGAGTAAACTGGAACTAAACCAAAGGAAAGGGAGTAAACTTCACTTGCATACCAAACAATTAGTGGTTGCTATGCCTAAAATACGCAGGATGTATTGCACCAAGCGGTATCTGGAGGTCCACTGCAGCTGGTGAACCACTCCTATCAGCTAGAGATGGGGTTTGGAACAATGGAGGAGGAAAGTACGAATGTGCAGTGCACGAACACATGTTCCGCGCTGGCAAGCTTCAGGACAGTCGGGCCCGGACAACACGGTGAATTTTGAAATTTCCTAAAGTATCACCGATGAGGAGTTATATAGATTTTGTTGAGCTGAGTCTGATGATCGTTGTCTGTTGATTGGGAGGTTGTACACGAAGGGCGGTGTTATACGTGACATTGAATTGGCTATAGACGCCGGAATACAACGCGAGAAGCAACCATGCATGCTGAAGTAGCTCGCGCGCATTGCTCGTGCGAACAAACACGAGACAAAGGAAGAAGATATATCGCACGAGCGCACGTCCGTCGCAGCCTCTGGTTCCATACCTCCGTCCTCGACGTGTACGAATCATGCAGGAACGGCAGCGATCGCCCGAGCGGCAGCCGCGACCGTTCCAGCTGCAGGAGCGACAAAGATCGCCAGAGCAGCAGCGTTCGCCAGAGCGGCACCCGCGATCGCCGGAGCAGCAGATGCGATCGCCTCAGCGACGGTCAGAACAGCAGGAGGGGTCTCCAGAGCGACAGCAGCGATTGCCCGAGCAGCATCGGCTGCCTGCCGAGCAACAGCAGCGATCGCCCCAGCCGCAGCGGTCAGCAGATGAACGGGAGGAGGAGCATCCTGAGCCCCAGCAGCCTTCGTCTCCGCAGCCTGCTGAGCAGTGCGAGCTGCAGCCGTACTCGTGGTCGTTCCGTGAGCACCGAGAACGCGTGGTGGACTCGGTGATCAGCTCGTCGCGCAGGGCTTCCACGCAGCTGGCCGGCTACGCCAGCTCGGCGCGAAGTAAGCACGCGGTTGTTGTGTGTTGTTGTGACTGAGAGAAGGATGAAAAGGAAATTGCACGGGCCTGCTACTGGCTCCAGCCGAGCCACCACCGCTGTCATCGTGCAGACAGAGGAGAGTTAAAAGATCAGAGCAAAGAGAAACAGGAAAGAAGAGACGCGCGTCGCAGCAACAACTGCGTCCGCCGGAGCGGACGCTGCTCAAAAAAACAGATAAGCGGCCGAAGCCGCGCTCGCCGAAGCGAGAGTAAGCACGCGGCTTAAAAGCTAGCGGTTTTGTGAGCTAAGGAAATGGCGCAGTAACTGTCTCGCATATCTCGGTGGACACCCGAACCGCGCCGAAGAAGGAAAAAGGAGATGTCATAATTGAGGGCTTCGGAATTATTTCGACCACATGCGGATTTTTAACGTGCACTGACATCGCACAGCACACGGCCGGGTGCCTATTGAGTTTCGCTTCCATCGAAACGCACGGTCGGGTTCGAACCCCGGTACTCCGGCTCTGTCTGTAAAAGAAAGAAAATTAGTTATGAGGAAAGGAAAGGTGCGCCGCAGCTGTGTTTACGCTGGAGACTCCAACCGCGCCATGAGTTCAGGGTTAGAAGAAGAGGGAGCTAGTGAAATAACTCAGGTGCACTGACATCGCACAGCACACGGGCGCCCTGTGCGTCCGTGGGCACGTTAAAGATACCCAGGCGGTTGAAATTATTCCGAAGACCTCCACTACGGCACCTCTTTCTCTTTCTTCTTTCACTCCTACCTTCCTCCCTTATCTTACGGCGCGGTTCAGGTGTCCGCCAAGACATGTTAGACAGATACTGCGCCGTTGCCTTTCCTGAAAAACCAATATACCAATTTACCAAAAAAAAAACCCATTTTCGTCTGGATAATTGAACTGGATTATTGAACCATAAATTTATTACCCAGTTAGAACGATTTTTGCTTCCAGAGTAATTCCGCGTGGAATCTTGCACTGCCAGCTAGAAAATGTCACTTTAGTTGAAATTACAGTGAACTATAGTAGTTGAAATGGACATCCCGTGCCGAAACTGTGGCGCGTCTCCATCTTCGTCTGGGAAGGGAGAGAGAAAGGGCTCGCGCCGTAGTGGACAGATTCACAACAGCGCTACGGAACGAGGACAGAAGGAACACGAAAAACACAGGACGGGCGCCGTAGTGGAGGGCTCCGGATTAATAATATATAGACCGCCCTGGGGTTTAACGTGCACTGACACTGCGCAGCACACTGATTTCCTTTTGCCGTCACGGCCAGGGCTTCACTCCTCGCGCGTAGGGGCTAAATATGCCGAACCACTTGACTGCCTCGGCGGGTCCTACGGCGTGCCAGATACAGTGCAGTACATTCGTGTAACATCAGAACATAGGCATGGGGAAGGAAAGGTTATGGAGAAAGGAAAGGCGCGGTAACTGCCTCGCTTCGCATAAACGCGCGTTGTATTCCCTTTAGGTTCCTACCTGCCGCAGTGGCTCAGCGGTTAGTGCGTTCGGCTGACTCGACAACGCGAGTCCATTCCCGGCCGCGGCCTCCAAATGCTGGGCTTCTTTTTCTCTTCCTTCTTTCATTCCCTTCATCCCTTCCCCCAGGGTGGTTCATGTGTGAGCCGAGAGAGATAGATATACCGCACCTTTCCTCACTCGATAAGCAATTCCGTGAAGGTCCACGAATAGACGCATGGGAGCAAGGGTACTTCGGTGCGAATGGTCTTGAGGGGCAGTGGCAGTGATGAAGGGAGTGAAAGGGTAAGAGGACGCAGCAGGGTAATCCAGGCATACTCTGCAAACTTTTAGAGCGAAAGCTCTACTCTTCACTACAACTCTCAAGGTCAAGTTTGGTGCGCGTTTGACCTTGAGCCGGCGGAGTGGTGGTGTGACAAGTGACGTCATACCATATGACTCGCTGTGGAGAGGTGCTGCAGCTGCGCTCGTTCGGAGTCTCGCCGCTGCTGTACCACGTGACTAGCGGTGGTACAATAGCTGCTGCTCTGCCGCTCGGTCGCTGTCGCCATGGATGAGGCGCACGCCGGACCGACTCCGGCGTTAAGCCATGCGTAACCGGGCTTAACAGAGCTTTCGCTCGTATCGCTATGTTTAACAAGCGCTAAACCTATGCTAGTTTTTTATTGCGAAAGCAATACTAGTTGCACTTTCAGCCCGTCGCGTAGCGAGGCCGGTAGCTACCATATTAGCATATTTGATTGGATTGGATTGTATAACCGATGCATCACCACAAGTCTAACCACAAGCACCACCACCAGCTACACTACCAGCTGAACCATGGCGTAGCTACGGATATTGCTTTCGCAATTACCGGGCTTAACCAAGCTAAGCCACAGCCATTTTTTTTAGATAAGAGAAAAGGATAAAAGTAAATGTAAGGAAATGGCATATGGTGTAGGATATAGGATTGGGATAGAATACCATACCGGTGCACGGATGGTCGGCCGTGACTACGCACTCACCTCCAGCATGCGCGCACCACTGCAGAGCGGTTTTCCAGCTGGAGCCAGACGTCTCTGCGACGGGTCAACGAGCGCGCCGTGTACGGGGCCTGCATGGCGGGCGCCGTGATGGTGGTGCTGCTGACACTGGTGTTCGTGGCGCGGGCAGGATACCGCAGTGCTTCGCGGTTCGCCTCGGCCGCCGGCGACGTCGAGCCGCATGGCGTCGAGCAGGCGCCCACCGTACAGGCGAGTAGTGCGCACCTGTCTCGAACACCTGCTATCGTTACTTGCTACAACCTGTCACAAAAGACTTCGGACGCATTGGTAAGAGTGATATGGGGCTTTACGACGACGCGAAGGTTGTTTTGTCAACCGCCGAACCTGGGAACGACGGCAGAGAAGAGGTATTCTGCCATTACTCTCGATAGATCCGGTTAGCGCAGCCGCTATTACAACTTCGGCCATGAATGCGTTGGCCTGGGAGGTAATGCGACAGATATAGCACCTTAGTTTTATTTTTATAGTATTCATTTTTTTCCTCCCTGAACATGCATCAGTGAATTATTGTCTATATATAGTTTTCGGCAACATACTGAAAGTGACATGTCATGGAACAAATGAAAACGAAAACATACAAAACGACGCAATCTTTGTGCTACAGATGTCGGTTTGGCTTCGCGAGTCCCGCGGAAAGGCCCACTTTACAAGTCAGCGTCACAAGCGCTTGGTTTGATCGTCACGTACACATACAGCGCGAAACTGAAGTCGAGCGAAGGTGTTCCTGCGTGCGGATTTTGTTAAGAGGCCGAAGCTTTTGGCCTCTGCTGTCCTCCGGCCTGAGCTCCAGCTCGAAACTTTTAATTGAAAGTTTAGGCAAATTTTGGAGAATCTGCAGCCGCGATAAACGCGGATGCAGATTCTCCAAAATTTGCGGCATCTGCAAGATTACGAGACAGCATTTACGAGAAGACGGAAAAAATCTCGAAGACTGTATCGGGACTTGTGAAGTTTGTGGAGTACAGTGTTATATTGCAAACGAATTTCGTTTTTGGCCAACAGCCCCGAATTGTTATTGATAAATGCCTCTTGTGTTCTCCAAGTAGCTGTGGCGGGCTGTCAACAGCGTCACGCCACTTAGAAACAAAACACCCGATAACTCGACTTGATGGGGACCGGTAGCTCGAAATAGGCGAGCTTGAATTAACGAGAGTCGAATTCGATAGAAAGAGTGTAAGCTAATGCTAAACTGGTGGCATGCAAGTCATGGTTACCCTGGATGGCAGTTCTCGGCCATTGTGTACTACAGCTCGATCGTTTCGTGTTGGGGAGCGCAGGAGCAACCGTGCGCTTCGCCGTCGTGCAACCAGGTGTCGCGCATGCTGTTGCTGTCGCTGAGCCACGAGACTTCGCCCTGTGCCAACTTCTACGAGTACGTCTGCGAGGGCTGGAAGCGCAGGCACCCGCTGCGGGAAGACAAGTACCAAGTACGCACTCCGCCCTCACTGCATGCGCCACATCGCTCGTCAGTGCCGCTAGGAGGCGCTCGCTGTGCGCTCTCACTAGAGTCACTATAGTGACTCTAGTTCTCGCAGGCAATGACGGCGCCTCGCGGTTTATCCTCTTTGTTGTAATTGATGAGCGAGCAGAAGGTGGCGATGGGAGAGCAGCCGAACAGTCATTGTCCTCTGTCTGGCACAGTACGGAATTAAACTGGAACTTGAAGCCAGGTAGACGTAAACCTGCCGTTTGGGTCTCGACTTAAGCAACCTTTCTTCAAATAAAAACCCGAAATAAACTTTAAAAAATGAAAAGTAAGCGTTCGCACATTATCCAACGTTGGAAGGCGAGGCGGCGAAGCCTTTTCCTTCGTAAATATTAAATATGACTGGAACTCGCTATCAATGTCGGAGCATAATTTGTACAATGTTCATCGCGGCATGAATGCGAAGAAATCTGATACACATTTACAGCATCATGGCCGATTTAGAACTGAGTTGCGCCAGTGCTTAAATGACTACAGGCACGAATAATTGCTCTCGTTTGGTTTGTATGTACGATAGACCGTGTGTTTATTGTCGGGGGTCATATGGGGGTTGTAGACAATTATATAATTCAATACTCAGTGTTTAACGTAGTGAGGTTATGTCTATGACTTAATTAATGATCCAAGCACCGCTCTGATTAGTGCCGTACCCATCAGCGATAGTTGCTGTCCTTCGGCAGTTTACTCGTCGATCTTGTGAACAGAACTTGGAAAATAATGTCCAAACTATTCACGCCTCTGTCGCCTCACTCTTTACATCTTCCTCGTTATTATTCTGAAATGATAATGTTAAAGTAGCTTCATGTATTTTTAATAAAATAAACCTGGTTGCGACGTTTTCCTTTCGATGCGAACCACATTGGCTTCTGTGCTTTGCTCGAATGTTCGTCAAAGCGATCTTCACCGCACGCAACCCTGCACGGTAAAGAAGCTCGCCTCCTTTCAACTCCCGCAGGTGAGCGTGCTGACGGAGGCAGAACGCGAGGTGCGCAGGCGGCTCATGCTGGCGCTGGAGACGTCGTCCATCCCGCGGCGGAACCAGTCGCAGATCGACAAGCTTGTGGGGCTGTACCGCTCCTGCGTGGGAAGCCTGTCGCGCGGAGGCAACAGCCTGCACGACCTGCGCGCCTTCTTCCGGCTGCACAACCACCGCTGGCCCGAGCCGCACGCGCCCGACCGGCCCGAGTTCTTCGACCACCTGCTCGAGCTGGACATACGCTGGAACCTGGCCATAGCCTTCCGCTACCGCTTCGCGCCGCCCGACGAGCGCACGGGCCGCCCCTTCGTGGTGCTGCAGCCCGTCGTTCCGGACACGTAAGTGAGAACCGGCTCGAGGCTCAAGGAAAGACAAAGCAAATCCGGAGATGCGTACGGGGAACTGCGCATATACATATTCCCAGTGGATGTACAACGGTCGCTGGACACACGTTTAACGAAGCGTGAAAAGGGCAGCACACGCTGGTGTCATAATGGAAGTATAGGTAAAAGACGTGGCATAATCGGGGATGGTTGCCGTCAGGACAGCGTGCCCCTAACATGGGGGCATGACCAAGAGGCTTCTGGGAATTGTCTACGTTAGGCCTAGTTCAATGGGGCTCGATTCGAGAGGCAGATGACGTAAATTATGTTAATCAGCGATCCTCGCAAAAGCATGCTGTAATGAACGAGCCCCTACAAGGTTCCTTACTTTTGGACACAATAGAAAAGTAAACCGACCATCGCTCAGGAGCTGAACCCTTGCCTTTCATCATCATCATCATCGGCCTGACTACACCCACTGCAGGGCAAAGGCCTCTTCCATATCTCTCCAATTAACTCCTTGTCTTTGAGTCCACTAAAAGTGGCAACCATGCAGTGTCCACTGAAACATTGAGATGTTCATCCATCGATACCGGCTGCCTTTATGATGTGCAGGACGGTGCTGCAGGCGCGCTTTCGGCGCGCCTACCAGTCCTTGATAGCGACCATGGCGACGCTCCTGGGCGGCGAGGCGAACTACGTAGACCTGGTGGACACTGTGGTGAGCGTGGACAGCCTGCTGGCGCGCCAGCCCGCGGACGACACGCGGCTCGCGGTGCCCTGGACGCGCATCTTGTCCGTGCTGCCGGGTACCACGTACCAAATGTGGCTGCGGCCCTTCGCCAAGTACCACCCCATGGGAAGAGCCATCCGTGGCCTGGACTCGGTGCAGGTGCAGAGCCCGCGCTACTTCAACGTGAGTGCTGCTCCAGTGCGTGGAGATTTTTACTTCTGCGTCGACGGTGTTCGCGTTCCTTTTACTTAGCATTTTTACTGCGAAACCTGTGATAGCTTTGGTTTAGCCATATAGCCTTAACCTCTGCATTCTACCGTGGAATCTACAGCGTCAGCCGTAAGAGCTATAATGCGCGAGTTTGATTTAAATTAATTTCATTAAATGGCCACCATCTGCCACTGTGGGAAGGTGCAGAGTAAAGAGAAGGAAATCTCCCTGTCCACTTTTAAGGGAGGCTGAGTGCAAGTTAAAAGAGAGAGAGGGTGGGGGGCGACGGGTGGCCTAGTGGCTTGGGAGGTTACGGCGAGAGCGGAGGTATGCGCAACCGACGGCTGCCACTGCTGATTGCAGGGCTATATAGTTAACCAAACCTTTCGCTGTAAAAGTTCGAGGTTGCGATATTTGACTGTGCCTTTACTACGCAAAACTTGGGCGTAAACGTGCGTTGTTTACCTCTAGGCGTAAGATCTGCTGGTTCATCATCATCACATTAGCCTAACTACGTCCACTGTAGGGCAAGGGCCTCTCTTATATCCCTCCAATAAGCCATGTGCTGCGGTCAGCTGCGCCTACCTGTTAAGTCAAAACCAGCTGTATGTGTTAGTTCACTTTCTGTTCTCGAAACAAGGACATCAAAACTGATACGCTGTATTCGTTGCTGTGAATGAACTACTGGTCTTGTCTGTCTAAACTGTTTGATTTTTCGGTTACGCATAGTAGAACTACATTCAGCGGAACAGCTTTGGATGACTTAGCTTAGAAAGAAGACCACGTTTTCGTACTCATCTCAGCAAAAAAACTGCAGGACAAAGTTGCAGCTTTCGACTAAGCAGGACAAGCTATAGACCTAAGGACATCAGTACGCCCTTTTCATCTTTTGTGCCGTTTTATTGCGTGAGAATCATGAAAAAAAAAAGTTTACTGAAAAGAGACATTTCTGTTCGCTATTTTTCTTTCCACCTCGTCCTCTACTCGGTTCTCTCCCCTTGGCTGACGGTTCTCGTTCACCACCGCAGTCCCTGCTGACCGTGCTGCTGGAGAACGTGGCCAACGGCCGCTCCTCGTGGTACGTGGGATGGCGGCTGGTGATGACGCTGGGCTGCCAGACGTCGCACGAGTTCCGCTCTCTGCGCCAGACCCGGTTCCTGTGGCCCCGCGGACAGTGCTGGGCGCTGGACGTGCACACGCATTGCCGAGCACTGGCCCAGAGGCTCATGCGCCCGCAGTGGCAGGGATTCCTCACCAAGGTGCGCATGCGCGGCTGTATAGGTGGCGTTGCAAACCGGAGGCACTCCCCTTATCACGTGGAGGAAAGAAAAAATTTAGCAGAGGCCATTTCTGCACATTTTTTGAGGCAGGACGTGAGGGCACCTCCTCGCTTGTTGGCCGCCGCCTCAGCGCGCTTACGCGTGCGCAGACGACGGTGACGCAGACGACGCCGCAGCGCCCACCGTTACTATTGGCTGTGCCATCGGCCAAAGACTCCCAGTAGTCCTTGCGAAAACACGTGACTTCCGGCACACTTTTTGCCATGCAGCGCGGATAGCGAGGGCCTCTCCTATGCTTTCCTTCCTCCATGCCTTATCACCAAGTCGTGGAAGGCCGCTGCCATAGTTGACATAGGACTGTAGGAGCAGCTACGAACACCTGCTCGTAGAATTGAAAAGTGTTGTCCCTCAAGCCATCCCCGCAGTTCAAAACCAGATGTTCCGAAGGTCGTGAAAAGGCGTACTCATGGTAGCCTTCGCGAAGCTTTCGCGAAGCCTTGGAGTTATGTTGTTGGCTGATGGCGGTAAATGTGTCCCAGATGATGCCAAACGGCAGATCCGTGTATATTTCTGTTCGCATACTGTTAAAGCCACCTACTATTACTAATACATGTGTTCTCTTGTGGAAATTTGTGTCCGGTACTCATGGGTCACGGAGGGCCACAGCCTGAGGCTTCCGATTTTAGAGAGACAGCTTGAACGTATTATTAACAAAGACGCAGGTGACAAAGACGCTGCACAGCACGCTGCATTGATCCAGACGCGCCCAAAGAACAAAACGCGGTTTGTTGCGCCTTTCAGTCCATCTGCAAGCCTGAGGGTCGTGCCACTGCTGCAGGTGCTGCTGTCTCCGGACGCGGTATTCGAGGTACTGGGCGTGGTGAAGCGCGTGCGCAACACGCTCGAAGACCACCTGCGCCAGGCTGCTTGGATGGACCCCGAGACCCGCGTGCGGGCCTTCACCAAGCTCGAGGCCCTGCGCGAACAGCTGCCCAAGTTCTTCGTGTTCGACGGTCGCACGCCCGAGTACGAGCGCTACGCGCGCCTGCCGGACCTGACGCCCTCCTTCCTCGACAACTGGCTCGCCTTCAGGTACACACGCACGCACGCATCGCGTGCAAAGGTGTAGCCGGAGTAAACGCGTAGTACAGCAGTATACGTATACATAAATATATTTTCACGTTGTAGTGACGGCAGTCCAGTGGTCAGGAAGATAGCAACAAGACTTTCAAACGAAGCTCTTTATTTGGGCTGACTTGCGCCCGTAAAAGAACTAAACAGCAGGGCAGCTCCGTAAGCAACAAACTCGCTTGTCAGTCGTCGAACAACGAATGCCCGCCGCTCACTGCATCGCTCAATTACTTCGAGATAACAGGTCAAAATCAACTACAGTAATCTGGAAAAATGTAGATGCAGTTCTTCATGGCTGTCAGCGCCTTCCAGTTCATGTCCTCTGAGAATGCTCTCCCGCCCCTCCGCCCTCCCCCCCCCCCCCCCGTTTTTTTTTTTTTTGGGGGGTGGGGGGGGCAGCTCATTTCGGCCGCGAGCATCCCTTGCTTTGAGCTTTTAGTTTAAAAATAGTGCTTTTAAAATAGTGCTTTTTATGTATGTAGTGTATGCATACATAGCGTTTAATTTCAGTTAGTACAGAATATATCCGTTTAATTTCAGTTAGTGCAAAATTTGTACTGAAAGGAGCATGTAAGTAGGTATGCTTAAGCGAGATATCCGTCCAGCCGCTCATCCGTTTACGCCATTTCTGTAAAAAAAAAAAAATATTGAAATAAACCTTCTGTATTCTCTGTTTCACTTCGATCCTCATCTCAACCTTTCTTCACAGGATAGCAATTTTAAACAAATTCTCCTTTTCAGTGAATAAATGTTTGCTCTTGTTTTTGTGTACAACTGGTTATTATGAGAGAAGACTAATGAAATGACAAATGCATTTTTGAACCCTAATAATCGAATGGCGCGCCGCTTTGCGCACCTCAGCGTTATGCTTGGATCTGTCATCAAGGACTCTCCTTCTTCGGGCTGGTCAGAACCGTGTTCCAAATGACTACTCACTATTTACCTTGAGTTATGCCGACGTCCTTGTGGCAGGCACGCCCTGGGTCCCGGAGTAGATCCTCCGCGGACCGCCAACGGCTCCCTGGCGTCGGGCGGCGGCGCTGAGGGCGACGAGGAGGACCTTCTGCGCTTCGAAGTCGCCTACGAGCCGGCGACCAACGAGCTGCGTCTTCACGTGGACGTGCTCGCGCGGCCCGTGTACAGCCACGGCGCACCGCCTGCGGTCAACTTCGGCGCCCTGGGCGCCATTGTGGGCAGGGAGCTGACACTCGCCTTCGACCGCGCCGGTTCCTTGGTCGACGCCGTCGGAGAGCCCAACCGATGGTGGTCCACTGAGACTGAACGGTGGGTCAACTCCGCTGTGTGGGAAGTGGCGTAACGGCTCTCTGCTGCTCCTTCATGAACAGTCTGGAAGGTCTTCTAAAAAGGGCAACCTAAGCATAAAAAACAGCCTTGTGCAATTTAGGTTTCGCCGCAAGGTTAAAAAAGAAACTATCCAGCATTTCTTTTTATTTTACAAGCGAAATCAGCGAAATTTACAGATGTGGCAGCCCACAGTACCTACGGGCGCCTTGAATGATACGTGGAGATAATGAACGTTCCTTTTTCCGCCCACAGGTGTTCAGATAACGGTGCCTGTACTGTACGCAGGAAGTTCGAGATGCGCGAGCGCTGCTTCATGGGCCAGTTGTCGCGCTATGTGAATGACTCGGCCGCGGCCCGCAAGCTGCTGCGTAGCGTTGTGTCCGTCAGCTCTGGTCTGCGGCTCGCCTTCTTCGCACACAAGGCGCACGAGCTGGAGAGCGGCCGTCGGGAGACGCTGCGCGACGTCACCGCCCTATCTGGAGACCAGCTGCTGTTCGCCAGCTTCTGCTACGCGCACTGCCACAGCGTCGGCAAGCTGGGTGAGGTGCTGGACCTGCGCTTCGGACGGCACACGCTCGGTGAGCTACTCTGCAACGTCGCCGTCACCAACATGCTCGAGTTCTCCGCGGCCTTCGGTTGCGCCGACAACGCGAAGATGTCCTCCGCCGCCAGATGCCGCATCTGGTGATGCGAAGATAAAGGCTTAGGACGAGGGTGTGGTCTGTGCCGCTGAAGGACTGGATCATCACAGCTTGTCGATGGCAGGTCCTCCACCTCGCACTGTTTTTATTTTTTGTCGCTTAGGGGACTAATCTGTCTTTATTAGCTAATTTTAGTTTAATTCTGTATTGCTAGATCGGCTCGCTAAAAAGAGTCGTGTTTCTGCATATGTGACTTTGTACTGTTGTGCCGTGCTCACATGTGAAGCGGACACTTCTTGCAAAATACGCGTTTCTTTCAAATGATGTGTCTCGGAGCCTTCGAAGCTATGGCTTAAATAGCGCTTAATTTACCATCTTCAATTATTCATAAATCAGAGTATTAATCAGTTGAACAACATGCAATGCCGAGAAAAAAAAAAAACGACAAACCCCTCATGCGATATTGGTTCGCGAAAGTAAGCCGCACCATGCGAGTATTGCGCTGTTTTTGACTTGCAGCGGTTTACCGGTTTGGTCATCCACCAACACTGTGCACGCAAAAAGAAAATGGCGTTGTTTGCAATGTGAAGAACACTTGTGTAAATCAAGTTTCGTGACATTTTCACTGATCGCGATGTGCGCGGCTTCGTGTTCACACTGTGGGTGGTCGAAGTCACTTTCGTAAAGTCATCGAGCAGCGTGGCCAATCCGCCTGAGGCTCTCATCCTGCTAGAGGCCGCGGCGTAAAGGTATGAATGGACTGTTCGTCGTCAGCTGATCGTCGCCGCGACACACCTGTCAGCGAGACGTGGAAACTCTCTGTGTTCTTAGCGTTAACGCTGTTTGCCGTCGACACACCAGAATGTTCGGCTTTAAATGAGGCGCGGTTGCTAATGGCGAGGTGTTTTCTTGTTCATTTCAGTGCTTGTCTAGCAACTAAACTCGATCGAAACCTTCGTCATCGTGAGTCTACGTTACCATGGTGACTCACCTATGCTGAGTACCGCTTTCATGATGGAAAGCCAGTCTTAGCGGAACGATTATTTGCGCGCGGATTGCGTAAGGGTACAAATATATGTGCGTGATGTCGCTGCCTGCCTGTGCTCTACTTCGGTTGCTTTTTTCATGTATTTCCGTTTTAACACTTCCATTTATTACTAGCAGTATTACGTACTGCGGATGCCACGAGCTTTCGGCGCGCCGGGTGCTTTTGAATGACAGTGTAGGAAAAGGTTGTTAATCACTACAATGCCTAATTATTCAATTATGCTGATTAGTCCATCACTTAGACGAGCCGGAGGTGAACTACTAGTTGTCGCGTATTCCCTGAAGCCACTTGTAGGCTGCGCCCTGTTTCCCAGCTGTGCTTGCAGCTGTGCTTGGTGCTCATTCGGGAGACCTTTCTGGCGGTCTGCCAGAGAGCCCTGATGCAATGCATGCCGTGCAGTGAGACGCTACGCCGTTGCGCATTTCGCAAACTTGCGCGTACGAACACCGTATAACGTTGCCCGAGCATTGTTTTTTGCTGCCTTTTCCTGTTCTCATCGCAACTATTGTGAAGACGCCGCTTCGTTCCGGGTCGTTTCCGCGTACTACGTCTGGGTGTGCAGAACCTGGTCATTCTTCTATTTCCTTTTGTTTGCTTGCAAGGTGGTGTTTCCCGACTTCCGGTTGTTTCGTTGTCTCCGGCGGTTTGAGTGTTGCCTTTGTAATCGCTCTAAATGGACGATGGGCAGATTTATTGGTCACTGCTTAAAAAGAGGGCGAGGGGTCCTGTTCTCCCCCCCCTCCCCTCTAAGTCAGCTCCTGAAATGGACCAAGCCATGGCTTTGTTTCATGGCAGTCTGTGTGCTTTTTCAGGCTGCTTCTGCGGCATTTCTTCCCCTGTATAATGTAGGGGTTGTCTGCACGCAACTGTAACTTCAATTTATTTATTATATTCTACAGTGGCTTCCGTATATAACACTTTGACGATGAACTTTCTTTTTCATTTGCTGGTCATTTTCGAAAAAAAGTGGGATTGTGGCGTGGATTGAAACGCCCCACGATAGAAGGTGGATTTAATCCGCGGACTAGCCGGTTTGAACCGTTTTAACCGGCTTCGATGACACCCCAAGTTGTGTGAAATTGGCGCATCTCGGAGGTACGCCTCCATTATAATAACCAGCCGTGTAAACCAAACCGTAGTTCCACAAACTTTGACACTTAATATCAGCACAGCGCCAAGTGTGCGGCGTGGCCACAAAACTCCTTTGAACTCCACTTCTGCCCAGTTTGATCAGTGCCTGCGATGGGAGCAATGTGAGGCATCTCACCCAGGTGCTTTAGTAGAAAATGCGCTTCTCACGTTCTGTTCTGGTACTGTCCTCGAAAGTGTGATTGCACGTGTTTTTGTTTAACCTATGCGTCACACAGAAAAAAAGCGTAACTGGCTTTCTGTTTATCCCGTGACTCAACGTTGATTCCAGCGAGCGGAGTGAAGGAAACTGGTGCACTGGAAGCGGCCGCGCTATCGATTAGGCGTGCGCGCCTGATAAGGCCTGATAAGGCCTGATAACAACGGCGCTGCCATCATTGTTCTGGTGGTGTTGCGTGAGCGCCATTTCGCCGATTGCATGGTGCAGTTAGCCTCCAGTCTCATGGCTAAACACGGTCATTCACCCGCGTGTTTACAAACACATCACTTGTGATAGAATGCTAATCAGGTACGCGGGCGATATGGAAGAGTTGTTCTACCTCTTAATATTTACCGATGCTCGCGCGTGATTAAAAAAATGCGCGCGAGTGTCGGTAAACAGTCTTTCGGTAAAAACGGCACCCGGCCTGTGCCGTGCTCCAGCGCAAGTGAGCGAATTTATACGAGGTCTGTTAGAAAAGTATCCGACTTTATTTTTTTTTTTTTGCGAACACCTGATGGATATGAAACAAGCGCGCTTACAGCAGCCGACCTTGAACCCTCGTGCGCATGCACGAATTTTTCCCGCCTGCCGATAGCGTCAGTCGCTGGGAAGCAGCGTTTGAGTGAGGCAGTGCGCAGTGCTCTCGTCGGTTTTTTGTTGCTAGGAAAATGGCGGAGCGAGAGGAGCAGCGCGACTACCTCAAATTTTGCCAGAAACTTGGCGATACCCAAGTGGAAACCATTCGAAATGTTCAGACGGCTTTCGGTGATGATGCTATGAGCAGCACACAGATTAAGCAGTGGTGCAACTGGTTTAAAGACGGCCGCACATCTGTGGAGAGAGAGCCACGCTCCGGTCGGCCATCAACATGCCTAAATTACCAGGTAATTGCCGAAGTGACGCTGTGGTGATGCGGGACTATTGTGTGACTATCCGAGAAATTGCGGAAGAGGTGGACATCAGCAATTTTTCTGCACATTCCATTATCACCGAAGATTTGGCCATGGAGAGAGTTGCGGCGAAATTCGTGCCGAAGCTGCTGACGGTGGAGAAAAAGCAGCTTCGTGTTGAAGTCTCACAGGAGATGCTGAATTCCACAAACAGTTACCCTGACTTCACCGACGCCGTAATCACTAGTGATTGGTTTCCGGGGTACGACCCGGAAACCAAATCCCAGTCGTCACAGAGGGCGCATTCCACGTCACCGAGACAAAAGAAGGCCCGCCAAGTGCGCAGCAATGTCAAAGTGATGCTGACTTCTTTTTTGACTCCCTCTGTGTGGCACACCACGAGTACGCACCCCACAGGATCAAAGAATGACTAAAGAGTACTACAGGGATGTCCTCCATCGCCTAGTTGGTGCTGTGCGGCCCAAGAGACCGGAATTGAGGTCAACAAGAAATTGGCGCATCCCTCGCGGCATTGCTCCTGCACATTCCTCGCATTTAATTCAGACTTTTCTGGCGAAAAACCAGACTCCTGTAGTTCAACAGGCTCCTTACTCTCCTGATATGTCCCCCTACGACTTCTGGCTGTTTCCTAAAATCAAGAGGCCATTGAAAGGACCGCGATTTCAGAAAAGAAAGGACATTATGGCTGCAACGACAGCAGAGCTAAATTTCATTCCGAAAAGGGCCTTTTCGGAATACTTCCAACAATGGCAGCACCGCTGGGAGATGTATATGGAGCCCCAAGGAGACTACTTTGAAGGTTATTAGGTTTCCAACGCTCCAGTTATGCCAGTTTTTTTTCTTCGGCCAAAGGTCGGATACTTTTCTAACAGACCTCGTATGCGCAACGCGTATAACGTGCTGTAGCTTGTTAGTTTAGTTTATGGGGTTTAACGTTCCAGAGCGACTCAGGTTGTGAGGGACGCCGTAGTGGAGGGCTCCGGAAGTTCCGACCACCTGAGGTTTTATAAAGTGCACTGACATCGAACAGTACACGGGCCTCTAGCATTTCTCCTCCATCGTAATTCGACCGCCGCGGCCGGGATCGAACCCACGTCCTTCGGGTCAGCAGCCGAGCGTCGTAACCGCTTAGCCACCGCGATGGCCCCACCTCTCGCGGTGCGCCCTGCGAGGCGCGACTGCACGCTTAGAAAAGCGGCACCCGCTTCTGTTCTTCCCCGTAGAAAATGCGAAAATGCTTTCCCCAAGCGTGGAAGAGGATTAAGTGTCATTTGCGGAGGGGCTGCGAGTCATGAGCCTGACAGCAGCCTACTCGACCCGACTTTTGTCTTGTTAGCACGTCTTGTCTTCCAAGGTTTTTTAAAGAAGCATGTGTTCTTGATAAACTAAGTTTTGATACACTGCTCCGCGTTAGTGTATGATGCACTTCAGCCATCTTATCATTCTTGAGGAGAGTGCTGAGGTCTTTATTTGATTGGTTGGGAGCCTCGGGATCCTTGCCTAGCTAAGGACCGCTGCTGAGGTTGCCCGGCCCTTTTTAAAGCTTTTTACTATAGTAGCCATTTTTAAAATTTCCTTCCTCTCACATTACTAGGTAGAACAAACTAATTTTTTAGGCCCCCTGGATCACTGTTTTTTCGTATGTTAGCAAAAATCTGCAGAAAAAAAAATTATCCTTTACCTTGAGCTTGGCGCATGATAGCCTTAGCAGCTTATGTGCCATTAAACCCAACGCAACACAACCGACTTTTCTCGGGCTCATGTAAACCCCCAGTATGGCTGCCGCCGGTGTGTTCAGTTCATAATGAGCGCGAGTGTATGCGTTCACGGCGCTACGGCTGTGGTATGTGTGTATAGTTCTTTCAGCTGTGAAACAGATGGTTCAGTGCCTCAGCGGCAGGCGCTGCCGGTTCTGTTTAGCAAATCCGAGTTTACGTATGTGAACGCCGAAGCCATTTCCCAGAAAAAAATGCAAAGAAATAACTTGCGCAGGAAACCTTTGAATCTGCAGCCGTTATATGCGGGCGAACGGCGAGATCTCTGACCTAGTTGACGGATTAAGATAAGGAGGAGCTTTTTATGGCGACCGTGTGACTGAACGATGCGACGGCTTTCCTACCCTCACTTTCCGACCATGGTACCCGAGATGCGTGTTTCATTTCGAAAAGTTCGGGCTCAATTTTCTTGTTTCATTTTTTTTTCCCCCCACTTGTGGGCAGCTGCGCAGGCGGGCTTTTTTTTTCTGGTGCTGCATGCGTGGGCTTGGAATGGAGCTTCGCAGAGTTTCAACGTTGTGTAGACCTCAAAGCAAAAAGCTTTTTGTTTGATTTTTTTTTTCGCTTTCCTAAGGGGAGGATGGACAGTGAGATGGAGGTGGGTATTAGGCAGGCGACTGAATGGAACTAGCAGAGCGCGCGGGTGGACTCTTTATCCTCCTTCTCTTTACTCTTCTATTATTCTCTCTTCTGTTTCTCTTTATTTAAAAAAAAATATTTGGAACCGAGAACGCAAGACATTATGCAGATACAGCCACGCTAGAGTCCCGCTACTTCGTATGCCTCGTCCTCTTGTAAATGCTGGTTGTTATTAAACAGGAAAATGAAGACCCTCCTTTATTAGTACTGTACTCCGTAGAATTATGAACAAACAGGTAGGAAGATGTTAGGTACAACGGGCCGGCGGCTGGCGGACGCCTGCCAACGGGTCGGCGGCGGAGCCCGCTTGAACGAAACGAGACGGGTGGCTGGAGCAAAAAGAACGAGGTTTATTTCATGGCTTTGGTTTTTATAGCCAGTCAAAGAAAACGAGAAGGAAAGGAAAGGAACTGTGCTTGGCCGTGACGCTGTGCGATAAGATGAGCAGGGCGGAATAGGGCACATGTGGCGCTGACGAAGCAGTTAGCTGTTCGCAGCAGAAGATAAAGAAAAAATGGCGTTCTGCGGCAGTTCCAGTTACGCAAAGACGTTTGTGTCCTTTGGTGGTTGTATAGACTTCTAGCTGAAGTTCAGTAACGCGTTCGCTCTCTTGTTGCCCGTCCGTTGTGCGTTGAATTTAACCATTTTAAGAGCGTGGTAACAAATCAGAGCTGCACGAGCAGTCTCGGGTTTGGCAGCCTCTCTGGTGTGCTTGACGCGGGAGCGATCGCGACGACGCACGGTCACGGAAGACGAGAGTGAACGTGTAGGTGTGTGGGTTTGGTCGAGCTGGTAACGTGTGGCGGCGCCAAACAAGCTCGGACGAAGGCCGATATTACGCCGTCAGCGCTAACGAATGCGTAAGTTAACGTGCCACATGCGGGTGAAGAGGGAGAATACGGGACCACGGTACAAGAATTAGGCAGACTTCTTCGCGGCCCTGCATGTGTTCATTCCCATCGTTTTCTCACCAATGTTCGCATTAGGTTCTCCCAAAAGAAAGCCAGGATTGTTGGACCGCGCTGGCCACCATCGAGACTCTCATTGAAGTTTTGAGGTCCACAGGCTTGAACAACAGGCCGGAGACAAAACTGTGACCACAAAGACGACAAAGGATGACCGCATCGATAAGTTCCATTCTCACAACTCAGCTCTGTCTCTCTCCCTTCTCTCTTTAGCACCCATCATGCCAACGCCCCCTAGACTTGGGGTGTTGATCTTGCGGGCGGAAAACGCATAGAGGGGCTTTAGGGTATCCAACAGGTCACTGCCCGGCTAACCTGTCGTTCCTTCTCTCTGTCTGCAAAGTGTTGTAGCGCAGCGTCTTTGAGCCTCCACCTTTGTATTCTGCTTCGGGAGAAAAGGATCCAGGTGAGAGACGGGCGCTAGACCGCGGGCGTCCTCAGGCAAGCTCTAAGGCGGTTTCTTTTGGAAAAGGGAAACCTTCGGTGAAAAAGGGATAATGGTGCTTTGCGACGTTACATTTATTCTTTCTTTTCCTATCTCTCTCTTGCCTCGCACCGCTCACGCGAGTCTTACCCAAGAGCAGGACGTTGACCTCGTCGTTCACCTTTCTGCCAGGCCGCGAACCGCGTCGCTGTTTGCAAAAAAAATCTTCACGAAAACGTTTAGCGCACTCACGACAAGGTAGACAAGACAACACAGGCGCTTACTCGCAGCTGGGTGTTTATTACAAAAACGCAGAATATAGAGAGAAAGAAAAAGACCAGCAACAAAACAAGCATTCACGCAGGCACATAGAAGGTAATCAAGAAGGTGCATCTAGAGATAAAAACTCATGCTGGCTTCTGCCTTCGTCGGAAAGGGACACCATCGAAGCTCTCATTAAAATTTTGAGATCCACACGCTTGAGCACCCAGGCCGTAGACAAAACTGTAACCAAAAAGACCACAAAGGACGACCGCATCGATAAGTTCCATTCACACAACTCAGCCTACTGGGCATCGCCTGGTTAACCTCCCTGCCTTTCCGTCCATTTCTCTCTCTCATGCTCATGCAGGAGTGGTCCTGCATGGTCTTTCTTTCTATTTATATTCTGGTTTGGTTTATGGGGTTAAACGTCCCAAAGCGACTAAGGCTATGAGAGACGCCGTACTGGAGGGCTCCGGAAATTTCGACCACTTGGGGTTCTTTTACGTGCACTGACATCGCACAGTACACGGGTGTCTAGAATTTCTCCTCCAAAAAAATTTATATTCTGCGTTTTCGTAAAAACGCCCAGTTGAGAGTAAGCGCCTGTGTTGTCTTGTCTACCTTGTTGTTCGTCGTGAGTGCGCTGAATTTTTCGTGATGCATTACCAACTAGCTCAGATGTCGATCCTTCTTCATTCTTTACTTCGTCCCGGAGGTCCTCGCGGTCACCCGTCGGTCACCTGCACGAAGTGCCGTCATCCCCGACACGACTGAATGTTCGCGCCTGAGGTCGACTTTCGAAAGGTAAAAGACGTTGTTCGGTGGGAAGCATTGGCGCGGACCACGACGTTGCTCGCTCGCGCGCTTTGACCGCGCGTGTTCTGTGTAACCTCCTATACAGTTAGAAGATAACGCTGTTTTGGGACCTTAGCGCTTGTGAACGTCGCTTCGCGCCGTGTGTTGTCTATGTTCCGCCATGTTATAACTAAGCAGCTCTGTGTGGGCAAATCCTGCAATGTGCTGCTGTAGAGGTCCTGGAGGCATCGAATTTAGAGGAGAATGTCTGCATTTGATGCTTGCGGGACTGCAGTCATAACGGATTATGAGAAAAGCTAATCTTTCTCAAACCTTTGTAGGTGGAGAAGAATTCAGTTGGACCTTTTGGCTGGGACCAATATTCCATTTTTTCGGTGTTCGGTAACCGTGATGCAGGCTAGCTAGCTGATCATGTCTTATGGCCATTCTTGGCAGCAGACACAGTGAACGAACGCGCACAAACGCAGGCGCTGAACTTGTGTTTGTCAGCGCCGCCTGTGTTGTTTCTTCGTTTTTCGTCTCTTCATTTTGCGCCGCTATGGCATGAATCCATGCAATTTAAACAGATTTTTTTTTTTATCGCCTTGCCGTTATGGCGCTGAGTTCAGGACGATTTTAGCTGTATTTATTTTCTGGTTAGGAAATCAGTGAAGCGCATCGGAGCAAGCTAAACGTGCGCCAGTAGCACAGCGCCGCGGATATCGGATCTTTAGGCATGTGCGTGTGTTCTTAAACTTAGTAGCGCGTCGTACGTTGAAACGTTTTGTACGGGCCGCACGTTTTTCGAGTCGTTCGTCAGTTCGGCGGTTGCAGTAAACACTTGGGTTCCAGCGAAGTTGACGAGTACGTTGCCCCGTGGCCGTTTTGTAAAAGCCACGCGAGTTGCCAAACACCGTCGCCGAGCGTGACAGGGACTCGCCGTTTTCTTGTTGGGCAGTCAGCGCGAAGGAGTGTAACGTCCGTGACAAACGACCTGTGGCGAAACGTGTCGAACGCCACAAACGTATACGTCGCAGCTGGCTTATATATCCCACACTGCAGTTGACGCGCTGCGCGTCCTCTTGTTACTATTGCTGTTGCACGACGCTTATACACACGGTCATTTGTCTTCTTCGCTGCGCTGCAGCGTGGTTCTGTTCTCCTAATATCTGAGCTTCTGTGCACTGCTGAAACACGGCGTACTTTGACGCCTTTCGCCTAGGTATAACTGGAGAAGCTCATAAAACGGGGCGCGCTGGGAAAGGTATAGCCGAATCGCCTTACAAGAAACCTACGGATTTACGAAGAGCAGTTGCGTTTCACAGAAGCGTGAGCGCGAACACGCATCGTTCTTTACACCGACTGCCTTTTTTTTGTGTTCGTTCTTTCCTCGCCAGCTGCAGCGCTGGACCGCGCTGCGTCGTTCTATCGCGTATCTAGCAGCTATGTTCCGTCGTCGTCGTCATGGCGTCCTGATTTATTGCCCGCGCGTGACTCGGGGGTCGAACAATAGCGCACTAACGTTCGTGCCAGCCGGCGGGAAGTAAAGCGGGGAAAATGTAAGGGGTGGGCCAGAAACCAAGGATTCATAGGAGGAGGAGGGGGGGGGGGGTTGAGAAAGGGCTACTCGAGGCACACGTATACATCCTCCTCCATCCATAATGTCTGCGGACTGTCGCCTACCGTGCGCGCCTGGAGCTTGGGCACACGCGACAACAAGCAGCGCCGCGGTTACCCGTCGTCGTCGTGTGTGTGTCGCGTCTGTGGTACGCACACAAGCGACGCGCCTCCTCGTAATCCGTGGCGTCGTCCCGCGGCTGTTCCGCCGCCGGGAAAGCGGATTTCGCGGAGGATTATCCGTCGCGGAATGCGCGCCGGCGGACGTAGCGGCGATTATATGCGTGGTATCAGCGCGGCCGCCGTCTAAGTTGGCACGAGAGTCGGGGGAAATAGAGCGCGAATTTTGCCGGGATTACTGGGCCGTTCGTGGATCGAACTGCTATATCGGTATACTGTAGTCAGTGAGGGGGTCTTTTGTTATTGCTGCTTTAGTAGTGATTTGGAAACGGATTTTCTGGGCGTGTTTACGCTTGTCGGTTGAGGATCTGTTGGCCTATAGCAGCGCTGTTTGTGTGCCGATGAGGCAGCGTCGCCGATTTGTAGTCCCGACTGGGAGAAGAAAGCCGATCATTGAACATGACGATCTTTACCGCCTATTCACACGGGTTAAAGAACCCCAGGTGGTCGAAATTTCCGGAGCCCTTCACTGCGGCGTCTCTCGTAGCCTTAGTCGCTTTGGGACGTTAAACCCCATAAACCAAACCAAACCAAACCAAACAACACCTAAAGGAGTATTGAAGGTTTGCGATACCCAATATTGGCACGTGTGGCTGTAATCTAATAGAGCGTCTACATGCGTCCTTGAAATGTTCTTTTGTTCTAGGGCCATTATGTGTAAAACCCACTGTACTGCATTGTCGTTGGAGCCGCACCTGTAGCGTTCACTAATGGTTTGGCGGACTACAAGACACGTAAAAAAAAAGAAAAAAAAAGGAAGTGGATTCGGAAAAAAGCACGACAACGCAGGGCATTATGCGGTAATTCTATTCAACACCCTCGCCCCCCTTTTAGCACCCATGGTAAGGATCATCCTTCTATATGCACACGTGTTCTTTGGCTGAAATTTCAACCTTTTTTTCATTTTGTTCCTGGCTTTTATTGCCCCCCCCCCCCCCCCGAAAACTCTGGCGTTGTCCCTACGCCTCTGCACCGTTCGAAGTTAGCGGATCCGAAACAGCGGGAGCATACAGACCCAGTCGCTAGTTTTGAAACGCTGAGCGGCAGCATATTGGGCGAGCAAAAGTGAAGGAATGAGCACCTCAGCGCTCGTGTCGGGTCTGCTACTGCTTTTATTCGTTCGCTTGTTTGTTTGCTTTTATTTATCCCTTTTGTTCAATTTAAATTCTAGAGGCCCGTGTACTGTGTGATGTCAGTGCACGTTAAAGAACCCCAGGTGGTCGAAATTTCTGGAACCCTTCACTACGGCGTCCCTCATAGCCTGAGTCGCTCCAATAAAGCAAACCATCTTTTTTTTATTTTTAGTTTCCCGGCCTCGTCCAGCAGCTTGGCGAATTCAGCTGGTCTTCACCTAACCTTAGCCTCTTACTTTATTCGTTCGGTGACGTGCATGCTATCCCATAATGCGCCATCTCTTGAATGAAAAAAAAAAAAAGTGGCGGGTCAAGCAGGTAGCCTTCGAGGACCTACAGCGCGCACGCTCACATAGTTTCGCATTCTCCTCCAACGCGCGCCGTTCGGGTTCTGGTGTTTGTTTTAACCCTCTCATGCGAGGGTAACCGATGAACTAGGGAAGCGATGGACAGGGCGAATAGCTGCCTCGAACCTTCCTTGTGCGCACTTAAAGCTTATATAGTCAGCGTGGCTCCACGTTTAAGGCGTAAACTTCGTTCAAGACGAACTTGGAGGTATGGTGGGAACTTGTTCGGCTTACTAAGTTATAGGCTCGCTCCGTTGTGTTTGTGTGGGAGGCTTCGTCGAAATAGAGTCAATATTTAGCCAGAAAGTGGCTCAGTAAACACCCACTTCAGCGCAAACGTGGATCCCGCGGAGAGGGAACTTTTTCATCGAATCTGCCCAGATGAAAAAAAGTGTACATAAGAGGAAAAAAATTGTGGCTGTTTAGCATTGCTAACCACGAAATATTCTGCGAAAGCAGGTTTTTGCAGGTGGACACCAACACCACGTACCTGAAAGCGCGATTGAAAGCGCGTTTCCTTTCCTTTCGTGACTTGTGCACAGAGGGAAGTTGCTGAAGATGACGTGCAGTGCACAGCGCAAGGGTGTGTTGCGCCTCTCAAAACATGGCTTCGTGAGAAAGGGAATTTTGTGCCATGGTCTGTGAACTATCGCGCGTGTCAGCATCCAGAAATTATTGATCATTGCTTTGTGTTTCGCCGTGATGCCGTTTTTTTTTTTTTTGGGGGGGGGGGGGGGGGGGGGGGGCATTCTTTGAACGGACTGTCAAAAAGGACATTGAGATTACGCTCTATACTATAATATTTTTGCTACAATGGGAGGTTCCAAGGTTCCGTGTGATCTCTTAGTGCTCATGGGATTGTTTAACCTCTGGAAGAGCCGCATGACAGATCGCCAAGCAGAACCACCACGTTCATCGAAGTCTCTGTTCATCGAAGTCTCTGTTCAGAGAGTAGTGTGCTATGGTGCGGGGGGTATATGCTGCGCAGTGTCGACCTCCTGCCCGGCTCCCTTTCCGCGATGCATGTGCGTGTCGCCCGGAATTTCGATGTGCAGGCAAAGCGAGAGCTGGATGCTGGTGTGATTGTGTATGGTTGCGTAATGCGACCTGGTTAAGTCGGGCTTGAAGTCTTCCAGGCTGGGTGTACTTCCGTGCAATAAAGAAAAAAAAAAACTGCGGCAACAGCGTAGCGCTCTCTTGCAGTGCCCAGCGAAGCTGGTCCGTTCGCGCCGCTGTGGCTTCGAAACCCAATCGCTGCAATGTCTTTCTCCAGGTTGGCAGAGGGTCACCCTCATTCAAAGTCTCGTTTATTTCTCGCCATTTCCCGCATCACGTGACTAACTTCAGAGGCTTCACCACACACCCGCATTTTCCAGCTTGTAAGCCCAATAGTGTTTTTGCTCAAAAAAAAGTGTTTTCTTCAGTCTTGAAGGTCTCACAAAGCTGCTTACTCGCCTGTAGTAGATATGGCTTACTAGATGTGGCTTGCAGATATGGCTTACAGATATGGCTTACGGAATAGCGTATCCAGAGTGCGCATGCGCAGAAGGCTATTGCGCAAGTTGCGGCTAGCTTAGCGGGCTTTGTGCGCCTTCCACTGACAGCGTGAAAACATGGCGACGCTCTTCGATGCGGCAGTCACCCGCTTCAGATGATAGACAAGAGAGAGAGAGAGAACAGGATATATGATGGGTCAATTGCTCTCTTAAAACCGTTTTTCTTTTACGCTGTCCTTCCGGGCATGCCAGAGCCGACCTCACGTGACAGCCGAGATTCGGCTCTTCAAATTGGACGAAATTACCTCTGCGTGTCAGTGCGCTGCACGTTGACACGCAGAGGTAATGTTTATCGAGCCGTTGTTTACAAAATGGGGCCACTTGGTCGGATCTGACGTCATTAATCGCGACATTCTGGCGGAAATGATTGCTCTTTCCACTTAAAGGAGAAAACTTGGTTTCGGTTTGCTGAGAAGTCGGCGCGATGCCAAAAAGAATCAGAGCATCGTCCGTATCGCCGCCGCCACTGACGCTGATTGCCTTCGCTTGTCATCGACATTAGGAGCTACTTGTCAGGACGTCTCAAGCACCGCGTTATCGAGTAGGTTTTGTTGAGCCTCTTTTTTCTTTTTTTTTTTCGTTGTCTGCTTGCTAGTGGCGGTGCGGGCAGGGCACTCTTTATTGTTTAAGAAAAACCAGCCAAAAAGGCGGGGACAAATAAATAAAGCAGTTTTCAATAAAGCACAGTTGATAGTCCAGTCGTTGTGTGTGCCTCGTTTCTCCTTTGTCCCCGTCTTTTTGGCTGCTTTTTCTTAAGTGTGTACCAACTAACCCAGATTTCAACTCTTCTCTTTATTGTGCTTTCTTTCTAGGGCCCAATATAACGTATGTGTGCTTCCTAGGTCACCTACAGGTACTTTATTTTAACTACTCGTTGGAGCGTCTCTGGGCGAGAAAGCTGCCAAGAAACACCTTGAGGGTTTCCTGGGTCCACAGAAGAAAGGAGAACACAAGTGAATGCACGAGTAACATTAAAGGAACCATAGTTCGTATTATTATGCGAAGCATATTAACGTAGGTTTCGGGCCTTCGCGCGACGCCCGGCGGTGGCCACCATTGACCTTCAAATGACCTTCAAGTAGGTCACGTGACATGACGTCACGTGATGACGTCACACCGGCTGCAGATGGGGCCTGATATCGCGCCGTCGGTCGCCTCCCGGCGGTGGCCACCATTGACCTTGAAGTGAGATCACATGATGTGGCGTCACGTGATGACGTCACACCGGCTGCAGATGGGGCCTCATATCGCGCCGTCGGACGTCGCCCGGCGGAGGCCTCCACGCTTCGGTTCGCGCCGTCGCGCGCGACGCGGCGGCGGCGCCACCATCGCTGCATCACGTGATATGTGACGTCACGCCAGGGATGAGGCGGCGCGCGCCCGCCGTCGCGTCAGTCTCTGTGCCCGCAACCGCGCCAGCGTCTTTGCGCCGGGCGTGTATGCGGTCAAGATGCCTCTAAACGCTAAGGACATGCTTCGCATCCACTGGACTTAACCTTGATAAGCCTCCAATTTTTTAAAGTACTATTAATAAGCTCAAATTAAGAACCAGCACCAATAATGATGCTTACAAAAAGCGACACAAGCGATACATGGAAACAACTATAATTTAGCCGCCGCGGTGGCTCAGTGGTTATGGTGCTCGGCTACTGACCCGAAAGACGCGGGTTCGATTCCGGCCGCGGCGGTTGAATTTCTTTGGAGGGGAAATTCTAGAGGCCCGTGTACTGTGCAATGTCCGTGCACGTAAAAGAACCCCAGGTGGTCGAAATTTCCGGAGCCCTCCACTACGGCGTCTCTCATAGCCTTAGTCGCTTTGGGACGTTAAACCCCATAAACCAACCAACCGATACATGGACGCCGTAGTGGAGAAGGGCTCCGGTTTAATATAGGCCACCTTGGGTTCTTTAACGTGCGCTGACGTCGCACAGCACTCGGGCATATTTTTGCGTTTCGCCTCCATCGAAACGGGGTCGCTGAGTGCAGGATTGAACCTGGATCCTCCAGCTCAGTAGCCACTGAGCCACCACGGCGTGTTATGCTTACAAATGCGATCAATATATACTTGCTTACGTCTGTGAAAAAAAAAGTTGAAGTGAGGAAAGTTTTAATATGCTTCAGTTGTATACAAATAATTGGCATATTTACGATCGAGTGAAGAAACAAAGGGAACACCTCGGCCTGCAATTTTTGTCATTATCATCATCATCAGCCTAACTACTACCACTGCAGGACAAAGGCTTTTCCCATATCCCTCCAATTAATCATGCTTATTCAGTTTATTCCGTAACGAAAGCATTCTGTTGTTATTTTTCGGTCAGCTGCTTTGCTACCGTCATGCTGCCGGGATATAATTGGGCAGCGATGACTAGAAATCGCTGGCATTGATCCTTTCTTTGCAATGGGGTTAATGCACAGCCTTTGTCAAAAGTTTGGAGCCCAGGGGGTTTGCTTCTGAAGCACATTGTCTGGTTCGTAATGCATCTCTAGCACTCCAAATTTGCTGAAGCTAAGAATATTTCTGGTCCTGCCTCTTCCAATGGGTGGGACTACCACGAATGTTACAGGAGTCCCACTGCGAGGCTTAGAAGCAAGCCCCCTGGGCTCTAAACTTTTGACAAAGACTGTACGTCACTCAGCTCTGTCGATGGTGAAGATGGTGATGAAGAGGTGAACAACAACAACAGCAACAACTTTCTCCCCGACTGCACGGCGTCCTTACGCAATTGATCCGAGCACCCCGCTTCGCTGAGTGGCCGGTGTCTGTTTGGCTGTTTGCTACGGAAGTTCATTTTTACTAGCTCAGAATCATTAGGCTTGTACAGTATGCACTGGGCCTTCGTTCTCGCGTTTTATTATTATTTTTGTCAAAATTCGAGGATGGTCGTGGTAAAAACTGGGCGACATTATTTGAGCTTTTATTCGGATAAAACTCGGGTTATTGAGCCAAAATATCCATACTTCAGTTTTTTACGAGTCATTTTTCGCAGAAAGACACAATAGCGCTTGTTTGATGTGTTCTGTACTTGCAACCTGAAGTCGTACGTTAAATTTTTCTTTTGCGAATTATTTTCATGAACATTATAGGACCGGAAGGTTCACTGTCAAATGAGATATTTCCGTCTTTTTTACCTATTGCAATCATTTTATTGTGTACATTACCGTCTGCTGCGCAGCGCTGCGCATCCGTGCAAAACCTCCCTGCATTTGTGCATTGCGAAAACATTCATTCAAAATCAGATCGACAGTTATAAGCGCTCAAGAGCCACGCAGCAGCATGTCGTTAGCCTGCGTAGCGCTTGATACAACAGTGCCCGTGTTTTGGCCTCTTGCTTCTACTCTTGCCTCTTGCGTACTTTTCTAGCCTACCCTTAAGTTAAGCCGCGTCACAAGAAGCGTTCAAGAAGTGTTTAATTCATCATTTAACTGAAAACATCCTTTTGGAATGAGCACATGATACTCGTTGATTTTGTGCGGTGCCTGCAGGTTATTTGCGGTGGAAAACGGTGTTGTCTAGGAGGCGCATTTTTCGGGTATAGATCGGTTTTAACCCGACTTTCAAGAAATTAGCTCGGGATGCAAAAATCAAGCAGAGGCTGGTTTTGCCTGAAAACGACACTTTGGAGAGGTGATCTACAGCTGTTAGTTTATATCCTTGCGTTAAACTTCCATAGAAAGTAACAACAACAAAAAAAGCACCAAATACATGGTTAGTATATATCCTGTGTACTGGAGTAGGGGGGGGGGGGTGGATTTATGGAGAGCCGTTTGAGGGAGCAGTCCTATTGGCGCAGTGTGTTTGTTTAACTTGCTTCATCCGCAAAAGTAGGCCAACGTCGTTTTCCCCACAGAAAAGTTCATTGCTTGAAGACAAAAGCTGTTTTTATTTTATTACTTTGTTTAGTTTTTGAAGGCAAAAGCAGTATACCTAGAGCTGCATTGAAAGGACGGGTGTTCTCAGACGGTAAAATAAAAAGAAAGAGAGGGAAGTAGAAAACGAAAGAGCGAAACTATATAACGGCCTCAACCCGTGACGCGCAGCCATTACACGTATACTTCGTCGAGCGCACATACCCTGGTGTCCTGCCGTCGAGCCCGAAAAACGCGCTGAGCCGTGCATATATGGATGCGCACTTTTAGCCCTTCTGCCCTTGTCGCCACTTGTCGGCGTTTGTTTTCCTGCTGCTTTTGTACCTTCAATGTTGGGAGCCTCTGTAGTAACGCTCGCGTCTTTGTTGTCGCCGTTGCTGCTGCTGTTTTGCCCAAGCAGGAAAGAAAAAAGCGAACGCGTGTTCCTGGTGCGTTTTCTTTCTTCCTGCGCCTTTCTCTCCTTCCTTCGTTGGTCACGTGCAACGCCTATTTCCTCCTTCCTCAAGAAGGCGGAATAGGCGGCCTGGAAGCGACGTCAGGCGTCGTTGTAGCTTTTCCTATAGCGTGTGGCCGTCGCATCTTCTTGTTCCTTCTTCGTGCGCCCGTGTCTCTCCCGTGTTGTTTTTTTTTTTTTTGCTCAATTTCGTGTCCATATATTAGCAGATCTGTGCGACGTGCACGCCGAAGCAGGGGGATATACTAAGGCTGAACCTCGCTGTAAAGAAGTTGAAGGCGCCCGACGATTACTTCGTTATAGCCCGTGTTGGCCAAGCTTCAGAAGGGGCATCGTCATTCCTTCGTTGTATCCATTATTTCGCTATAACGAAGTTCGACTCTGTATACTATATGCACTGTATTGTGTATTCTCTACCAGCCGGCCTGACTGTCCCGCCTTTCAAAGGAAAAAAATAAACACACGAACCGCCCTTTAAAAACCTTTTAAGCGAGGTATGCGCGCGCCCATCATCCGGGAAAGAGCCACCATCAGGGCCTGTGCTTACGCGTGCCGTTCATGGGCCCCCCCTCCGCTGTTCATGGCGGCTTCGTCCGTTCGATCGCCGATGCGCGAGCGGAGAGCAGCGAATTCCGTTCGCCACCGGTATTTTTTTTCCCCCTCAGTCTGTCTCTTGGTTTCGGCTCGCTAAAACGCTAAAAGCAGAGCAAAATAAATATCTCTCCCCCTCGCCCCCGCCATAAAAAATATAGAAAGGAATGCGTTGGGCCTGAATGCGTTTCTTCCGTGGGCGAAGAACGCTAGTAGGAGGGCGGATGGGGAGCCGTGTTTATGTCGTATACGTTCGGCGGGACGCTTTTTCTCTCTGGAGCTGTTCTTGACTTTTATTTTGCTTCGGCGCGGGCGAAGCATCCTATATGGAGAGAGTCCCTGGCAGTTGCGGGCTCAAGTGTGCGTGTTCTGTCTCGATATATATAGTACACAGCCCTTTTCGCAAAAGGGCTCCCTGCGTCTATCGGCGGACGATTGACTGGGCGTGCGCGCTGCACAACTCACGGCCGGGGGCCGTCGGCGGCAGCTGACGATATATGCGACTATAGCGGGACAACGATGGAAAGTTCTTTCTTTCTTTCTTTCTTTCTTTCTTTCTTTCTTTCTTTCTTTCTTTCTTTCTTTCTTTCTTTCTTTCTTTCTTTCTTTCTTTCTTTCTTTCTTTCTTTCTTTCTTTCTTTCTTTCTTTCTTTCTTTCTTTCTTTCTTTCTTTCTTTCTTTCTTTCTATTTCTGGCCGTTTATATCGCTGTATACGGCACTCCGTGAAAAGGAGGTACGTATATACATTGTGCGCGAAAATCCCTTGTCAAGAATAATCTCAGTGAGTGCAGGAGGGAAATGGGCCCGTAAAATCGATTCTGCCGAGCGGTCGTCGTTCAGTCGCGCGGAAACCGCCTTTTCCTTCACTGGCGATTTGCTCCATCTAATGGAGTTAGTTGGCCTGAGGACGATGACGCTGGCAGGACGGAGATGTCCGCGTCGAATGAGGCTGATTTTGAGAAGCACTGACGCATGGTTCCGGCGTGGCTGCTCCCTGTTTCTTTTTTTTTTCTTTTCTTTCGACAATGACACCGTTGAGGACCTGGTCCTTTTCGGACTTCGCCGCCGCCGCCCATTGCGTCATGGTCGTCGTGATCAACACTGCCGCACCACCATCGTCATCGCTGTTACCACGTAACCTGTTTCTAGAAGTTTTAGCAGTGCTGATTTCAAGTTTTTTTTGTTTATTTTAATTTCTGAAACCAATTACAACCGCTTTGTTTTGGATCACCTACTGAGGCCATCGAGTGCGGACTATACATTCGGCTTATTCCGTTTAAAGCTCGCATCAAAATCAAAGGACAGCTGTTTAACGTTTCTCGCATACTTAAAACCTACAGCACATGCTTCACGTTTCTTCGCTGCCGAGCGCAAAAGGACGCCTATGTATACACTCTGTGTGATGTGTACGTTTGTGTTACGCCTGAGACACCACGGGTAAGGCCGGACCTTCGTCTCTGAAGAGAGAGTTGATGAGGGCGTGTGGGAGGTTCTTTCGTGCGTGTGTGCATTAATTATGTCTTAGACACCGTATACACGGTATACGCAGCTCTTTGCGTTACGACATCATCGCCTCCAATCTTCATTATATATTCATTATCGCCCTTTTCCGCGCCGTTCCCTCTCCTTTCTCCTCCAGTGTGAGTGTAGCAGGACCGAGACACAGCCTCCGTCTTCCCTTCCTCACTTTGAAGCTTCCTTCTATCTCTCTCTCTAACCACAGTCCAGCCGGGATTACATTTCAGGCCACAATATTCCGAGAATACGCGCGGCTTATGTAGCGTGGAACGTGCCTGCGTTTTTCTTCGATTTTTCTCCATTTCAACGCGCGGGACAAGTTTATCCCTTCGCTCCCGCGTGGTCTCCCTTTTCTCATATAAGCTTGCCGTGTCCATAAGCCCACTTTATCCCTTCCAGGATATTACGCTCGCCAAAGACCTATGGACCCAAACTACATGTACGCAGTGCGCGCGCCGACGACGTCGTAGATTATGTGCACGCACAGACGTGCAGTTCATTTTCCTTTCGCGGCGGGCGGTCTCGAAAGCGGAACGGTCGGCGATCAGGGGGGAAAGCCGCCGTCTATGTATGTGTGTGTCTGTACATTCGCGTTCGCCGGAAGGTGAAGGTTAATTAAGTACAGCTCTAGCCGAGGCACTGAAAGCCAAGGGCTCGCTCGCGCGGCGCTTGTAATGGATACGTATGCATACGCAAGCCCGCTGCGCTCGCCGGCTGTTTGTCTTGGCGATGGGATATCCCGTTCCCTGTATCCTTACTCCTTTTCCCTTCTTTTCCTTATTGTTCTTCGCTGCCTCATATATAGCTCGCTGTTGTGGCGTTCTACCTACCGCGTGTGTGCGGGCCGTTCTCTCTGCCCGCTTTGTTGACGGAGGTAATTTCGGTAAGCCCTAATTAGCGAGCAATCTTTCGTTGCCATCCTGGCTTTGCGGCGCGCTTGCGCTGGTCTCTCCTTCTTTTTTTTTCTTTTTTTCTTCTCATTTTATTGCCTCGATCTTAGCCCTTGTTTTGGCTCCTCTAAGTTCCCTGTAATTCCCGCGTGAACATTAAATAAATAAATAAACGCGGGAAATGCAGTATGAAGGAGCGGAGAGGAAGGGGGCTTAGAGTTTCGTGGATGTTGGTGCTGTCGCTATACAACGAAATCAGGAAAGGACCCGAGGCGCGCTCAACTGCTTACGCAAGTCACCGACTCTTAAATGCAGCAAGAAAGAACCACATACGTAGGCGTTATACAAGCTTGTACCGCGCACTGCCTGCATAACGAGACGGGTCTTCGTGGAAAAGGTCAGTTACGTAGTACGGGGCGTGCATGTGATAACACGAAAAACGCAGAGAAGCGTTATACTGAGAGGAAATTCTGCAAAAAAAAGCGAACATAAAAAAAGTGGGGGCGGGGAGGGAAGCTGCTTTGTGCGCGCTTGTTATACCTGCGAAGGATTAATGATTAAGTAAAATGTTTTTGTTGGGCCAGTTGGTGCTGCGCATGCTCAGAAAAGAAAAAAAAATTATACGCGTAGGCGGGGTAATTAGTGGGCAAAGAGACGAGGTATACGAGGATCACAAGCTTATGTGATTGTCGTACCTCGCCTCTTTGTCCAGTTCCTGTTGCGCAAGTAATTTGGAGGATTAATGCCGCAATACGGGGGAAAATGCATTAAATAGAATAATAGAAGGTCCAACATATATTGGCCGGATGGGGTGTATATACGCATGCCGTGCAGAGCGGCATATTATGCAGGGTACAGGTATGTACCATGTATAGCGAGTGTCTGCGCTGCATCGTGTTCAAGTATGGTGAGATTGCAGCCATGCATTAGTTGTCAGTGCTCGCATTTAGTCGACACTGCTTTTTGCATCAGTTCCGCAATTTTTAGGCAATATATTCTTCGTGTGCAGTGCTCGTTATTCTGCATATTACCCAATACATATATTACGTGCGGCAGCAAAAGAACAGGCGCCCTCCATGCCTTGTGAGTCATGACAGCGCTTGCTATTGTTCCCCTTTTGTGTAACAGAGACAGGCTGAGTGATAAGACAACAGAGTACCGCGTTTATTCCTTTTTCTTTTTTTTTTTTTGCGGAATTTGAGACTTCACCAGTTACGATCGCCACCTTTTGATGGTGAGCACTATGCTGGTTCTTGCGAGTCCTCTACGCCAGCGCCATCTACACTAGATGTGCCGCAGATATGGCGAAGCGAAGTGGATGTCTGTCGAGAGAGACCAGAATTTACAGGCATGAGGACTTGAGCTGCGTGCCACTATCTGACCCTTGTCGTAGTGTTGCAGTCGCTATCCATCGCTCTAACAACAAATAATGCTGTCGATCGTCGTTTGAGTTTAACGCACTGAGTTTGTGCTAAATCTGGCGCAAAATGAGCAAATCAACTGCTACATATCTATGCGCATTCAATCAGTCGGCCGAACGAGTTGCTCGTCCGCTGTCCCGAGTGCAGTTCACACTCGTTGCAAGGCCGAACACAATCATATCATGCGCGCGGCCTCCATATACGCTGTTTGTGTGGGGAGATACTTCAGTGCGCTATATCGACGTCTGTGGTGTTGTATAGGCGAAATGGAAATTGTTACAGAGCTTCTGCCTCGTTAATTACCTAAACGCGAAAAGGCAAAATAGAAAGCGCATACGCAGCCAAATCTTGAGGCGAATCTGACTCGGAAGGTGCCGAAATTTTTTTCGAATTTGGCAGAGTGCGAATTGAGCTCCCTTCAATATACGCTATGCTGCTGTTGCAACTGACGTGCGGGACGTGATGTGGACTCGGGGCACTTCGATAGTAATATATATTCCGATGGGCGTTCCGCCGAAAGCGATTTCAGTGTAATTGCTAGCCCTCTTCCCTCTCTCTGTATCGGCCGTAATGCCGTTGTTGCCTCGTGACTTGCGATCTTCGCGATTTCGCTCTCGCGTCGCCTCTCGTTTAGTTTAGTTCAGCCTGTTACTAGAATTCCGTCCTGAGTTCGTAACGTGGGTTGCTGGTTAAAAAAGAAAATTACACCGACCCCTTCAGGCTAGCAGGCAGGCGAACAAGGGATTTCATACAGTTCTGCGCGATCCGCATCCCCTCGAGCGACAGGGTCTGAAATTGCCATTGGCCAGTGTTGGCGACGGTTTCCCCAGTGGGGCAGTTAAGCTCGCCGCCGCGGTTCCTCATTTCTCATCCGTCGAAGCGGGGATTTTTCGCCTCAAGCGCGTAAAAACAAATTGATGTATAAAAGAGGGGAGACCCGCTTTGCGTCGATGGAGCGTCGGGAGTCGCTGATCATGCTGAGGGTCGTATAGTATAAAACCCCTTGGCACTTCTCCGGACTCTCGTTCTATACTCCTCCTCTTCGCGTAGTTTATGTTTATGCCCTCTTCACCGGGATTGCGGCCGCCTTTTTGGCGCCATCCCCTTTCGTGCATGCCGCACATATATTATCGTATATCATTTCTTCGTATAGTCTGTGCAGCGCGCCGGAATCTACGGAGGAATCTATACGTACAGTCTTTGCTAAAAGTAACCAGGCTACCCGGTTTGCTTATACGTCGTATATTAAAGCTATTAAGCCAGCCCTCAAGCTCTGAATCTCTGTATGGTAAGGAGAACCTTTGTCCTCACTTTCAAATAACTTTTTTTTCTTTAAGGAAGCCGTGATGGCTCTACTATACGAATGAGAAGCAAACCATGCAGCCCGGTTACTTTTGGCAAAGACTGTACGTGGTGGCCCCGACCCGCATGCTAGAGCAAACTCGCAAAGCTGTTCGTATGCATCGTGATTGGTCGGGTCGTGATTGGCTGGCTGGCTAGTTGGCTATCGTGAGTTTTGAGCTAGCGCAGAAGATAGAAAAATTGGCATGGCTTTAACGCAGCTAAACCGAGCAGACATGCGAAAGCTTGTGTTCAGCCTGATTGGCTCATTGTTTTGCTTTGCTGGGTCGACGGCACGTCTGGCGACGATATTAAGACTCAGGTTAAGCTCTGATCGAGTTTAAGCTGATCTGATGTGTTCGCGCTGCAGATGGAAGATGGTGAAGGCGACGACGCGCAGTGCACAGCGTGAGAGTGTGTTGCAGTTTAAACAAGAGGCGTGATCGGCTGCTGCGATATCACAGTGCTCTCATGCAGTGGCCAGCGAAGCTGATCTGTTCGCGCCGCCACGGGTTCGATACCCAGTCGCGGCAATATTTATTTTACTTCTGCGTCGGCTGTTGCTATGCTTCGTTTGGCCAAGGTCACCCTCAAGGTCACCCCCCCCCCCCCCCCCCCCCCCTTCGTTGGCTACAGCTGACGCGATGCCACTCCGAACTTACCCGAGCTTACCCATGTTACTCCGAGGCTTCACATAATTTTTGTTGTTGTTGTAACCGTGTGAAGTAGTGCTTTGGCACTGAAAAAGAAAGAATCAAACCGACGGGGTAGGAGAGAGAACACAAATACACAGGACTGTGCTGCCAAGTGTGAACAGTTGAGGAGCAGCTATACTGGACAGAAGAAGGTCTTGCTCTCCCGTACAGCGTTTCAGTCTCTGAGCTGCTCATCGGTATTCGAATCTTCGCACCACTGCGGCGAGCTTTGGATTCTGCCGCTGATTTGATGAATGCGACCGTCGACTTCAACAAGGCCTTCCACATCAGGAAGGAGAGAGCTGGGTGTGCGGAAGGGGAATATGGGGTGGGGTGCACCACTGGCTTTCCGCACACTGTGTAAGATGCACCCCCCCCCTCCCCCCCCCCCTACCCTCTTTCCCCTGCCCCCTTCTTCGCTCGAGAGCTTCCTCTACTCATTCTCTTTGTATTTCGGTGCGCATGCATACAAGTTGTTCGCAGGGGAGTTAGAGCAACGCGCGCGAAGTGATGGCTTCCGCATTCGTCGTTCTCACACGCTCGTTGGCCTGCCATGCAAGTCTAGGAAGCCGTCGCCTCGCATTCGTATCTTCCGCTTCACTGCTTGGAAGTATTGGGACAGAGAGCGCGCCTGTATGGGGACGCAGCGCCTCTCACGCCCTTCAGCCCCATCATCCTTCCCCGTCTCCTCTCATCGTCGCGCCCTGGATGCGTTCGGCCTTGGAAGGTCTCTGCGCTGGTCATTTGCGACGAGCCTCGAGAGGGATGATGGTGAAAGGGATGCGTTCGGCCGGCCCATTTTTTTTTTCTGGATTGGGGATTTGGTTTCGCTTGCCGTTCATGTGAGAGAAGGCAGATAAAAAGTAGTGGCCACGAAAGAACTAACGATGATCTCAATCCTTTAAATCAAGTTTCGTCTACGATTAATGTCCGAACGCGCGCCACATACAAGGGATAAGTAATACAGGCTTGGATAACACTGCCTACAGACCAATTCATTTCCTTGCCCCAGTAGTGTACATCTACCGGTACATCTACTAGTACTAGTAGTGTACTAGTACATCCCTCTATGCGCGAAGTGCCGCATTAGAGCCGCACTTGATCACATCATATGGAACTCTCCAGAGGACCGCACCCCGTGACCTAATGCAGCTCCGAGCAGTTGTAGCCGTGCTGCTCAGCTCCAACCGTGGCTCCAACCCGGAGATTCAACTCCGGGCAGTGGAGCGAGCCAAGAAGGTCGCCGAGGCTCAAGGGCTCCCCGCCACCTTGCAAGGCCAAGAAAAGCACAGAACTCTTAGCTTATTTTGACAAAATAAATACTTCCTCTATCTCTCTCTTTGGCTTCTATCGCTCGTATGTTTGGGGGGCTGCGTTTGAGTTCAGGCATTTTTTCTGAAACTCAGTGCATGATTTCGATCAATTTGTTTCGTAGCAGGCAGCTTCAGCGCTCTAGACAAGCCTGCTTTCCTCTGTACATCAGTGCCTTCTCTGTCTTTGTGCATCAGCGACATATGCGTATACCTCCTGGCGGCAGCCGAAGCGGAGCCGCGGCGGTGTTCACTTTACTCCAAACTCCACCACCTCATTACTCCCAGATGTGGTGACGTACAGCAGAGCCCAAGGGGTTTCATTCTGGGCCATGCTGCCTGACCTGTTATGCATCACCGCTCTTCCAAATCTTTTGAGCGTGGAAAGAACACAGGTCATCACCCCTCCACAAGTTAGGATCGACTTCCGCAAAAGGCGCTCACGTTAAAGATCCCCAGGAAATTATTCCGGAGTCCTCCACTACGGCACCTCTTTCTTTTTTCTTTCTTTCATTCCCTCCTTCATTCCTTCGTCTCAAGGTGCGGTTGAAGATTGAGGCGCAAGAAGTGTGGCAGTTACTGCGCCCTCTCCTTTCTTCAAAAACAAATTTTCATATTTTACAAGCGCCCCACCGTAAAGGATTAGAAGCAAACCCTTTGTGCTCTTTACTTTTGACAAAGGCCGTGCATGGTAGATTGACGAGCCCATGAGAGCGCTTTAACATGCATTGAGTTCTTGGTACAGGACATGCTGTCGGCTGTGCAGTCAGTTAAAGGGACCATGAAAAGAATTAAAAGACGCTTGTAAATGTTAGAAGTTATGCTCAGAAGCACTGACACCAAGTATGAGTCTTCGGAACTGAGCCGGCAATTTATTATGGCTTTTTAAAAATCGCGTTTTTTAAAATTCGCGGGCCGATTGGTGTCTTCGTAGGGAGCGATTTTGAAACCAAAACCGGGAAAACAGACGTCACTAGTCCCATGACGTCGGTAGGCCACCACACGCTGTCATTCGCTCGAGCCGCGGCAGCTACGGCGTCACGGGCACACTTCCGGTAGCGGTGAAAATCGTCTGCTCGAGGAGCCGCGCGACCCCCTCGGACAAGCGCGGGCCAGGGCATTGCCTTCACGCATATGTTTCCAATTTACCTCTTCCACCTCTTTCTGCCGGGAGTTCGGGAGTAAAGAAAGCGCCGAGACCGGAGAGACGCTGCCGACGCACGCTGCTCCTCGGGAGTGCGACAACCGGAAGCCGTAAACCGAACGTCAGCGAATGACGTATTCATGGGCGGAGCCCAGTCCCGGAGCTGTTTTCTTTATTTTTTCTTGGTGCTCCGCGCGTATGAGTTGAGGGGGGAGAGGAGGAGCGTGATTTTTAATCGTCTATAACTTCGTTGTTATTCATGCTAGCTCGAAAATTCTTTCGCTGGGGTGACGAGTGATGGATTGCCTATCTTTACGTAATCTCAATTAATTTGTTTCATAGTCCCTTTAAGGTAAAGTGTCACCCAGAGGCGGGAAGTATGGCGACACGAGATAGCGCTGCATAATAATGATAACAGGACACGAGCTAAAGCGACATTGTATATCTTCATTCAATTCTCGCTTCCCGCTCCCTTCATTTACGTAACACCAGTCGCTCTTCAAGCTCTCTTCGTTGTACGTCTATGTTTTCTTTTCATTTTTTTTTGTGTGTGTGTGTGCGAAAGCCGCATGGTATATAGTCGTCCGTGGGCGTTCAATCCGAGTTGGCACCCGCTTCTTTTAAAGCGTCAGCCCCCGTCGCGCCGCTCCAGGAAATCGAGAGAGCCTGGACCGAACAGAGCACTATATATACTGCGGCGAAGCGGGTTGCGCCGGTATTACGCTGCCTTTGCTGTTGCGTCACGCTGGTCGCACATGTATTATGCGTTGCGTCATCGGAGAGTTGGGCCTATTGGAAAGCGGGCTTGAAAAAACTTACGCATTATTTAACGTTTATTTTGTTGGGGCCGAGCGAAAGCCGACTACATCGGCGTGTTCACAGGTTCGGTCTGTTTCTACCCGGTACCCGAGTCGGGACGTGTATTGATCGAGTCTCCTGCTGCACTGACGTGTCGTTCGGACACGCCCGGAATGCACGGGGACTAGAGGAATCGGTATACTCCCTGATGCATGCCTGCTTAGATGTCCGCTTGCATTCGACAGGTGGGCTGGCCTGCTCCGACTCTGTTAAGTGCGCTAGATGCAGGTGGCCAAAGTTCCGTAGAGCCGGAAGACCATGTCGACGCCCATCGAAGTATGGAGAAAGAAAAGAGCTTTCAGCGGACGTCAGGCAAACGCCATCTGCAAGCCAGCCTTCGTTGCAGCCGTTCGCTCTTCTAATTCTCTCCCCAGCGCCCAGGTTCAGCTCAAAGCATTGTTACTAGGACAGTGACTCCAAATCACATCGAGCAAAGTTTGTCTGGCCCGCCATTTTTGACTGCATGGAAATGTCATTGACTTATGGCCGGCAGCGTCTGATACAGTGCGGTAGTGAGACCCATACCCATAGTTGACCTCTGGATTCGAGAGAGCTTGCTTCTGGGCCATTTGTTTTACTTTCTTTGTTATTTCATGTCTCTGTCCCTCTTTCATCTTCTATTTCTTTCGTTCCTTCTTTTCTCTTTTTTTTTGCAATTCAAGTTCCGGAACTCTTATAAACGCTGTTAACTACGAGAGCCCTGCGTGTTCTGCAGTTCTTCGATACAGTGGAGCTGGGAGTGGCCGGTGAGGCTGCTCGTTGAGGGTATGCTCATGGGCGTCCGGAGGGGGGGGCAAGGGGGGGCGGCTGCACCCCCCTGGAAAATCACTCACTCGAACCGTGAGTGATGGCCGCACGCCAGGGGCGGTGGTGCGCTCAGCCAAAAGGGTAAAAGCAGCCCCGCTTCCACGCTTTGGGTCACATCTGCGAAATGCCGCGTCCGGGCGCGCGCCGTTCGCCCGTTTTCAAACCACGCCATCGTTAGCTCCGCTGAAGGAGCGGCACCGGCGAGCATGTGTTTCGAGCCGTCTTGAGATGGGTGTCTGTTTCTTTGATCTCTAGAGAGATAGCGACACGGAGGGAAGGACAAATCAGCCGTGTCCACCCCCGCTTTGTCGGGCTGTTCAGGGCCAAGCGGGCGATGAGTTGGCGCCGCCGCCGCTCACTGTCTCCTGCGATCCACGGGAGAGCGCAGTTCGGTAGAGGCGCCGCTTTCAGAATCTTCGGCAAAGGGGATTAGCAGTTGCTTTTGTTCACGGCGACGCAGTCTCCAGAGGCGCCCCCACACCAGCGTTCCTTGCGTCTTCTCCGAAAACCAGCGCCTTTGGTCAACGCAGCCCGATGGCGCCTGCCTGGTTCGCCTGTCACCTCTGGCTGGGCCTCAAATCACAATAGCGCCCATGTACTGTGCGATGTCAGCGCATGGTAAAGACACCCAGGTGGTCGACATTATCCGGAACTCTGTACTACTCCGTCCCTCATAGCCTGAGTCGTTTTGGGGCTCTGAACCCCATAAAAAACACAAAAACAAATTTTCCGACCGGAGTGGCGAGTGTCCCTTCCCCTCGGAAGTCGCGCGGCGTTCCTTTCACCCCCAAAGTGCGCATTCGGGGATATAGCGGCTAGTAAGCCCTTGCACGTGCGCGCGCCTCTGTGTTCGTGCTTCGGTGTTTTTATTAGCCGGTTGTCAACGAAGCTGAGAACAACCAAGACAGCGGACGAGAAAACGACGAGCGGCGAGCAGTGTGTGTGCGGTCGCTCGACTGTGCGGATGCGCGAGCAAGATGGAGCGAGGTGTATGAAGTTGCGAGCGTGCATTTATCTTGTAAACAAGTTTTCGTTGTATATATAGTCATCTTTTGTTTTCAACTTACGCGTTCAACCGTTTTTCCAATCAATGTGTGTGATGAGTGTGCACCGAGAACGTGTAATGAAGCACAGAAATGAATTTATCACCCGTGTAATCACGCAATTCGCCCAGAAAAATCCGAGGCGCCTACAGTTGCTGTTCATGGAATACTGACTGAGTGACTGTAGTTGCGTGTTTGAGAACATATTGTGCTGTGTGCTGGTCATCAATCCGGGTGAGTCGAGAACCCGTATGCAGCAAGACTGAGCACTCTTCTCCACGAAGTGACAGTATCTTTTTGCATTTTTATTAATTTTAATTGTTTCTTCGTTAATAAACTCCAATGTATCTCTCCTAGCCACGCTTTAGTTTGCTGTTTGTAATTTTTCTTTCATGTGTGTATTTCACTTATTTTTTATTTATATATAAATAAATAAATTTACTCCGCAAATAGTGCCTTTTGCTACGAACATGCCCCCCCCCCCCCCCTTCCGGCGCCAACAACCAATGGGCCCCCCCCCTGCAAAAAATTCTGCGGACGCCCTTGGGTATGCTCAGAAGAAATAAAGAGCTCTGCTTCCTCAAAGACCTTCGCTCTGTTGCATTACGTAAAGGTTAGACATTCGTCGTAAGGCTCTCAGATTCCCAGCGTGAGATTAGCGCGGTTACAGAACAGAATAAATTTTTTGTTTTCTTTTTTCGTTTCCGAGTGTTTTGCATCGCACGGGGTTATATACCGCGGGGAAGTGGACTTCGCTTTTCAGTTGTTTTCTTAGTCGCCGTAGGCAATTTGGCTCTAAGCCGCTGCTTAGTTGCGTTAAGACTCGCTAGCCGAGGGGCAAATGAGTTAATCAGCGGTCATTTTGTTTTCTTGCTAAGGCCTCAAAGATTATAGGCTGCGCTACTATAGTAAAGCGAGTCATTGTGCGCTTTGATGCCACAGGATATTTTTGTGAATTCGTTTATCATCGTCATAACCCTTGTGGCCCCAGTCAAGTCCACACCGGGACCTCTGCCAATGACTTCCAACTGGCGCTGTCTTTCTACAGCCACGGCCTCACTGTCCCGAGCAATTTCCCAAGCTCTTCACTCCATGTGGTTCTCTGCTCTCTTTACGTTTCCCTTAAGTTGGCGTCCCTCCAGTAGACCATCGGTTCTCATTTCCGAGCATTATGTACCCCCACGCCTTTTCCTCCCTGATTC
This sequence comes from Amblyomma mixtum, assembly GCF_055824585.1. NCBI lineage: Eukaryota > Metazoa > Arthropoda > Arachnida > Ixodida > Ixodidae > Amblyomma > Amblyomma mixtum. Next base: position 291,089,642 of record NC_143013.1, on the reverse strand, counting down.
CAGCTAGAAATTCTACCTCAGTTTCAGGACCCCTGGCCTTGCTTTGCGAGATCACTGTGCCTTTGTTTTTAATCTCTTCGCTCACGTTGTCTCCATATGTGCTCGTAAATTTGTTTCACTTTAGGTTACAACTCGGTTGTATTTAAGTGCGAATGGCTGTAGCTTACATGTGAACACACACACGCACACACACACACACACCTAGCCGCCGCGGTGGCTTAGTGGTTATCCACCACCACCATATAGCATATGTCTCTGAGGTTGGAGGCTATTTATTTATTTACAAAATACTGCAGCCCGAGGGCCAAGCAGAGTGGGCAATATAACAACAGCCAAAGATCACACCAAACTTCAAAAAAAGAAAGAAAGAAAACAGACAAACACTACAAAACACCTGAATGATCAACATAAAGGCAGTCAGAAGTAAAAGGTTACTCGCGAGAGGTATTATTAACCGAGTGTCCGAGTGTTTCACTCGTGCCTTTGTTGAATCGGCGTTCGGAGGCGCGTCTTCGTTTCATTTCTCTATGCACAACCTGCGTCGAGGTCTAACGCTCACGATGACACACTAATGCTTTCTCCTTCACGGCATGTGCCCTCTGAATCTTTTTTAATACTAAACTACTACGCGGCAGGACTAGTCGATACTGCTTCTTTTGGTAGGATGGAGACACCCGTTGTCCGACTGAAAGATGGAATCACAGGGGTTGCGCCGACCCCTACAATAGACAGAAAGGTGCTAAACTTGATTCTGAAATAAGGGTTTGATGTGTGGAAGCAGTATTCAAAGGTCCCATGTTTCAAGGTCGCGGAGATGCTGAGTTCCGGAGAAACATTTTATTTGGCTAATGACCCCGTGATTCAAAATGGCTGATATCTCACCACCCTACCAAAGGAAGCTGTACCGAGGCAGACAGAACAATCGCAGCGCCGCCTATGCAGCGGAGGTGCAAAGCACCCAGCGCGCGCCACGTGGCCGCAGATGGAACAGTCGACGTGTAGGTGACGGGACGCAGCAAGATGCGGCAGTGTTGGCAGTGTTCCACGATGGTTGCTACTGCGGACAGCGAGGTCCCTCAATCGTGGTCGTTTCCCATACTCCGGGGCGACCAGCCCGTGGTCACAGCGAGGCACCAACCCTTGCTGCGGCGCAGCGTTGCCTCAGCTCCAGCTTCGACGAAAGCGGCAACAGCGACGGCTGGTTGGACGGCAGTGACCTCTTCGACGCTGGCAATTTCGGCAGTGGCTCGCGACTCGGGCTCGAACCGACGACCATTGGAGGTGCGACGTGGCCACTCCTTGGCGGCTACCGGCCGGCATTCGGTTCCGCGAGGCCATCGACGACGTCTAAAGATGACGAAGAGATCGTCGTGTCCGAGTGCGTTCCTGCTCGACAGAGTGCGTCCCAAAAACTGCGTCGTATATGTGCCCGGTTCCTCGGGGCTGGTTTGGCACCCACGGACCGTCTGGCTTGACACATGGGACTAATACCCTGTCGCTGAATTCTTCACACTCTCGGGGGACTGCCGTAGCCGGTATACTACTCGATTCGTTGACGCTGAGTTCGTACATTATCTTTGCGGAGACGAGGAGTTGAGGAAGCGATGTTGCGAATTATCTTCTTTTGTATTCTTTCATCTTGATTTCCTTGAAATGTACCAAGATTATTGATAAATGATGGTTTATAACGTTTACTTTCATTGTGTTGGCATACATTGCTTGAAAGGGGCCCGAGAGCCTTTTTCGTGTATTGGATTTTATATTATTTAATGTCTGAACGGTGGCTGGGTGTGCGGTGGCTCAGTGGTTACGGTGCTCGGCTGCTGACCCGAAAGACGTGGGTTCGATCTCGGCCGCGGCTGTAGAATTTCGATGGAGGTGAAACTCTGGAGGCCCGCGTTCTCTCCTCCATACGTTCCCTCACGACTCGTTTTGGTTTATTGGTTTATTGGGGTTCAACGTCCCAAAGCGACTCAGGCTATGAGGGACGCCGTAGTGGAGGGCTCCGGTAATTTCGACCATCTGAGGTTCTTTAACGTGGACTGGCATCGCACAGTACACGGGCCTCGAGAATTTGGCCTCCATCAAAATTCGACCGCCCCGGCCGGGATCGAACCCGCGTCTTTCGGGTCAGTAGCCGAGTGTCATAACCACTGTGCGATGTCAGTGCACGTTAAAGAACCCCAGGTGGTCTAAATTTCCGGAGCCCTTCACTACGGCGTCCCTCATAGCCTGAGTAGCTTTGGGACGTTAAACCCCCATAAACCACTGAGCCACCGCGGCGGCCCTGAGGTCTCGATCGCAATGTCCACTGTGAGACTCGGTTACTACGCCCTTCCCTAAAAATATTTTAAATGCGAGAGTTTTTTCACGACGTTTGATTTTTTTTTATGCTCGCGTCCGGTTCGTAAACAGATGAGAGAGACTGCTTTTAAAAGAGAAATCGGGCTTCGTTTCCTTTTCTGTTCCCTTCAGCAGCTCAGCCTATATACACATGCGCGTACGGAATCGCGGACGCTCACTGAATGATACACGGGCAGGAGCCACTGCTCCTCCTACATCGCTATGCACTGCATTCGACCTTTCTTCGCTTGCAGTACAGAGCGGCGTCGTCCTAAAGTCGGGTGGTAGGCACTCGTAATTCGCCCGCGGATCGTGCAACACTTGCGGCCGCTACCCATTCTGTGACAAATCGCAAATTACAGGAGTGATCGCTAGAACGTGCACAGAATGCTCGTAGTCATGTGCGTCCTGCGTCCGTGTGACGAGGTCGCGTGAGGTGCACCAAAACCACGAACGCTCATCCCAGCGCCCTTTTCAGACTGCGGCGTAGTCAAATCGTCAGCCTTCTGCAGCGCTGTTCGCGCTTTCCAGTAGCGTTTGACGCCACCAGAGTAGTTGTTGGCGGTAGTTTTCGTCTAGCGACAGACCTCGATGCCTGCGTCCTGGCGACCATTGAGTCACCGCCCTACACACTACACCGGGCAAAAATTCAGGGGGGCGCTTTGTTGACCTAAAGCGCGGAGAGGCGAAAGCTTTAAGCGCTGTGTTGCTGCTAGTGTCACCGATGTGTGGCTACGATGTTAAGCTTCGCTTCTGAGTGTGGAACGCGATAGCGTCTTGCAACGCTGCCTGGGAGTCCAGAGAACGCCATCGCCCGTTCGGCTCTACGTCTTGCTTGTCAGTAAATTGCTTTTTGAGGAAAGGAAATGTATCTGTCTCGCATATCTCGGCGGACACCTGAACCTCGCTTAAGGGAAGGGAGGAAAATTGGAGTGAGTGAAGACACCGTATTCACTAGACGCGCCTTTGTTCATTCCAAACCATCGAGCTGGCATGGCGGAGTGGTTACCGTGCTCGTCTCGCACACTGGAGACCCTGGTTCGATAACCGAACACGACCAAATTTCTTCTCGGTTTTATTTATTTACCTGGTCTGACTAGAAAGCTTAATTAGGCCAGTTGGTTAATTAAGCAGTGAACTCAGTCCCACTTAGAGCATCACTATACGATCCCTTTAATTGGTTGCATGGTTACTAGCCAAAGTACAATTTGCCCTGTTTGAAATCCGCGCACTGTGACGTCACGACCATTTCGACCAATTGAATAGCGTGACATTTCTGTCAACAGCTCCTGCTTACAACGATGAGGCATTAAAGGCTTCCGCCTTAAAATTCAGGGGGCACTTTGACTGTCTAAAGTGCGTGGAGGCGAAAGCGTTTTCCGTACCACTTTGCCTGCCTCTATGGCACTGGTGACGTCACCACTGGATGACGTCACACCTGATCACTGACTAATTGATAAGTAATAGGTAATTACTAATTAATGACTAATTATTAATTACTGACGCCTAAGCTTTCGCCTTTAGGAGTGCAACACGCCAGCGTGTTGCAACGCTGCCAGGGAGTCCAGGGAAAGCCATCGCCCGCTCGGCGCGATGCCTTGCCCGTTGGAAACACCTTTGAACGCAACGCATTTTTGAGGAAAGGCAATGAGGCAATAATTCTCTGCCATCTCGGTGGACACCCGAACAGCACCATAGAGGAAGGGAGAAAGAGGGGCCGTAATGAAGAATGTGAAGATTGTGTTTGAGGAAAGCAACTTACGCAGTAACTGTCTCACATATCTCGGTGGACACCCATAATCCGTTTGATGACGTTAGCTGCGTTCGTCTAAGAGTCACCCCAGGACTTGGATGTAACGCCGGACGTACGGGAGAAGGAGCCATTAAAGGCTTTCGCCTTAAAATCGCAGCGCCTCCTGGGTAGCGCAGGCTGCCGTGAGTGCGAAGTACCCCCGTCTAGAACTCTGTAGTGCGAGGAAAACGATATCCACGCGAACCTTAACAAAGGGGCAGCAGTAGATAGAGCCTTTCCCCAATCATTCCAAGCCACGTCAGTCTCCACGCGGAGGTGAAAAGTACCCAGCGCACGCCACGTGGGTTTGTGACGCTAGCAGGCAGAACAGGCGACGTAGAAGCGATGCAACGCAGCAAGGGGCGACGGTGCTCCACAACGGCTGCTACCATGGACAGCGAGGCGTTGCATGAGCGACCGCTGCCCGTGTGCGAAAGCGACCTGTCCCCTGGTGACGGCGAGGACTCAGCTCGTGCTGAAGTACACCTTTCCCTCAGCTTCGCCTGCTACTTAAAAGGCAACGACTACGGCGGGTTGGACGGCAGTGACCTCTTTGACGCCGGCTATGGAGGCAGCGTCTCTCCAGACTCCGGTCCGACGTCGTCAACCTTTCGAGGTGCGACGCGGCCGTTCCTTGGTTGCTGCCGTCCGTGGTTTCGGCGACGTGGAAGCGAAGCAACGCAGCAAGAGGCGACGGTGTTCCACGACCATATACAGCGAGGTCTCGCCTACGCGGCCGCTACCAGTCTACCAGGGCGTTTAGTTCCGTGGCGACGGCGAGACCTCGGCCCCTGCTGAGGTTCAGCGTTACCTGAACGCGCACTTCGTCCGTCACCGACGTGGCCGTGCCTTGGTGGGTGCTGTCCGTGGCTTCGGCGATGTGGAAGGGATGCAACGCAGGAGGACGCCGCCGCCGACCAGTCCGCTGCTGATGGTAAGACCCCATCCTCTCCTGAGGTAGTACAGCGCAATGCTGCACTGACTTCCGACAGCAGCGTCAACAGCGACGACTGGTTCGACGGTGGCCATGGTGACAGCGTCACAGGCTCGCAACCGATGACCTTTTGTGGTGCGACGTGGGCGCTCCTTGGTGTGATCTGTCCGTCCTGCGGTCCTCCCAGGCCATCGACGGTGGGCCACCGATGACGAAGTGATCGTTGTCTCCGAGTGCTTTGCTGCTCGACAGAGTGCGTCGAGAAACTGTGTGGCGTGATGTGCCCGGTTCCTCAGAGCTGGTTTGGCACCAACTGACCGTGCTGCATAACACATGGGACTAATGGCTGTCGCTGGACTCTGCGAACCCTCGGTGGACAATGCCGCTGGCGGTAGAATACTCGATCCTTTGATCAGCGCGTACATAGCGCTGTGCGTGTAGTTTTGGGGAGACGAGGAGTTGAGGGAATGGTGCGAATTTTTTGTATTCTGTCTTGATTTCCGTGAAATGTATATCATTCCCTGACGTAGTAAATATTTGTTTATAACGTTTACTTGCACGTTCTATCTTACGCATTGCCTGAAAGGGGCCCGAGAGCTTTTTTCGGGTATTGGCTTGTATATTATTTAGTGTCTGAACGTTGGTGCGTGCACCCACTATGAGCGCGTATAACGTGGATTTCCCCGCAATTGCCAATTAGATAGCCGCAGGAATATGATGCCCTGAGCCCTAAATTGATGCTTGGTACAAATGAATATAGTTTCCACCTCACCTCCATGCATGGAACAACTGTGGCAGTTTATTGGTTGCGGCGTTTGGTTGCTGTGCCCGAGAACGCGGGAAGAAATCCTGGCCGCTCCGGCCGCGTTTAAATGGAGGCGTAACGCTCAATACGACCTTGCGCAGAAGCGGTGTCTGTGTCTGTGCATGTCACCTCAGTGGTCGAAATGATCCATCCTGTGCGGCTGATCTTTCCTCTTTCACTCCTTCTATCCCCTTCCTTCAAGGAGTGGTTGTGGTGATCCCCGAAGATGAGATATTCTGGGTCTTTTTAATGCGAAGGGATTACTATATAGTCACATTACGATAAATGCCAGCGGCGCGCGTGCGTGTGTGTGTGAGAGAGAGAGAGAGAGAGAGAGAGAGAGAGAGACCTGGTTAGAGAAGCGAAAGCAGTGGTGTATCGTGCGTGCGGCTTGGCGTCTGTAACGTTGTGTGCGTTCCGGACACGATAGGCAGAGCGCCCGCCCTGCCAACCTGATCGCGTATTTGCTCGCCCAGTGAAAACTGCGGCCTATTCCTGCAGTGTCACGTGTCTTCAACAACGTTGCCAGCGCTAACGAATGCAGGCCACATCTCTCTCACCGCCCAAAGTACCTCAAAGCGCGATTCAGGCGTCCACTGATCCAGGGAGCCTGTTTATGCGTACATACATTCAACTCATCGCAGTGTAAAACTTCAACGCCAACGCCAATGAACACAATGAACGCGTTTCTACCACAGCGTTGTCAATGTCAACGCATGCAGCGCCAATCTGTCACTACCGCCACGTAGCTTAAAGCATGACAGAGGTGTCCACTGTCGCTGGGAGCCAGTTCTGCGCCTTTCCTTTGCTTTCGAAGCTCTCGCTCTTCGGTTTCGCAGCTTAAAGTGCGACTGAGGTGTCCACTTTCCCAGGGGGTCAGTTATGCGCCTTTCCTGTCATTTGCTTTATCTGAAGGTCAAATGAAGGTGAAATCTCCAGACACGGTGACCTTGACTGTATTGAACTAAGCGACTCTCTCGACCATCTGCAGCTGATCGACTTTCAGGGCTGTGCAGCGGAGGCTCCCACTCCTCTTTGTTGGGATTCGTTATGTTTGCCGCTGCTGTTTGCTTTTGGCAAGCCCATGTAGTGCGATATAATTGAAAAATACGGGAGCGAGTACTAGAACGAGCACAGAATGCTCGGGAAGTCATGTGCGGCACGCAAAACGACGAACGCCGAGCCGAGCGCCCTTTTATTGCGAAAGCAATACTACGCCAGGTGTCGCCTCTTCGCGGTACCGCAGCCTACCCTTCACGGTCGGAGGTCGGTCATGTGACTACTGACGTCATACCAGAGCGAGAGATGGGGCACCAAGTCGGCTCTTCAGCGCGCCGCAGCTAGACTTCGCGGCCGAACGACAGTTGGCGGTCGGTAATGTGACTACTGACGTCATACCAGAGCGAGAGATGGGATACCAAGTCGGCTCTTCAGGGCGCCGCTGCTAGAACTTCGCGGCCGGTCTACCACCTGCGAACGGCGGCAAGCGATTGACGTCATACAAGTTGCAAGAGCTTGCAGGCCTTGCTGCGGTGATCGCTATCGGATGTAGAGAAAAGTAGCGCCTGCTCGCCGGTTCTTCGGAATAGCTATGGAAGACTTCGGACGCTGGGGCACCAAGTCGGCTCTTCAGCGCGCCGCAGCTAGACTTCGCTATAAAAAAAATAATCTGAGAATGAATAAAAGTTTGGAAACGTCTAAATATGGCCTTTAATTTCTTGGGTACACACGGACATTAGCAATGTGCACCACCCATAAGCGAAACACATAGCGTAGCCAAGGGAATATTGCTTTCTCAATTACCCAGGCTTAACCAAAGCTAAGCCTTAGCATTTTTTTTTTGCCTTAGTTCGGAGTGTGGTCTAGTCAAGTCGCCGGCCTGTTACGATGCTGTGCGCGCTTTCTATAGCAGTATAGCTTTTGTCGCGACCCTAGTTGCTGTCGGCGGCAGTCCCGTTTAGCGACAGACCTCGATGCCAGCGTCCTGGCGACCATACAATCACCTTACGCGATATAACAATCGCAGCGCCACCTGGGTAGCGAAGGCTGCCTTGAGAAGAAGAAATCGACCTCTATGCGGGTCCCAACAAAGAGGTAGCAGAACCATTCCAGGACACGTTAGTCTCCACGCGGAGTTGAGAAACACCCAGCGCGTGCCACGTGGGTTTGTGACGCAAGCTGCAGACAGAACAGGCCACGTAGAAGCGATGCAACGCAGCAAGGGGCGACGGTGTTCCACAACGGCTTCTGGCATGGACAGCGAGGCTTGGCATGCGCGACCGCTGCCCGTCTGCAAAAGCGACCTGTCCCCTGGTGACGGCGAGGACTCAGCTCGTGCTGATGTACGTTACCTCAGCTTCGGCTGCTACTTAAAATGCAGCGACTGCGGCGGGTTGGACGGCAGTGACCTCTTTGACGCTGGCTATGGAGGCAGCGTCTCTCCAGAGTCCGGTCCGACGCCGTCAACCCTTCGAGGTGCGACGCGGCTGTTCCTTGGTGGCTGCCGTCCGTTGTTTCGGCGACGTAGAAGCGATGCAACGCAGCAAGAGGCGACGGTGTTCCACAACGGCTGCTACCATGGACAGCGAGGCCTGGCATGTGCGACCGCTGCCCGTCTGCAAAGGCGACCTGTCCCCTGGTGACGGCGAAGACTCAGCCCTTGCTGATGTGCGTTACCTCAGCTTCGGCTGCTACTTAAAATGCAGCGACTGCGGCGGGTTGGACGGCAGTGACCTCTTTGACGCTGGCTATGGAGGCAGCGTCTCTCCAGAGTCCGGTCCGACGCCGTCAACCCTTCGAGGTGCGACGCGGCCATTCCTTGGTGGCTGCCGTCCGTTGTTTCGGCAATGTGGAAGCCATTCAACGCACCAGGGCTCCGCCGAGTTCCATGGACAGCGAGGCCGCGCATACGCTGCCGCTGCCCGTCTGCTAGGGCGATCAGTCCCGCCGCAACGGCTAGACCTCGGCCCCTGGTGAGATGCAGCGTTTGCTTGAGCGATCCTTCGGGATGCGTCGTGGCTGCTGTCCGTTGTTCGATCCTGCATAGCCGTCGACTCTGCTGCCAACGGACAGCGGTGATACAAGTCCGGTGCGGGGGTGAAGCATGTCCTTTACTGCCCGTCGCTACGTGGGCACAGAAGTCGAACGGCGCGGCATATTGTTCCATCTGCACTTGAAAGACAGCACCCTGGACTCGATGATACCTTCGGGGAGTTCCATGGCAGCGGCAACGTCGCCCTCTGTGCCAGTCGCACGTAGCAGGCTCATACAGTGTACTACATTGACTGAGAGGGGCTCTGTGTTGTATTCTTGAATGATTGTTTGATGCTGCGTTAGATGCGATATATGCCGCCTTAACGTCACTAATATGTTATGCGTTATCGAATAAGATTAAAGTTTGTTCGTCAAGTTTTGTGCAGGTTGTATGTCTGTTCTTCGCGTCGTCGCTGCATAGCTGACGACGTCGACGGTATGCTTGTTTTGCGATGAGGCCGGTACGAAAGACCTTTTTCGACATAGTGGCGCGTATATTCTGTAATGGATGAACTGCCGCTGGATATCCAGACATGAGTCGTCTGATTTCGCCACACGTGGTATCTCAAGCCACCCTTATATGACGGGCATTTCTGCGCAACTTCTCATTTCGTCACGATAGGTATGTGGCGCTCGTAGCCGAGAATTGTTGCGCGGTGCAAATAATAAAAAATTGGTAGATAAGACTGCTTACGTCTAGCATTGTATGTAGTACAATTGCAGCAGGTACAGATGAACATATACAGCTTGATTGCACTGTGGGGCCACCTGGAGTCGGACGCTGGGTCGGACGCTGGAAATCGGTTTTTGAGGATAGGAATTGGGGCAGTAATTGCCTCACGTCTCGTAATTGTCTCACCTGAACAGCGCCCTAAGGGAAGGGATAAAGGAGGGAATGAGATAAGGAAGAAAGAAGTGCCGTAGTGGAGGGCTCCGGAGTGTTTAATCTGGGGATCTTTGAAGTGGATCTTTAACGTGCACTCAAGAGAGGGGTGTCGCTTCGGCGGACGCGGTTGTTGCGACGCGCATCTGTTCTTTCACTCTTTCCTCCCATGTCTTTCAACTCCTCTGTCTGCACGTGGCAGCGATTGTGGCTCGGCTCGAGCCAGTTGGCAGAACCGTGCAATTTCCTTTTCATCCTTCTTTCAGTCGCAATGACAACGTGCACTGACATCGTACAGCACACGTGCGCCTTTTGTTTCGCCTCCATTGAAACTCGGCCTCTGCGGCCGGCTCCGAACTCGGCAACTCCGGCTAAATAGCCGAGCACCCTAACTACTAAACCACCGCGGCGGGCCGGACGCTGGCAGGGGAAAATCTTGATCCACATGCCCAAGCAATGCATGGTGGTCAGGCACAGATGCGTTGGCCACGATATACGCGCGACCGAAGCGTCAAAAGATGTTCTGATATCCTCCGAATTTCGTGTCATAGAAGACGGACGGTGGGCCTTGGCTGTTGTGCTAATGGAACATATAATGCTTTCGCATTAATAACGTTGTACAACATGGTATCTGCTGCATCCGCGCATGGCGGTCTGTGCACGCGTTCTGTAGAACGCTACTGTGCGTTCTATGCGACGCCGGTTGCAACGCTTGCGTTTCATGCCGCGTTGCTATTTCCGCCCGCCTTCCCCCGCTATTATATCCGCCGCCGGCAGGATCCTGCCGAGTGCGTGAAACTTTTATCCGCCGCGGTGGCTCGGTAGTTATGGCGCTCGGATGCTGACACGGAAGACGGGGGTTCGATCCCGGCCTCGGCGATCGAATTTCGATGGAGGTCTGTGTATAATGCGCGATGTGGTCGAAATTTCCGGAGCCCTTCACTACGGCTTTTCGGAGCCCTTCACTGCGACGTCCCTCATAGCCTGAGTCGCTTTGGGACGTTAAACCTCCATAAACCAAACCTGGCAAGGATTTCTCGAATGCCGCCTTTTTTATTATAGCTGTCAGTGATCGAAAACTTCCCTCAGCTCCTCGAAAACTTTCCCTCTCACCTAGTCAATGCTACGTCGCTGGAGGAAAAGCCCACTAATGGCGTTTTATGTATAGTAGTATAGAACTAAATGGCTGGAGAGGAATGAGCGCAGTTCTATAATCGACATCGCTGTCATGATGCAGCTTTGTTATCATCAGCCAGACTACGCTCACTGCAGGGCAAAGGCCCCCTTGTCGAAGTAAATGTTGGTTCATCAAGATTTGACCGTGCTAGGAGGGCGTCCTTTCTCCGCGACGTCGCTGCCGACGGTGACGCGATAAAAAAAAAAAAAAAAAACTCTATAGCTATGGGGCCGGGACAAAACCTTTTTTCGCCATATTGGCTTGTAGTATATTGCACAATGGTTGAACGGCGGCGGGGATAAAAACTCGAAAGATTGTTTTTTCAGCTGAAGCGTCTTATCTCACGTCAGTGTATATGGCGCCGATTTCTGCGTAGCTACCAGTTTCGTCGCTGTAGGAATGTGGCGCGCTTAGCCGAAAATTGTTGCTCGATACAAATCCAATAAAACACTATGCACTTGACGCCCACGCATAACGCGTTCTAAATTTCATTTCGGCTTGCGCAGCATGAGATAAGGCGCCGGCAGCGTGATATTATTATGTAGTCTTGGGTGCCTATGTAATATAATCACCCCCAGGCGGGCCCCGTCATGGCCCGTCCTCGCAATTTTCTGGCGCGTTTGAGAGAGGCTTTCATCCCGTTAGTTGCGTGCACTGCTATAGTAGCGGAGGTTCAAGTGAATCTGGTGTCTGTTGTATGTTATGATATGGTACGATACGGTATGGCGGGATTAACGTCCCAAAGGATCATCTGGGATTTGAGGGGCGCCGTACTGGAGGGCCCCGGAGTGATTTCGGCCAGCATAGCGCAGGGTGTGTGTTCTGTGCATTTCGCCTCCTTATAAATGGTGGCATTCGATTCCGCGACCTTCGATCCCGCGAACAATTGCCTAATGTCGCAGCCACTCGACCACCGTAGCGGGTTGTGATCGAGTGTCTGAAGAAGAGGGAAGAAAATACAGGAAAGTATGGGAGTACACCGGGGTTTCTGTTCGTATTTGATTTGCAGGACTACCATGCGCCACCTTTTCTTGGTCCTCTCGGAAAGCGCTTAGTATGCTGATGAATGCATTATTTTCGTGCTCATGTGAACGGCGAAAGTGAATGCGGCGTGTGAACAGTGCTGACGTCTTGTTTGGTTCTCGATGAGTGGTGTTTTGTTTATGGTGGTTTAACGTCCCAAAGCGACTGGGGCTATGAGGGACGCTGTAGTGAAGGGGCTCGGGAAATTTCGACCACCTGGCGTTCTTTAACGTGCACTACATCGCACAGTACCCGACCGTCTATAATTTCGCCTCCATCGAATTTCGATGGTGTTTGTGTATTATTTGCGCATATTCCGCGGCGGTCAGCTACCCTGTCGCAGATTGCACTAATCAGAGAGCAGGCTGTCCTTTTTAAGCCTGCTATTTCTTGGCTACACGGTGGTGTTGCGGTGTGGGGCGAAGGTTTTAAGGAAAACAAGGGGGGGGGGGATTTTATAGTGTAGGGTTTAATGTCCCAGAACGGCTCATCGGCTATGAAGGCCGCCGTAACGAAGGACACCGAATTAATTTAGACCACCTGGGGTTCTTTAACGTGCACTGACATCATGCAGCACACGGTCGCATTTTCGTTTCGCCTCCATCGGCACGCTGTCGATATCGAACCCGAGTCCTCCTGCTCAGTATGGCTAAGCGCCCTAAACACTGAACTACCGTGGGATCAGCCTTAAGTTGTTGGCGAGATTAAGCGAGTTTAACCTTCATTATGTCGGAAATTCTCCATCTGTGTCTCATAAATGTTACCTGCCGCGTGCGACCTGTATATATGTTAATATGTTAATATGTAAATAGATTTACCGCCCAGTGTACCTCTCCCCTGTCCTTTCTACTATCCCCTCACCTCTTTCATTTCATTTCTACACACTGCCTGCTATCCCTTTATTTCCGCTGCCCCAGCTCAGGTGCTTCCAGCAGTGATGGCAGGTGCCGGGGCTAGCAACAATCTTTTTCCTTCCATTTATCATGTAATAAAATCACTTACTACTACTGCTACTTCCCAGAAGGTCAGTCATCACAGAAAACTTCAAAAGTAGCTTCATTTGCTACCGCATGCTTCGTAATTCGTGGACATCACGAAACACAGATTCATCCAAGAAAGGGATGGCGCAGCTGTTGCGTCATCATATTGCGCGCGCGCGTGTGGTGCGTACGCAGCGCTGAAGGGAGGAAGGAGGACGGACGGACGTGCCTTTGCACGCGGCCAGCTTCCTTACCGCTGCGCGGCGTCACTGAGGCTTATAGCGCAGGGCTGCCCCCATGACAGATGCGTCGACGGACCGTTAAGGCGAAAAAAGGAAAGCGCTCGCTGCTGCGCTCTGCTTCGTCCGCCGTTCTCCGCTCGTCCGAGGCGCTAAGATTCGCGTAGGCGTCGCCGCCCTAAAGGGCATGCACTGGCTCAGGCCTTCGATTCCCTTGGAACTTCTTTTTCCTTCTTGGCCCTCTCCCACATCGCTCCCGCTCTACCCTTCCTTTCATTCGAGGAATCTCATCTCTCTCTCTCCCCTCCTCCTCCTCCTCCCCATCCTCTCTGTCCCAACCCGCCCCGACTATGATCCTTCTTCGTTCGAAGAACCGCACTCGGTAAAAATGTTAACCCTCTCTTCCTCCCCTGCCCCCGTTTATTTGCTCGCCTTATACTCTTCCCCTATTGTCCTCTTACGCTCCATGGACAGGGGAGCGAAGAGTTTCGAGGCAATACACTTTGTTGTTTTCCGGAAAAAAATCCTCGAGTGTAGTGCGCAGCAGCTGTGTGTTCGATACGCGTAACATATGGACCTGAATTTATTGAGGAAAAGAAAAAAATAGGAACGTTTTCGCGAACGTTTGCTCGGTGTATTGTTGATGATGGTGCTTCGGCACACTGGGCTTGTCGCACTTAGTGCGTGTGTCTGTTTGCGCTCGTTGATTAATGAACCAGCCAGCCTAGATCGGTTCGTGTACGTTTTAACGTCCTCTAGGGTAGATCGAGAGTTGAAAGATAGTTTAGCAGGTGGTTTCGCATTTGCTTGATGGCCTTATTTTCTTTCCTGTCACGCCCGGTGTTCTAGGAGGAAGGCAGGGGTGGTCCGAAGTGGGAACTGAGTAGAAAGATTTTTCTCGTTCACTGAATTAATTTATCGTTTCCGTAAAAGTCTGAAGGCAATACGTAAGCGGGTGACGGGCCATGGATGGAGTTAGGGTAAACACATGAATAATGAAAAGGGCAATGTAAAGAGAAAAATCAAGTGCTACAAACAATATATCCCTATATTAATAAATGAACGCATCCATAGGAAGATAAGTGACAGAAAAATATATCAGAACAATGCGGGCGTCTGTACTACGAATTGAACCTTCTCTTTCTGCAGAACATGATGGATTTCACGTTCCAAGAGTAGTCACAAGAGTGGTTGTGTAGGCTCTGGTTGAGTGGTCCACTCGCTCCATCTGGTAGGGTCTGAGGAGGAGGTGGTTGTATGAGAGTGCCTGTGTGGTTATAGAATGGGCGGCTGTGCATTGTGCGTACTTTTTATTGATTTTTCTGTCGTTGGGAGGGGCGAAGGTAGCCACGTCTGTGTAAACATTTTGGTGCGCCGGGGTGACCTACAATTTGTAGCGTACGATATGCGATGTCTGTCGAGTGTGTGTGTGATTTCGGCGAATTAATGTCACGACGTGTCTCTTGAGGCTGTCTGACGGCAAAGGCAATGGGATCAGATTTGCGTTAGGTTTCTTATTTCGGAGCGTCTGCTTCCCGCGTGCTTCACTGCTTGCTTGCGAACAATGCTGAAGTCGAAGTCCTCTGTCGAAAGGACGTTAGGCCTTAGATTACACAAAAGTCAATAACACATATAGCTCACTCCATTTATTGTCACATCTAACGCGATAGCGTTAAGGTGCTCGTATCGCAGAAAATCCAGCGTCGCCGTCGTGGACCGTGAGCGAAAAATCCACGAAAATCCCCAGAAAAGCAACCTATAGGAGGCAGGTGGGCCCCGTATGCCAAATACCCTTGTGCCTTCATCACAGCCTGCCCACCGGATTGTGAACAAACTGCGCATCGCGGCAGACGGCAGTTAAATTAATTATTGGTCGTGAGCGGTTGCTAAGAGCAACCTGGTTCGCGCAATTCCCGCCTGAGGCAGCACCTACCACTCCTGGCGCAGTGGCGTCTCGCTTAACCGCTGCACCACTGCGCCAGGAGTGGTATGAGGACTTCCATGCAGGGATCTATGAATGCTAAGTACAGAATGACGAATTCTGTACATGTGGGCATTAACCCGTTGAAGATATCGCGTCATGCCCTTAAGGCGGAGTCTAAGTGTCCCCTCCATTTTTTTTTGTCTTTTTAATATGTACAAAAAACAAGGTCGGGGCGATAGTCTTGTCAGTTAGTCTCGTTTACTCTTTGTACCGAGAAAAGAAACCGAACTCATCCAAATCTCTCGACTTCACTTCAGGGATAACGCTGAGAGAGAACGTTTTGCTTTAGCGGGGATACCGTGCCATCCCGAATGACGTCACCGGCCGATAGCGCGAGAAATACATACTATTAATAACGCGTTCTTAGAAAAGAAATTTAATCAAAACACGCAAAATGCTGTGGAAATGGTCACGTGATGCCGAACTCTAATTTTTAGAAGAAATTACACCATGCTAGCAGAAAATCGTTTAGTGCTCTTCTTATGAAGCCGTTCGCTACAGTAATTTAGACTTCATTTAAACGGGAGAATTAAAAATAACACTGTAGGCCTCCATATCCGCACAAATATCCGACAGGTGCTGTGGCATCCTGTATTTACCTACGCCTGCTTTTTTGAGCCTTAAACATCTTTTGAGCCTTTTTGAGATTTAAACACAAACTCGCTTACAGTTTGAGAGGGCGAGTTGAGTGAACGAGGAGGGGTGAGAAGCTCTTTCTCTAGTTATTTATAGAAACACGGCAGGCGAGTGCACTTCTTAAGCAGGTAGGGTTACATAAAACGCTTTAGTAGTTCCAGCGAAGTATCCTCACTTTCGAGAAGCTAAAGTTATATAAAATGCGTCAACAAATACCTTTCGACCGCGAAGATAGGCGAAGTGGGAACAGAGTGAATAAACCTTTACGTTACGGCACACGCAGCGTGCCGAAGTCATTGAACCAATTTTCTTTAAATAGCGAGCAACCTTCCAGGGAAAGGTTCGTGTTTGAACCGAGCTCGCAGACACTGTACCTGCGAAAAGCCGATCGATGACTTTATGACCGCGTGCGTTCTGCGTAAGCCGTTGCGCACTCGCTACGAAATATTGCACAAAAATAGCAGGTACAGGAAAAAAGAATCGCGCACACAAAAGAATCCAAGCAAATGGAATCTGAAGTTCTTAATAAGCACTAAAATTCTATTGATTGGACCCCAGCGATATGATTCGGAGGGCGTTGTCCGTTCGCTGAGACCGCCACTTGAAAAGTGGTGCTCAGTCAGGCTTATTTTCTTTGTTCTCTTTCACTTTAATCTAGCTGTTCTTGCAGCCCACTTTATTATCGAAACTGGACAGTACAAAAGGCTGCACTTCGTACAACCCTCAGGTGTTCTTATTTATGGGTAGGACCAGCAAAGGGCTGTCGACCACGCCTTTTCTTTTTCTGCGGTACAAACACAATCATGTATGCATGTTAAGTATGCAAAAGCCTGTGGTTATTCTTTACAATATCGTACTATTGGATTTGCCTGAATAATTTATCGGTTGGATTTTGCGTGCGAGAGGTCAGGGAGCGCCTATTAGGTGAGCTCTAATGGTGGTCTGCGCATTTATTTTGCTTCTGCGAGGCGCCATATGTGCGTGGGCTCTACCACGAGGCTCGAACTGCGCATGCGCAGATGGAACCGCGCGGAAGCGGACCGCAGTAGCGGATCACTGATCGCGCTATGTTAAATCTGTCCAGTACTGTTAGCGTTGTTTTGTTATTTAATTTGGTAGTTTCTTACAGAAGTTACAGGTATGGTCCAGGTATAATTTATATACGGCTGTTTTATACGGTCATATATGGCTATAAACGAGCAGAAATACGAACAGATATGGCCCTGGGAAGAGCTTACACGTCGCCATATACTGCTATATATAGCCATATGTTACCGAAGATACGGCGAGATATGGGAAGGAGGAACCTTATATTAAGCAAAATACTCCTATATATGGTCATATTTGTGCTCTTCTATTTAGCTCTTCTTCCGTTTATGGGGAGTTTATGAAAACTCCCGGAATCTTATATGGCATGTCTTCACTCATATAAGGGACAATTGCTCTTCATAAATGGAACACTTATTGAATATATTGCCCGATCTGTAATAGTTCTTCGTGCCCATCTTAATACTAAAAATAAGTTAAGGTCTCGAAGCGCACCACATAATCACGAATTGAGCATTTTATGATGGTGAGGTCAGTGAGGTTAGACCTTATGTCAGGGAGTAAACGTCGAAAGTGAGCTCATTCCCCCAAATAATTTCAGAAATTATACAAATTACGCGCACATATTAATTTCCTTATTTGATCTGAACGGTCTCGGTCTCGTTTGGTAAATCTGAATGGTCTCGGTCTCGTTTGGTAATTTTCTGACGTCTTGTGTACTACGTCAGTAAGTCTTGAAGCGAAGAGCAAAAACAGTTTCGCCATTTCGGTCGCAAATTAACTCTGGAATACGAACTTTCCTTTTACTTGGGTCACGCGAAGCTGTAAAACTTCTTTGCTGGGTTCGCCTGGTCGTTTTCCCTCTTTCTCTTCTATACACCGTTTCCGTGGCCCATTATCGCCAGAGACAGCTCTTTGGTATCTCTCCATCGTCCCTCCGTTATATCGGCTCTCTGGACGCGCCCCGCGTTCAGGCACGGGGGGGGGGCGAGCAGTACACAACAGCCGCGGTTATTGGCTCCCCGTTTGACGTCCCTTTACGGAGACGATTGCCTCCGCGGCGAGCGATTCACGCGCGCACATCGTGGGCGTTCGGGCGGCTCGCTCGGAGGACGACGTCAGCGGCGCCTTTTGCGCAAGAGCACGCTGCGCCGCCTGGTGTGTTTTGTCTGCCGTCGCTGAACAAACGCGACGCACCGACCTTTGGCGGGAGATCGGTGCTGCAGGCAGAGGGCGCTAGTTGTATGCACAGCGCTGTTCCAATAAGCTTCCCCCACCCCCTCCTGTTTGTCGTTCTCATTCTCCTTCGCAGCGGCGTGAAAGCATTTCCCCGCCGTTGTGGTGCTGTAGCTTCTTTGAGGTGTGTGTGTGTGTTGTTGGTGCTGTTTACGCTCTGCTGCGCGCTTATCCGTATTGTTTATATAAAAAAGGCAGGCGACCGTTGTTGTCTTTCCGTGCGTCGTCCGCGTTTCCTGAATGTCGTTGTTGTCGTTCCTGCGTGTGGTTACTCCGGTGCTTTCTTTGGCTCTTTCTCTTTGGCTTTGGTGTGTGTGTGTGTGTGTGTGTGTGTGTGTGTGTGTGTGTGTGTGTGTGTGTGTGTGTGTGTGTGTGTGTGTGTGTGTGTGTGTGTGTGTGTGTGTGTGTGTGTGTGTGTGTGTGTGTGTGTGTGTGTGTGTGTGTGTGTGTGTGTGTGTGTGTGTGTGTGTGTGTGTGTGTGTGTGTGTGTGTGTGTGTGTGTGTGTGTGTGTGTGTGTGTGTGTGTGTGTGTGTGTGTGTGTGTGTGTGTGTGTGTGTGTGTGTGTGTGTGTGTGTGTGTGTGTGTGTGTGTGTGTGTGTGTGTGTGTGTGTGTGTGTGTGTGTGTGTGTGTGTGTGTGTGTGTGTGTGTGTGTGTGTGTGTGTGTGTGTGTGTGTGTGTGTGTGTGTGTGTGTGTGTGTGTGTGTGTGTGTGTGTGTGTGTGTGTGTGTGTGTGTGTGTGTGTGTGTGTGTGTGTGTGTGTGTGTGTGTGTGTGTGTGTGTGTGTGTGTGTGTGTGTGTGTGTGTGTGTGTGTGTGTGTGTGTGTGTGTGTGTGTGTGTGTGTGTGTGTGTGTTAGCCATTATAATACATGGTTCACACGCAGTATTCGTGTGTCGGTGTGGTGGTGGTGGTGAAAACATTTATTAAGAAGGGACCGGAGGTATGTTTGAATCAACCCGTAAGGGACTGATCCTTACAAGCTCTGGGGGGAGATCCCTAGTTTGGGACATCAGTGGCGGTGGCCGCCGCCCGGGCGCGCCCTACTAAGGCTTGCTGGGCCTGTAGGTCGTGGCAACCGAGCAGGGTCGCCTCCCAGTCCTCCCGGGTTGGGTTGGGGTGAGGGGGGATAGCCGGGTTTGAGGGGCAGGCTGGGTGTCGTCAACTGAATGATGTCAGCGACGGCTAGTCGGTATTTAAGTCACGCGAGCCACGAAAAAAAAACTAGAATATAATCGCTGATACGTAGTTTTAATTCACTACAACAGCCATACTTGCTTTAAGAGCTGGAATGACAATAAACGGTGTATCAGCAATTTCATACCTCACGTAACCTAAACGCCAACTACACGTCGCAGTCGTCGTTCGGCTGATGAAACCGAAACAGTATCAAGAAGAAATTTAGTTATAAATTATTTAGGGGCCATAGGCGAATACCACGGGGTGACCCATATAGGCCAACGTCTTTCGCATCATTTGAAAGAAGAAAACACGCAAGCAAAAAATTTAGTATCTGTATATACTCCTTCGTAGGCTTACGTACACGGAGATGATTTTTGTTCTCTATTCTCATGTCGCACAATACACGATAGCATGTTTTGTACACCTTTTCACTGTACGATTTGACTGAGCGCACGTGCATTCTGGGCTGTTGAGCATGCTTTGTAAGCTGCCTCGCTTAAATCCACCAGTCGAAACGCTACCGCCACAGCCCGATGTTTGACTGCACCAGGAAGGCTAAATTTGAAATGCTGCACACGTATTTTCATAAGATATGGTGTGGTGAGGATCGTCACTTCGTTTGGGTAGCTGTGTAAGCGTACTGTGTCTCGCTATGGCTGGCAAAAAGTCACTGCGTTGCGGAGATGTTTTGTATACCAGCAGACGAGGAAGGCTGGGCCCGCTGTGGTGGCTGAATGACTGTGGCTTTCCGTTACTGAGCACGTGGTGGCGGGTTCGAACCCGTTTGCGGCGCGGCCGCATTTCGGTAGAGGTGAAATGCCAAAATGCTCGTGTAATGCCAGCTGCTCGAGCGTAGTTGGATTATTTCCACCAGCACTTGCTTCACAGCCCACTGTGAAGCTTTTGTGCGTAAAAAAAAGTAATATATAACGAATAATTAATCAACAAAGAAAACAAGAGTAACTTATAAAGCAACAGTAAGTGGAGGCAGGGCTCTCTATATTCCAGGGCTGGTTAAAGGAAAGAACACTTCTATTCGAACTTTATTTTCTGGTCTTCTCTGTTGACTTCGAATATCCACGCTGGTCGCGTTTGTGACCAGGGGGCAGTTCCTGAGAGCGCCGCGCTAATTCCTTAACTGTTTACATCTACAGCGCGCGGTAGTTCAGTGTCGTATAGTGTGAGTTACAATTTCATCAAGCAGGCATATACTGCTCACTGTTAAAAGAAATCTATTTGGTCACAAAAGCGGCTGAATTTGGGCTCGCCCGTCTACGTTACCAAAGACGGATCGATTGTTCACAAAAGTTGATGTATTCCGCAGCGTTCGTGCATAATAAAGACCAAGGTCGTTGTACCCGTGCGCAATGGCCGTATATATACGTATATGGTCGCAGGCTCTATAGTGGACTGACGGGGGTGGGGAACGTAGCAGCGGGTTCGAGTAACGAATGGAAAAGCAGCGTTTTTCTCCGACCAAAACAGAAGGAGAGAGAGAGAAATGGCGGGATGGCTGCACGTCTACATATATATCACGCGGAACAGTGTATGTATACTTTTCGTGTCGGTTTTGCTACGAAAACATCGCTCGCTTTAAAAAGGAAACGCGGGCTGGCAACACATTTAGAGTCCGCCTCGTCGTGTTGTTCTAGAGGTAAGGTAGGCTTTCATGCTAGCGCACCATATGCCTGTTGACGTTCCTTTTTTTTTTTAGCGCGGAGCGTTCAACTTCTCGCTTGTCACGTGTGGTTCTTGTTTTGACGGGCCTGTTTGTTTATCCGCGTGCTCGCTGTTAACTTTCGCCATACGGATGGCGCGTCCCTTGCGTGGCTCTTCTCCTGCCGGCTTCAACTCGCACCTCGGCGTGCGTTGACACCGAGCCGTGATCGATCATCAGGGCGTGCGCGCGGGCGCAAGGGACAATTATAGACTTTGGGTCGTAAGTCGAGGTCAAGCCGTGGCTTCTGTCTCGGAGGAAAACAATCATCGTGGGTTACATCGCCTCCTGAGGCTATATATATATATATATATATATATATATATATATATATATATATATATATATATATATATATATATATATATATATATATATATATATATATATATATATATATATATATCTAACGCTCTCATGAGCGCACGTTGTGGTGGAAGGCAGCAACGCATTCCCGAAAACACGGCCAATATAGTCTTTGTTGGCAAAGAAAGAAAATTCCCAATTGCAACGACCATGTTTTTTAGTTGTTGTCGTTGCTCTTATCTTTCTATCGTCGGGTATTTTCAGTGAGCGCTGTTGGTGCTTCGAGAATCGAACTTACACCGGATCGATGTGCTAACCCGTTCATTGTGCACGCTGAGCTCACTCGAAATCGCGAAACTTTATTCAGCGCTAAACCCACGCATACGCAGGCTGAGCGGTCTGCGTGCTTTCTTCACCGCAATAGTACAACGAGGATCAATATTTACTTATCTCTACATCGCATTTTCGTTCTAAAACAAGTTGAAAGTCTCCAATCGATGCTTTCCCTAACTTTTCACTGCATTCGAGCGTTGAACGCCCACGCACACTTTGCTCTCTTTGTGCGTTCGCTGAACTGGGCTGTTTATTAATTTTTTACATTGCTTCAGCTGTACAAAGGGCGGCGATCCATCAATCCCTTTCTTTCTCTCCGCTCGCGCCTGTTGCCTAAAAGTGATTCATGACCTTTCGCGGCCCATTTCGGAAACGTTCATTCAATGGCTCCCTGGGCTCTAACCGTTCCCCCCTCTCCCCCCCGCCACCCCCCGTCTCTCGCGGATATTTCATCTGACGCCTCGTGCCTTTGTTTGCGTTCGCTCTATGTTAAAATTACTGCGATGAGGCGGACGCGTTATACTTCCGCACAATTCCGGGTTCACTCTGTCTTAGCAAAAAAACAGTTTCAGCCTTATGGAAGCTCCTGCCGGCTTCCGCTTAGTGATCAGATGACTCAGTTCACTACGCTCGTTAGAACTATTCGCGATTAGCCGGTACGTGTTGTGCAGTGGCCAATCACGAGGTCCTGTGTTGTCGTCAGCCGACCAATCACATCGAGCAGAGAGCGCCACCTGCAGCTCCTTCGACTCTGCGCTGTTTGTATTCCCTTCTTTTGGAAGCTTTTGTGAACCGGGGTCATTCTTTTGTCATTCCTAATGTCGGGCACAGAGAATTCTCCCTTTCGAACGCTTTCTTCAATTGTTTGCCTCTTCTTGAGGCATCCGCAGTGTCCTTTCATCTCCAAATGAAACTTGCAGATAAACATAGACGTCAGTTGCAGATAAATAAAAAAATAGAAGAAAGCCGTGCGCGCGAAAGAATTTTTCCGACGACGAAATTGTGGCGAATTCCGGAAACAGCAAAACGGAAACAGACGCGGCAATGGCAGTGGCGTTTGTTTACAGGCTTTTGTCACGCGCGCTTGGATGAGGGAGGGTAAGGATAGAGGGAAAGGGGGGGGGGGGTTCTTCTTTACTGCTGTGCGCATGCGCGGCTTGAGAGCGGAACATCCCGAAACGCGCTCGCTATAAACAAGCTTCTTTTGTGTGTACCGTACTGCGTGTTTCGAGCGACGGGGACGCTTTTGCCGTAATGGCACTTTACTGCGCAGAAATTCTATTTCGTTTGAAGCGTCGGAAAGCCTGCTCTGCGGAATGTCGCGGAAGTTCCGCTGCAAGCTCGCGAAAGCGGTCATTACGGTTATTAGGATCTTGACACTGAAGTGCTTTGACGGTTGGCGCTCCAGAAATTGATGTATAAATATTCTTCCTGTATTATTATCACCACCACTACCGTTGTTTCTTGTGAGCGGTGTGCTAGGAGCGACTTACTCCCTTAACATGATTTCCTGCTCATCATTCACTCGCAGAACAAAATACGCCAGGGTTTGCGTCTGAAGTCAGCATTCGCTCGCTTGGTGTAAGTGAAAGGAAAGTTATGAAAACGAGCGTTCTGATTCGGCTTGCATGCGTCGTTTCATTTTCTTAGTGGGCTAATCAAAGCATCCAAACACACACGAGCGCGCACACATTCATTCATTCATTCATTCATTTCATTTATTTGTTCCTTAAAGGCCCGATGGCATTACATAGGGGGGGGGGGGGGGGGTACATATAGGTTGGAGGGTAGTGGCAGAAAACATTCATTCATTCTCTCTCTCTCACGCGCATGCGTACACACGTTTCATCGCCTTTCCTCCTTGAATATTACAGTCTCGAACATTTATATTAGGGCTAATAAAGGCGTTTAAACACACGCACGCACGCGCACGCATTCATTCATTCATTCATTTGCTCTCTCTCTCTCTCTCTCTCACACGCACACGCATGCACGCAGACGCTCGATCCATCGCCTCCCTTCCACGAATATTGCAGTTTCGAACATTTAAATATATATATTTATTTTATTTTATTGAAGTTCGGCCTCCCGTAGGGCGCTCCTCGCCGACACCGGCACGGCGGCAAGGCCGGGCCAAGGCCATAATCGAAGGCAGCCAGGCAGTGGCAGCGCCGACCGCCGTGTCCCGATAGGCCCGCGTGGCCTGGATTTTCTCGCGGGCTGGCTTTACGGTGCTTTGTTCGGCGGGACTCTCTACTCCTTGCTCCCGGCCTTCATCTTCATTTTAAGCGGCCACTGTCTGGGCGCCCGTCGTGCGCCCACGCCGTCGTCGAAGGCCGAGGCGAATAGTCGCCGGTTCAGACACGGTAAATGGGAAATCCTGCCAAGGACTTATGCCTTCATTTCTCAGCTGAGTGCTACTGAGGGCCGTAAGACTCCTGCTGTACGCTTGTCGCTACTTTCGCGTCAGTGATGGCTATGTTAGACGTATACTATAGCCTCCACGATTTCAAATCGAGGTCGTCTTACATCGAGCGATGATCGAGTTTTAGGACTGCATCGCTCCCTGACATATCACAACAGAGGCGGCAGCTTCGGTGGTTATTGAGCTATGTGTGGTCATTCTCGCGTCTGCGTTCTGCTCAGTGCGCTCTAAGCCGGGTCCGTTTTCTCCATGTTGCATGTTCTCCATGTTTCTCCATGTTTTTCCTTGGTGTCAGTTTTCTCCATGCTGCGGGCTATGGATCTCTGTGTCTTAAGAAACGTTCAACAACGTCTTATCATGCATATTTAGTCACATATATTTGGCTGATATTTGGCATATTTTGGCATAATAAAATGGTAAAGCGCGAGGAACTTGGGAATTATTTGGCCGCCGGGAGCAGAAAGATGATTTAAACAAAACAACAAATTGCAAAACTGCTCAAAGCGCCCCCCCCCCCCCTTTTGGTGGAGTTCTTGAAAAGTCGATTACGCGGAGCATACTGATTTCCATTAACACTGGGGCTGCAGAAGTGGTGCTTTTTTTCAAAATTTTCATTATATACAATTGTGCTTTATAATTTGCCTGGGGCCTGACGATAATATAGCGCTTCTTGTGCAGAAGCTCCAGTAACAGCAAGGGAGCCCAGCTAGATGGAGAAGAAGCGTCTCGCGCTGAAGTGAACTGCTGAGTGGCTGGCTGTTGCTTGCACGCTATCTGTGTCTTACCTAAACGTCAATTTTTGTAATGCAATTGTGCCACCTTTTGTTGGAAAATAGATGGCTTTTAATGGTACTGCGTGCTGGATGTGACGGTACCCCCATGTGGACCGGGCTTGAGAGCGGGGGTTCTTGGCACGCCCACTGTACACAGAGGCATTTTGAGTGACTTCGAAGCTGCACTGCACCATGCCAATTTAATTGTAAAAATGATGAAACTTTGCTCTAGAAGCCGACAGTATATGTTTGCAAACTTTTTCGGAGAAAGCAAGCATTGTACATGTCCACGTTTCGCATTAGTGCATTAGTTTTTTTATTGGCCAGCAGGCGACGTCGTGATCCATAGGCATAGAAGTCTGAACCCAATTAGCGTTTCCAAATGCGGGATCTGCGGAAAGTTTCGTAGCTGGGGCAAAAAAAAAAAAAATCTAATGCCGCAAGTCCAGCCGACGGGGCCACCGTCTCCAACGGCCGAGAAAGTGTTGCCATCCGCTGCTACGAGCCTGCGTTGGCTACAAGGGGCGGCGCACTCGCGTGAATAATTGCTTTTGGTCCCTATCTTGTTCTTTTTCGAGGCATATACATCCCGTCGCCAGCACCCCGCTGCACGGTCGCGGTGTCAACGCCCGCAGTTTCACGCGGTCGTTGCGCACATTAAGCGGCTCCTGTAAAGCGGGCTTTGCCTGGCAGTGACTGGTAGCGTGGGAGAAGCAGCTTCGGCGGAGCCCTGACGACGCGTGTCGCAACTAAGACGCCCCTCAGCCCCAGCCTCTGATCTTTAGTATCGACGGCACCCCCCGCCCTTATTTTTACTTGCTCCTGTGCCTCTATTTATTTTTCTCTTTAGGCGGGAAGAGCTGTGACGCGCGAACCAGTTAAGCGGTGGGGTCGACTGGTACCCTTTGAGCGGGCTGCGTTTAGCTGGGACACGTTGCGTTCGCGCTTTTACTATTGTACTGTGACTCGCACCGCTGCCAGATGGGCGTTCCTTGTACGTGACGCCGAGGCGTTTAATTGTCGAGTTCCGTTGAGCAACGTGCTACTGGACGCTGTTGCATAACTTCGCATTAAGATTCGTTCCAGGGCACCTTTCGATCATTTGCTTTCCACCCTGTTTCCCCCGAAAAAGGCTGTTACGTAAGTGGATATCGCTTCGTCAGAATAGCGTTCCGCGTGTTTAAGGGCATTAAGAATAAATAAATTGGGGAATGCGTGCTGTCTTAGTCGAAAGAATGGATTAGTTGGGTCGCGTGACATTATACGCACATTTCTGTGGTGATAACGACTGAACGTTGAATGAAAGAAAAAAAAATAAACAAGCGATAGGCCATGACCTGTTACTAACGAGCTCACAAAACCGCTGGAGGGAAAGCGGAAACGCGAGGAGTTTTGCAGGGGAAGATGTTGAGCGGAGCGCGAAAGTGCGCGAGGACGCCATGTTAATGGCATGCCGGAGGCAGAACAAGCTGCGGAGATGAGGGAGTTTTAGTGGATCGCTGTTCAGCGCGAGCCTCGCGGCAGGAGATCGACGAAAGTGGGGCGCTGGGAACGGCTGGCCCAGTTCTGGCCTGGTCGCGTCGCCTTGGTTTATTCCTCATAGCCCCGAACTCTCCACGTTCCTGCTTTTGTATTTATTGCCAGCTGCCGGTGTACATTTCATCTTGGTGGCACTGTTTGGTTTTCTGGCTTTCATGCGGTAAGTTTGCGTCCGCAACAAGCATGCAAGCAAGCCTTAGGCACCGTGCCTTTATGGCCGGAAGGCGTCGATATTGCACCGCCCGTACATAACGGCGGAACGGTTCATTTTACATCGGAAGTGGGGTGGAAGGGCAGAAAAAGTGGGTCGTTCGTTTTTTAATATTTTTATTAGTTTAGTGGATGCGGGACTTCAGATTGATGGGACGAAGCGGCGTGAACGGTGTGTGTGGGAGTTTTGTGGGTCTCTAAGCATGACTCTTCCGCGTACGCTCGAGCAGGCCTGTGTTTTCTCGTTGGCTATTGGCATGTCGGTTCGGCGTCGAATTTCTGGGCTTCTCTGCGTGCTTGTGTGTTCGATATGCTGCATTTGTGTGAAGTTCTCGTCCTTGCCGTGACTTGTAATTTACTGCTTGTTGGGGACAAGAAGTACGGCAGAACTGGACGTTAAGTTCTTCTTTTTCTGTCTGAGAGACTGGCTAAACGGACAAGCGCATGTTGCAGTATTTATTTTTATTCTATCCTTCATAAACGGAAGAACGAGATGGTTAACGAGCTTTATTTGACGGCCGAGCGAACGAGACAAGCGAGTGCGTCCTTGACTCCCTAGCCGCAGAGGGCGTAAGCCTCGAGTGGCTGCAGGCGTTCATTTCTTCCGTGAAAAGGTACGTTCCGTGGAATAAGTTTCAGGATGAGTTCCCAGCCACGGCGGAAAAGTCACTCTACACGCGTGTAAATTAAAAACTGGCGTAGCGCTTCGTGTTTCCAGCACCTTGACGCTCACCGAGAGCGGAAGCTTATTAACGCTTCCTAGCGGCCATGCCCGCAAGGCAAGCCGAGTCTAATGAGCTGTTCGCACTTTTTAAAGGCGAGGCTTACGGTAGTAAGTTCGGTGGGCTAGAGATGTTCCGGCGACGTTGCTTGATCTGCAAAGATGTCCAGACGCTACGTACCGGTATCTATCACATGGCCTATGTTCAGGGCAGCGCAAAACGAAGACTCGCAAGCATATGATTTATCTTCCGACGTTACGCGTCAGCTGTTTTTCTGCGTCCTCTGATTTGTGTGTTTTTTTTTTCGTTTTCCCCGTCAGACACGAAAACAGTGGCAGGAAGAGGCGCCGATAGCGGTGCTTTACGGCGCTAGGTGCCTTAACCTATAGTTCCTTCGGTTTCGCGTCGTCGTCGGTGTCATCGTCGTTGCACATCTGTATGCACTGCAGCGTAGTAAGTCTGAGAGCAGCCTATAATTAGAGACTTCGTCTCCGACCTAGAACTTGGCCTCATTAGTACCATTCGGTAATGCTCCTTTCACCCTCACTGTGTGACGCAACGGGGGCAACGTCTCCTCTTTTACCGGAGTGCCTGTTTAGCCCCGTAAACAGATAATCCCATAACTCCCCCCCACCCCCCCACCCCTCCACCCTCTTTCTCACATCTTGTAGCACAACCGGTTAATCCCAACTCGTCCACAGTGTTCTGTTCCTTCCTCCAGGTATAGTAACGCCCTCACGCACGTGCACAAGGACCGGTCAGAAGGAATCCGGATTGCTTAGAGACACACGAGCGAGTAAGGCGCGCCCTTATTTAATATGTATGTCCGCCGTGGCGTAGCATCTCCTCTTCGCCGGTCTATGCGAATCAAGGCGGGCATTACCAGCCGCCGAACACAGCCCGCGACGTTTATTGATCCGTCTGCGCCAACCTCATTGGACGCTCGTTCTCCGTCTTCCGCTCGCCGACGTCTTCCGGTGACGTCAGGCTGCGGATGGCGTCACGGCTCGCTCTCCCTTCTCCCGACGCCGTTTGTTTATTTTTTGTTTCCCCTATTGTGCCGCCACCGCGCCACCCAGTGTTCGCTTGTGCAAGCGCTCCGTTGCTTTTCCGCTATGTGAGCAGCCTGCTATGGAGTGGACGCCTTGCCATCTTGTCTATGTTCAGCGCTGAATGCTGAACGACAAGCGTCCATTCGGTATTCGCTTCCTGGGTAACTTAAGATTCGAATGTAATTATTGTCAACTTGTCATTATTGTCATTGTCAGTTTCTTGTTAACTACGGCAATCTTCCGAGGGCTGCGTTTGATGCTATAAGGGGAAAATTCAGTGCGCAGAGCCTAACTGAGATATTCCAGCCTTTCTGCAAACAGGAAGTTTGTCTCGTGATATTTTGCTAGCTTTATATTACGCTGCCTGAGTCGAAACTCAGTCTGAAAATGGCTATACTCATGGCATTTGCAGGAGCTCCATCATGTCGCTAGATGGCGTACATATCCGCGCGGTCGGCTAAGGTTTCTTCATCTTAACCGCCTTTCTTTGTCCAGAATTTAAATGTTTTCAGTAGAAACCTACTGTGGCAGCAGTTGGTCTAAAATATATCTATCGCACCTAACCCAGGAGATAGTTTCGAGAGGGGAAGCGCTGCGTAATGTAACAGGTGTCCGCCGCCTGAACCTTGCGGCTTTGGAGATTTGGCATATATTTTAAAATAATATTTACGCATTTTAGCCGCTCAGAACACTTGGTTTCACCGTTTGACAACAGACTAATTCCATAACGCCGGTACACATGCAGGCGTTCCACCTTACGACATAACATATTGACTTACCAACTACGTCACAGCGTTAGCCTAAGCCCTGCGTGGGTCTTTCCTAACTGTTTATAGGGAAAACATTTAGTGCAGAACAAATGACCGTACTCTCCCCGCTAGGTAAGAGTCGCCAAGGAGTCTGAAAACGAAGGTTTTCACCTTCTCCGTGAATCCACTCATGCTGGTGCGGCGAACCCTTTCCGGAATCGCGGTACAGCCACTCCGTTCGGACCCTCGCGCTTATGAAACGCTCTCTCTTCTCCCGGCTCCCGTCTCTCCTCTGCACTGCGTCGCTCCTTTGATATGGGGAGAGGGAGGTGGAAGGGGCTGTTAGGAATAGGCGAGGGGAATGGAAAAGGGGACGGCGGTTAGGGAAATGCGTTGCTCCTGTCTCCCTCTTTTTGGGGAAAAGGGGACACTCGCTTCCCTTTTTCGGGGAGGAGGGGCGAGAGGAGAGGGAGAGGTCGCCAGACATATTGGGGATCGCCGAGCCAGGCCGCTGTTGACTCCCGGGCCGCCATCTGTGGCCGAGGCGCCGCTCCTCGTCGTGGGCACGCA
The DNA here is from genome assembly GCF_055824585.1 of Amblyomma mixtum. NCBI lineage: Eukaryota > Metazoa > Arthropoda > Arachnida > Ixodida > Ixodidae > Amblyomma > Amblyomma mixtum. The sequence continues at coordinate 291,059,954 of NC_143013.1, read as the reverse complement.
CTCGCCGCCTTTATTTTTTTCGCTCCCCGCCCGAAAGGATGATTCGGATTTGACCCTCTTCTCTGCACTGCCGCTGCACCGCCGGCGGCTGTCCCCGCGCCCCGCACACGCCCGTCGAATTGCGATCATCCAGCACGTTCACGCGCCCCGAAAGGATGCCCTCGTTGCTGCCACGATGTCGTCTTCCACTGTGATCCGCTGTAGCGGTCGTCCCTGACACCGCCGTCGCTCCGACGCAGGTCTGTGCCGATTTTTCATGAACGTCCGGCTTTGACCGTTTTTCTTTGTTTTTCTCCTCGCACCTGTGCCGGGGTTCTTTCCTTCTCACGCGGACCGACCAGTTTCCGAAACTGAATTTCCTTCCTGTTCCCCACTTAACTTCGCTGAGGCATTTCACTGATTTAGGGAGCCAAGAGCTGGAAATTGTGAGCCGTATACGTCAGGCGCCGTCTGTTAGAACGATCGACAGACGCGTCGCTGCGGGTTTTAGGCTTAGCGGCGGCAGCGTTTTTTTTTTTTTTTCCTGGTCTCCTCCTTTCGTGCCTCGAAACCTAGTTCGTAGCAGAGTGGTGAGCACGGAAAAAACTGAGCAAAATTCTCGCCAAACGGATTCGCTCGATATTTTCCGAGTACCCTGTCGTACGGCCATCCGCGTTGTCTTGGAATACACGGCTGTTACGCCTACGCTTCGGGCAGCCTTCTGGATGCCCGTAATTAGTCTAATTGATATGCGTGCGCAGGGGGCAGGGCGATGAATCATTTTTTCACGATGTGTGGCCTGTGTATATGCCCGTGATCGCAGCAGCTGGTTGGGGACGTAATAACTTCGTTTGTTTCTATACGCTGGCGTGTGCAGTTTTATGGAGAGCTAGGTCACTCGCAGGTCGACCCTCAGTCACACTTTCCTGTATGTACTCGCGCATACGAAAATTATAGGCGTGATAGGAATCCTAAAAGTCGAAATTCGTGTACAAGGTACACCGCTCCTCGTAATCCACTGCGCATAATACGAGACATATGGGTTGCCTACCAGCAGTCCACAGTAAAGAGCACGAAGTCGTCTTCTCATCCGAAGCTGTTCTTCGTTATACCATCCGTTCTGACATTTCACGACCGATCTTGCTTGCGCAAATCGCGTCGCTGCAATCCGACTGTTACGTATGAGCGTAGGCGAACTGAAGCCGATTTGACGCCGCCAGCTGCGTTTCGTTTGTCGCGTAACGTTGCCTTTGTCCCGTGTTTTATAATCGGGCTCTATTCCCTCGCTCCGCACCGAATTCTGTCCTTGAATTCCCGGTCGGTTTCGACGCCGCATGTTACGCGAGCGTTAATCTTCCATTTCGTCTCGGATACGTCCGTATTTCGACGAGGTATCACTTTCTTTTTCGAAAGCCTACATCGTGCAGGTTTTCGAGCCGTATTGAAACTCTTTCGGATGCTTGTTTATATCGGCATCCCGCCGGCCCACGCGGCCTTGTTTGCTTGTGTTTGTTTCAAAGATGGCGGCCTTCACTGCGGCGCTCACAACCTATGCAGAAAAAATGGCTTCTCAGGGGGCGCATAACGGTTCGGGTTGTTGTATACCGTCGCGCCGCATGACTCATTCGGCGCCGGGATTCGGGTTGGATTGCGAAATGGGCCTTAGATGCTTGTTTTGAGAAGATCTTCGTTATCTGTCAGAACCTGTGATGCAGACGAAGTGGCAGACGATGGTTTAGGCTTAAAAGATAGCTGCATTTTCTGCAGCATGCATACATCGGGGACTTTTGGTGTTAGTTCCATACGGTGGTTGTATTTAGTTTTTATTTTTCTCCTAGCTTTTTAATTTGAGGTTTATTTGTCAGTTTCACGCAAAGCTCGTTCTCGTGCTGTTAGCCGGTATAAATATTGGTGCTTTTTGGTGGGCGTTTTCGTAATTGGCCGGGTGGCCTGTAGTTGTCCGTCGGGTTTCCAAATGCCGTGTCAAGGCCACAAAAACTGACTTTCGCGTGACAGCTGGCGAGCGCATATTGGCTCTTACGCCTTGTCTGCGTGTTCGTACGAGGCTAAACGAAAGATAATGGTTTATGTTTTCGCCACCGCCCTTGATGAGTGCACTGCAGGCAGGTGTGTGACTCATTATTGACCAGAGCTGCCCAGACCAGGGTACTCGATGCAGTTTATTGGTGTTATTTGTTCTTTTAAATTGTAGAAAACGAGTTTACTTCTTTAATAACATTAAACACAAAATAGAATTCATTTTTGCATCACCTCCATGTCACTGCATTAGCAGTTATCAGCTTTAATCCTTTTGACCACACATTGCAATAACATATGTGCAGATAATGCCTAGAGAAACAGCTTTGTGAGAGATAACTGCTACGCAGCGCAGTGGTTGTCTATCGGTGTTGTTGGTGTTTTAACTAGCGTAACATAACGGACCCGCCGCGGTGGCTCAGTGGTTACGGCACTCGGCTGCTGGCCCGAAAGACGCGGGTTCCTTCCCGGTCGCGGCGGCTGAATTTCGATGGAGGCGAAATTCTAGAGGCCCGTGTACTGTGCGATGTCAGTGAACGTTAAAGAACCCCAGGTGGTCGAAATTTCCGGAGCCCTTCACTACGGCGTCCCTCATAGCTGAGTCGCCTTGGGACGTTAAGCCCCCATAAACCAAACCGAACTAGCGTAACACTTATAATTTGAAGGAGTAAAGAAATAATTAAGTTGTCGTTGGCATTAAGAACACAAAAGTGGGTGGTTGGGCACGAGCATATATCAGTGATTATGCGGCTTCCAGTAGTAATAGTAACACTGAGCAGAGAAAAATTTATTATACCACACGTGTTCTATATCAGACGCTATATATGATTGTGGCATGTGTATGATAGCCATGCAATGAAACTTCTGAAGATTAATAATACGTGCTCACTGCAAAAGTAGCTGTGGATTAATAACAGAACGAAGGAACTGAGCAACCTACAAGGTGCTATTCCTTTTGACTTCTTATTTCCAGTGGATATGAAATGGGTGGTGCTGAGGGATATGACAGCAGTACACACTCTTCCAAATTCATGCTTAGCTCTCAGTATAGATGGAATATTAGAAGCACTGCTTTACTTGGGCTCATCATTTCTTGATCTTGGCAGAGGACTTATGGAAGAAAGTAGGCTGGTTTACCGACACACTCAATGCTTTGCTCTTATGAACCTTTCAGCTGAAGGATTTTTAACAAGTACAAAATGTCATTTTACTGTTATTTTACTCTTTGCTGTTTCACTGGGGGTTGCCCTGGTTGCCTCGTAATTTTATTACCTTGTCAAGTCAATTTAGGGAGTGGTAGAAAGGAATGAAAAAAGTGGCATTTAATTATGACAAAATAAAAAAGGTAGCACATTAATTAATTTTCTTTGTAACAATATTGGTCACACCTGTCACGGAATCCGTCGAACAAGAAAATGAAGCCCTTCACTCGTCCTGGCCAATATTAACCTCCTTTATTTCGTGGCACACTGTGTTAGGACTATTTTTTTCTGAAGGTAATTCAGAATGCTTCAAGGCCTAATGTTGCTCATGCAGTTTTGCTCATGATGTTCTAGGTTATATGCAGTGGGGTGATTTATACAGGATATGTAAAATGCTTTTCTTACTCAAAGAATAATATTTTGCTTAAATCTTTATTAGTGGTTTATAGCTATAGTTTGTGTTATACAGTATAACAGGGTCTCCTGTATAGTGACTGATTTGATACTCTACTCCAAAAATGATTGCAAGCCTCATTTGTTGACATCTGCTGGCTAATTTTTCTGGAGAAATATTTGCAATGAGTGTGTGAATAAACCTTATTCATATAATAATCCTTTGTCTTAGTCAAGTAGATGTCGAGCTGCTTTATTAGTCTAGACAATGGTGGTGTAAGAAGTTGTGCCGCTTGAATATAAATATGATTTGGATATTTTGGTTTAAACTGAAAAACACCGGTATAAGTATGCTGAATTCATTTTTTAGAATTTGGTTTGAACCAAAAAAGGTCAGTATTTTTTGGCATGCATGCCACAACTAACTGGCTATTACCATTATTGGTAGTACCAGTTGCAGTAAGTCACAGCCGAAAATTAAGAAAATGCTGGAACCAGGAATGCGGTTAGACAAAGATATCTTTGGAAATTAGTAACGTGATTGTGGGATATGAGATATTCTTCTATGAACTCAGAAATGACGTTGCAAATCAGAAGGCTCCACCACCTAGCTGAGCGCTGTCGGCTAGCATAGCGCCATCTGCTCAGACTTATCCTCGGCTAAGGGCCGTCATTAGTCTAAGTAGGTTTTTCCGCTGTATATAAGGGCACTGAAAACTTCTTAAACCGTAACAAGCAACTGTCAATGTGAAATCATGCATAAGCGGCACATAAGTGTCATGTTCTGGCTTCCTCAGCAGTTAAGCAGCAGTTAAGCAGCAGTTCCATCGCTGCCTGAGCACGCGGACAATATAGAGCACAGTCCTCTCGTTTAATGCAGAGTGTAACCAGAATACGACAACAAAGTTCTTAGAACTAAACTTCCACTTATGTTTTTGTCTCACAGCCATTTTATATAACTTTAGCATTTTTACTTTTTGTTTCAATTGTACTACTTCTTTAGTTCTGCAAAGATACCTCTTAATAAGATCATTTATGTAGTAAATACTTCTATATGAGCTGCTGTAATAAAAAAAAAGACCAAGATGAACTGTGCATCACTCTTGCATATATTTCACTCAAGAAGAAAATGAAAATTTGCACGTAGAAGAGTATATTCACCAAATTTCTGAAAAAAAAAAACACTGAAAACAGTGCACTCTATTTAAAAAAAAACTGAAAGTCCAGCCTTAAAATATTAGCCAGCCACTCGCTGTGATGCTAGAATGCATTATACAAGAGAGTTCTTTGTCTTGAAACCAATTTGTGCCTGAGAAGTCGATCGCATCTTAAAAGCAACAAGACTTTTTTCTGATAACAGTCGCACGTCTGAGCAGTGACTAAAGCCACAAGTCTGTACAGTTTTACTGCGTTATAAAAGGGAACAGGCTGTCGGCACACCAGAATGAATTTGATTCTTATTTCTGCAGTGCAATTGAAAATGCCTTGAGTGTATTATTCATCCGGAGGAAAACTATCTAGAACAAATGAAGAAAATGTGCTCTTCACTCATACTTACTGAGTGTAGTCATTGGTTGTTTGCTCACGTGTTCCCTTTCATATTGGAGTGACTTGTACTTACAACACTAAATGCACCCTTTTTTGGTGAATTTTTATCTTGTACTTACAACACTAAATGCGCGCTATTTGTGGGTAATTTTTACCAAGCTATTTACTGATATAACATGGCCTGCTTTGTTTCTCCAATTTTTGCCCGCAGGCAAAGCTCCTCGGTCCCTGTTCTCCACCTCCTCACTCTTGTTGCCCTTGAGCGGAGGTGGCCATGTCGTCTGTGAAGGTGGCAGTGAGGGTGCGGCCCTTCAACAACCGCGAGACAAGCAGGGACTGCAAATGCGTCATATCCATGACTGGAAACACAACAGGTGTGCTGCTGTTTGCGCTAAGCAGTCGCATAATCATTGAGTGTAGTTGGGTCAGCCTCTAGTTGGGGTCCCCTTATACTTGCCTCACACTGCCCTGGTCTAGGTGATCAGCACAAGAGCACCGCCGCGGTGGCTCAGTGGTTATGGTGCTCGGCTGCTGACCCGAAAGACGCGGGTTCAATCCCGGCCGCGGCGGTTGAATTTCTTTGGAGGAGAAATTCTAGAGGCCCGTGTAGTGTGCGATGTCAGTGCACGTTAAAGAACCCCAGGTGGTCGAAATTTCCGGAGCCCTCCACTACGGCGTCTCTCATAGCCTTAGCCGCTTTGGGACGTTAAACCCCATAAACCAAACCAAACCTGATCAGTACAAGAATGTCGCCATTTTCAGTCAGAGTCAGTGCCAAGCTAATTTTTTCTAGTTGTGAGGACCACATTTAGCTTACTGTCTGAGGTGTTGTGTTGGAGGGTTATTTAAGCAAGGGACTGCGCAGCAGAAACATTTACGCAAAGAGCACGGGCTTAACGATGTATGACCGACTTGCCCAACAATGTACTATCGCGCTCAATATGAGTTGCAACGCGCGGTCATCGACCGGGGCTCGTTCTGTGGTGTGCCTCCTCCAAACAATCGCTCGGAATTCTGGGAGAAACTGCTGTTCCAGGAAACAACAGCACCCCCGCTCTGGAAAAAGTTTCTCCCAGAATTCCGAGCGACCGTTTGGAGGAGGCACACCACAGAACGATCCCCGGTCGATGACCGCGCGTTGCAACTCATATTGAGCGCGATAGTACACTCTTGTACATGGTTTCTTGGTTACTTTGGCCTTTGGCATAAAATGATCATGCATTATTAATATCTAAGGTTGAAGCAGCTGCAATTCTTCTGTTGTTACAGTGCCATCTCACAGAGAAGACTGTAACATTTAGTGCTTGTAACACTCCATTTGTGTTGGCTTATTTATAGTTATTTACGTTGCAGTGGTCAGTGAGCTAGCATCTTTTATTGATAAGTTGCCATATGGAAGCTACTGCATGTGAAAAGATGATTTTAACACGTCTGTCATTATATGCCCATATGTCTAATATTATATATGCCATATGTAACTAATGTGCCCATATGTCTTGCAGTGATCACAAATCCCAAGGCACCACCTAATTGCAAAGAGGCTGCAAAAAGCTTCAACTATGACTATTCCTATTGGTCTCACGATGTGAGTATGTTCGCTACCTTTCTCTGCACCGGAAACTGCTGTGGCATATATGCAACCAAAGCCATGAAAAATTTCTTTGACATGAGCGTATGTTGTGTGAATTAAAATAGCAAACAGTAAAGCATGCACCAAGTTCACGAATATAATGTGCACTCATGTACCTTCATTCAGTCTGTGCTTGTCCGTTTATTTCTCATAGCACTGTTCATGCTTTCGTGAATTTAAGCTTCTCACATATATCGCAGATATCTTGATAAAACCACATAGCCATGTGGGAAATTTTGTTTGACTAAGCATTATTTTGTACCATCGATTACCTCTTCTGCTCCTTGCACTTGCAGTGTATAGTACTAATCGAGACATCACTGATTCTTGATAAAATATTGCTCAAAATTCTGAGAAAAGATGAAATGATGCACCTGCATGACGGTGTACCTCACAGCATACTACAGAATGTGTAGTTGACAGTTGTACAGTTTGTGTAAGTAATGAAATATTTTTTTTTCTTCCTTTCTGATGTTGCTTTTTTCTTGCTTTTGTTTTTCAGCCCACAGACATTCACTTCGCTTCCCAGGACCAGGTCTACGATGACATAGGAGAAGAAATGCTCCTGCATGCCTTCGAAGGGTAAGAATAAGTCTTGTTAGCTTTACGCGCGCATATGATGAGCGTTCTGTGAAATTTGTCATAATATACTTTAAAAAACATTTAGTGCGCACAGCCAGCTTTTAACAAGGCCATTGTAATACTTGCTCATTGTGCTCTTCCTACGTTTCTTTGTTTGTGAGCCCAACAAGAAATGATGTGTTTAGTTTTTGAATTTCATGCGCACTTTTCTGCCTTCATATTTTGGCGAAGCTTCAAAGTGCTAAAGTGTTATGGTTTTATAAACATCCTTTAAGTATATCGCTAAAACATAGAGTGTGGATAAGAAACCGAGACCCGATAACCCGAAAGACGCGGGTTCGATCCCGGCTGCGGCGGCTGAATTTCTTGAAGGCAAAATTCTAGAGGCCCATGTGCTGTGCGATGTCAGTGCACGCTAAAGAACCCCAGGTGGTCGAAATTTCCGGAGCCCTTCACTACGGCGCCTCTCATAGCCTCAGTCGCTTTGGGACGTTAAACCCCAATAAACCAAAACAAACTATAGAGTGTGGATAACTTTTCTGATGTGCTGTTTAGTGTGTTATCTCTTCCTTACATAGGTGTGCCTCCGTGCAATTGATTTTCTTATTCTATTGCATTTCTAAGACCGAACTGACATAAACATATGAGGGCAGCTGGACTGAAACTTTAAATGGGGACTGCTTGTCATGATGTTTCATCTTTACGTACCTTCAGACACAACAACAGGGCTGCAACTTGCATTTTTTGCATGGGCAGGTACAACGTATGCATCTTTGCCTACGGGCAGACGGGTGCGGGAAAGAGCTACACCATGATGGGGCGCCAGGAAGAAGGGCAGGAAGGCATCATCCCCCACATCTGCAAAGATCTCTTTCGCAAAATCAAGGAGGACGTCTCTGAGGACATGCTCTACTCCGTTGAGGTAAGAGGGTGGCTTCACATGTGGTTGCTATATTTGGGTACAGGTGCCGTGCCCCTTGTGCTCGTTACAGATTAGTGAGGCTTCCGCTTTTGAGCTACAGTGGGGTCGGAATGATCTCATTTCATGGTATTTTAAGGAAAGAATGAATGATAAATGCCCTTGTTTACAAATAAAGCAAAAAACAGGGATAGTAATTCTTTTATGTGTCAAAAGCTGATACTCGAACTGGCGATATTTGACATGCACACCATTTGTAAACTACACAGGCAGTAATCAAAGAAAAAAGAAAAATATATGCTGCTGATCAGTTTCACTGCCGAATCCTTTTGGTGGAGAATTAACATAGTTTGGTTTAATTGCTTCAGGGATTTGAGTTGAAATGCGTGTTGTTGCTTGCGAGATGCACATTTTGAGGGTTTATATTGTGCCGCAGTCGAAGGCGATATGCGACTCGCAGGCTGTAGTGATGCGCTGTTTTGCAAAAGCGGTGCTGTTTGGTGAAACCACGTGGTAAAACAGATTCAGCTAGCTTGTGTTTGCCCAGTTGGCTGTCGATTTTTGTGTGATGTAATATGTGGAAACATCTGCAAACACCTTACATGGAATGAGTCTTGTCAGATGGACATGTTTTGTGAGGATTATGGGACAGAGAGTTGTGCTATCATGAAAAGAAGAGAAAAGATGCTGTGGGCTTACAAGCATAATAAGTGCACTGTGTTGGGGTCAGTACTGAAAAGGAAGCATGTAATTATCAGAGAGATGTGTGTATGCAGTTTTGGTTACACCCACAGGTTGTCCACAAGTAATCTAAAAGCTACTTTCAATATTTACTCATCGCATGAACATGTATAGAGACATTTTCTTGGTTGTATCTGTGGTAATGCTTGATGTGCACTGTTCTTAGTTAAGCTACACACCATGCTGTTCTTTTTATGTTGTTCAGAGGAAGCATCGGTTATAAGATATATGATTTTTAGTTCAAAGACTGAAGCATTAACGCAGCTTTTTTTTCTATTTTAATAATTTAAGAGTCAGAGATTAATTTTCATGGAAAGTAGACTTCTAATAGCATGAGAGTCATCAGTCTATGTTTAATTTCACCTCAGCAGTGTAAATCTGGAATGCAGAATAAATGGTGGGATTGTTGAAATCAGGACAACAGCAAGAAAAGAAAGGCGCAAGAAATTGATGTGGTAGGCAAATCGACAGTTTGCCTGTGAGCATCCCAGCCTCTGTTCTGGCAACTTGCCCAAACAGCGTCTTGGCCGCGCGCCCATTGCGGAAGTGTCATTTGCAGCCTGGCATCTGGTCTGTTGCGCAGCTTTTTAAAAGGGGGTCATCTTCTTTGTGTTCCCTCAGCTCTTTTTTTTTAATCTCTGCTCTCTTGCGTTTTAAAAGCCTTCTGAGTGGTTGGTTTGATTTCTTTGAAAATGTGGAATTCAGTTTACGGAAGTCTGTCTGCTAAGAATAAGAGCGTGCAAGTTATTCAACATACACAAACATATTTATTTAGCCATTTTATTTCTTATTATATATGGATTTCATTCTTTTTTATTTTTTTTACCAAGACATTCTTACTCCAGTAAGAAACTTAGGCTTGAAGTTGTCAAATATGCTTAAAGCGTTAAAGACTTGATGAAGTGCTTCAATATACTGAAAAGTATTGGTTTTGAGTTATGATGTCGTTTGTACGGGCTTGTATGGGCATTCATACGGGTTTGTATGGTTATGATGTTTGTAGTTCAGTGATAACTGACAAATACACGGTATGAGCTTACGATAAAAATTAAAAGCTGTTGTCTTATGCTCATAGTCTAAAGCATGACATTGCTGGTTAAACAAGAAATTCTTTTTCTGCAGAGCAAATTATTTAGACCTAGGTCAAGTAGCACTCTGGTTAAATTGAGCGTCTGCTCATTTACAAATTCTTCAATGTTATTTGCAATGAGGCTATTCGGACCCGAAGCTTTCCATTATGCCAAAAAAATTCAAACTCCTTCAAACTCTGTTGATTCCTTTAACATCGTAGAATCCTTTTTTTTCTGAATGTCTTGCTGCAACATAATGACCTATACTGGTGATCACTGATTATGTAAAATGAACTGAAATGAGGTCTGTAGTCTTCAAAAGCATAATTTCAAATAATCAGGACCTGCAGCTGCTAAGAAGCAAAGCCATGCTACTTAAACAAGTGTGAGTTGCGTTTGTCTTTGGCTTAACTGAAATGACAGGGTCAGATCGTACTCTGGTACACATATTTATGAAGCAAGTACCGTAGCTGTTTCTTGCAGCATATGGGTATGAATTCATTTTGCGATTCATGGTAACTCTTCTTCATTGGGAATATTATGCACCATGATGATTTAGGCTCAGTCTAAAATTGATTGTGGTTCTTGTATTCGGCAAGACAAGCACAGGATTTTTATGTCATGAGCTGGGCTGATATCTTGTAATTTTTCATCCTGGGTGCTCAAAACATGACATCACCTAGTAAGATAATTTTGTGCATGAAAAAATAGTTTTCATTGAGTGCATTTGTTGCTCTCCAATGAGCAGATGGTTTACACAGCAAAAGCTTAGAGGTATGTAGCAATGCTAAACTTGGTTATCTGCAGCCTTGAAAAAGTGTGGAAAGTCACCGTGCAGGCTACACATTTTTTGTCGCGCCCTCTTTGTGACTTACAGGTGAGCTATATGGAGATATACTGTGAGCGGGTGCGTGACCTATTGAACCCAAAAACTAAAAACAATCTGCGAGTGCGCGAACACCCACTGCTCGGCCCCTACGTGGAAGACCTGTCCAAGTTGGCTGTCACCTCCTACCAGGACATTCATTCTCTCATGGATGAAGGCAACAAGGCCAGGTACTCACACAGTTTTCGATGCATTATAGACTGAGCAACCACTTATGTCAAAACATGAGATTGTATATCCTACTTCAGTGGCAACACTAGTAGAGGGTTTTCATGTTTGAACGTAATGCAGTCTTTCTTCTTTTCTTCCTGAAAGTTTATTTCATTCTCTAACACACTTTAGTCATCTAGCAGTGAAAAGTACTGTGGGTAGCATAAATCTGAAGTGCCCTTCGTGGTCAACTAGGAGTGTGATCCAAAGACTTTTTTATTTTCTGTACTTTTGCCTGTGTATGACGTGATTAAGAGCACTTTACTGATGAAATGTATGGTTTTAAAATCAAATGCAGGACTGTTGCAGCCACGAACATGAATGAGACAAGCAGCCGCTCGCATGCGGTTTTCACCATCATCTTCACTCAAAGGAAAACTGACAAGGACACGGGACTTGCCACAGAACGTGTAAGTGGGGAAGTCCGGCATCAAGTGTGTTAACATCAAGATCTCAAGTTTATTATGCTGAAGCACAGTACTTAATGGTTTCTACAGTCTCTTGTGTGAAACCTGCTCTGAGCCTAACAGAATATCTCTTGGACTTAGCAAACAGGCACTTTTAGGTGGTAGAGGGACTCCTTTGGTCTTCTTTGCTTTTTTTTTTTGTGCCGTGAGAACAAGATGCATTCTTGCCATCTTTCCCAGTTCATGACTTGACCTTGGGCAGTGAATTTGTTATTTTATTGAATTTCTCTCTCAGATTAATTAGCCGAAAAGAAAAGAATACCGTTCTGAGCTGATCAGTGCTGTGATCTGATTGTGAAGATGCTTACTCGACTGTGAACTGGTTCAGTATTGATGTCTGGATCTTGGCACCAATCATTGCCTTGTTTACTCTTGTATAGTCGCCGTCGAAAGTAAATGGAAGGCGACTTTGTCAAAAAAATTTAATTTCTTTGAATGTAAAGCTTAATGGTTCATATTTGTTGGTGCGCAGTGCAATTTGCACAATCACAATTAGTCTGCACATATGTATTCAAGGATGCATGAATTGAGCGGGCAATGATTATTTTTTTCGCCTTCGATTTACTTTTGACGGCACCTGTACATTATTATCACTGGCAACAAGAAGCCTATGCTAGGGGTGCAATGACAGCATTGCTGAGCCTGCTGGTGTAAGGAATGGCATTCATGATGAGTTCAGTTCCCTGTCGCCCCGCATTAAAGGTGGTAGTAAATGCTCCTTCTGGCCGGTTTGCTTATGCTCAAATTTCACGTACCACTTTGGAGTTGATTTCACTCAGTATAACATTTCATGGCTGCACTTGCATGTTCTGTGCACAATAAATTAAAGTATGCTGCTGTCTTTGGCAGACCTAACGAAAAGCAGAACCCTGCAAGATAAAAGAATGATGAGATGCCTTGTCGCTATTAGGCCACTACTGCTATTTGTGCTGCAAATTTTTTTCTTTCGTTTGTCATTATTTTGTATAAAAAACACTTAAATCTTCAGTGCACTGCCAAATGTCAGCCTCGTGTCAGATATGAAAGAAACCCAGTGAGTATAGTTCGCCAGCAAGAAATGCCGGTACATGTCTCCAAAAAGCAGTGCAACAGTTGGTACTTAAACAACAGATCCAGTTATTCATGGTAGCAATGCAAGCTTTCTTGTCATGCTTTCCCACAGGTGAGCAAGATCAGTTTGGTGGATCTAGCAGGCAGCGAGCGTGCTGATTCCACGGGGGCCCAGGGCACTCGTCTGAAAGAAGGAGCCAACATCAACAAATCACTTACCACTCTGGGCAAGGTCATCTCGGCACTTGCTGAAGTGGTATGCTAGGCCCTCCATTTTATTTCCTGCTGTCTTTTGTGGCTGTGTCTCTAGAAACAAGTTGTATATTTTATTCTTCATCCGTGAATTTTTTCGATACTGTTTTTCAAATAAAAGTGCTGAAATGGTTGGACCCCAAATGATATGGGCATAGTTTGTAGATTTCGATTATGTAGTGAAACTGTGGTAAACTAGATCGTTTGCTGGGATGGTGGGCTTTCTTTTTTTCTTGTAAATGTCTTGTACAGTTTTCACTTTATTGTTCATATCAAAGCTTACATGCATGCTTTCACTGATAATTTTTATGATGTTGCAAATTTGAGAAAACCCTCATAGCTTAGTGTTTTAACTTTGATTCTATGCAGTTTAGGCTATTGTCACTTTTTCTTCTTTCTTTTCTTTCCTCAAAATTTTACTGGTCCAAGTTACAGGGACACTCAGATGCAATAAATGATGAGGGAACAAGTTCTTGCTTGGGCATAATACTTTATAGTATAAAACTGCAATGCATTTCTCACCCTTTTTTCGCCATTGCATGTCACACACACATTCGTTTGACATGGGGCTGTACCCTGTATTCAAAATGTTTATGCTCTTGTTGACAACACTGTCATATCAGAGACTGCGTGCTGTTAATCTGTTGACGTCACCTTTGATGTTGAAAGGTCTGTTGAGAGACTTCCCCGTGTCATCAATTCAGGCCCTCTTCTATCTGTCTTTAAACTTCTCTAGCCTGTTGTATGTGGCTTTTATAGGAGAAAAGGTATTCAAGCATTTATGTGCAAATCTTTCGTGGGCTTTTAATTCAAGAATGGTAAGGATGTCAATTTGGTTGGAATAGCAAAAAGTGATAATGTCCCCTCAATTTTGTAAGCTGTCTACAAGCCTGGGTGAAGAAGTGTGGATTTTGATTTTATAATATTAACTGCTCTATGTAGTCATAATGTAGCTTACCATAAAGGCACTACACAGAAACCTGCTGCAGCTTTAGTATTTGCAAAGATGAGCCCTTCTTTTATATATGCAACATTGTGTTGTAGGAAGGCTTTAAACTTTCCTTATCCTTTACTAGTGGATGCTGTTTTTTAAACACTTTCTTTTCTGAGTTTGTCTAACCTGCCCAGAACACTTTTGTCTATTTATTCCAAGCAAGCTTTAATATTCGCATATTTTTCCTTTTCTCATGCATCTCGTGTGAACTAGGCGGTAAGTATGACCATGTCATTGTTATATGTCTCCCACTTTCTGCTTAATTTTGCACATTTTTGTTTCTGCATGTGCAACGTGTGCTAAAGTCTTGAGACCTAAAGAAAGGAATGGCCAGACACTGAAATTTTTGTGCTTCGAAAGTGGCTAACTGTGACTACCTCACTAAATGTCCTCCTTTCATTTCGTAGGCAACCAAGAAGAAACGGAAAGGTGACTTCATCCCCTATCGGGATTCTGTTTTGACCTGGCTCCTAAGGGAGAATTTAGGTATGTAAACAAGGAAATGTACTCTACAGAATGTCCTTCGCTGGAACAATTGAAGGTGGCTTGAGCATGTAGGAATTTCCATGTTCCAGGCGGAAACTCCAAAACAGCCATGATTGCTGCCATCAGCCCAGCTGACATCAACTATGAGGAGACATTGAGCACTCTGAGGTAATTACATCAATGCCGCACCCTTTAATTGCCGCTCCAAGAATTTCGTCTTGCGTTGGTCTTTTTGACTAGCGGCTTTTTGCCTTAGCTAATATGACTGGGGCCTGATTGGTACTGCTTCTCTGACATCACCTTCTCAGGCTACCACATTAACAGGCTCCCATATTAACAGCTTAGCTGTTTTGTTTTAGAATAAAATCTGCTTATAAAATAACTAGTATTGTCATACTGTATACTCTTGATCTTTTCTGATGGGTACTTTTTTTAATCCGTCAGCTGTTGGTGACTCAAGTGTTTGTGGCTAAAATTTAACGCTAACGTAGCTACAAGGTGCAGCCTTATGTAATTGTTGCTTTTACCTGCAAATAAACATGGTGAGTTCTGTTTTGGATTTGGCCTTGCTTGGATGTCTGAGGTGTCTTGTCAATCATACTCTGCTGGGAACGAACCCAGGTTTTTGCTTAACCATCTTCTTTATTCTGCTAATGCACAGGTATGCCGACAGAGCGAAGCAGATTGTGTGCAAGGCTGTCATCAATGAGGATGCCAACGCTCGACTTATCAGGGAGCTCAAGGATGAGATCTCTCGTCTCAAAAACCTGCTCCTGGCTGAAGGAATCGACGTTGATGGTAAACTTGCTTTTACATTGCTTTTTGTTACTTATTTAAGGTTTGTCTAGTTTTCACTTATTACCCTTAATGCTTTAGCCTAAATGTTTTGTGTCATTGCACAGTTGCTATACTATGATGTCATGCCACTCAACGCAGTGACTAGATACTATTCATCAGTGCTGCTTTTAGATAGACTATGACAGTTATGGTGTATGCAGTAGTTTTATGTGAGTTGTTAGCCTGTAGAGAATGCAGCTATGTATTGCCTCTGCCATTTGTTTAGTAAGCGTGACTGACCACTTGCATGAGTCATTTTTTTCTCTTATTGAACGGGTAAGAATGGTGGTCTGTCATTTATTAGACTAGTGTAGGAGGTTGGTATTTATGCCCTTAACCACGTTTTGTCTGCTCTGGCTTGGCAGCTGATGACAACATGAATGTGGAGACTGGCAAGCGGAAACCGCACCTGTCTGTCTCTGCGGCCTCGGAGAATGCAATAGAGCAGCTCCAAGAGTCAGAGAAGCTCATTGCTGAGCTCAATGAGACCTGGGAGGAAAAGCTGAAAAAGACGGAGGCCATTCGGCTACAAAGGTGAGCCCTCACTTTGGCTATCCACGTCACTGCCCACTTTATAAGCATTGTGAAAGAGGTGAATCAATATTGCAGGTTTCCAGTTTCAAAACAGAAAAAATTATGTAGCTCCTTTCCTTCACAAAGCCACTTTGTGCAAGTGTACTTGTGGGCTCGCCTTCACAGATCCGATGAAGAAAGTGCATGCGTTAAAGCATCTAACAAAAAACGCTGTTTCATGGAAGGGTTTTAACATTATGATAAATTTTGTCTTTCAGCTTTGTCAGATAGCCTGCTTATGTCATTCACAGTGAACGGTGCATGTGAAGCCAAACTCATCATGCTGAAGATTTTTTTTAATGTGGAGTTTTTTTTTTTTTTTCTGTGTGATAGGGAAGCGGTTCTAGCTGAGATGGGTGTAGCCCTGCGGGAAGATGGTGACACTGTAGGCGTGTTTTCACCTAAGAAGGTAAGATTTTCCTGCTACTGACGTTTTATCTCATGTTATGTGATTGATTGCATGCAGAGTGTAACAATATTACTTGAACCTGATAATGGTTCGTGTTTATTAATCACCAATTTGTGAGGTGCTGTGTTTAAAGACTCTTAATGTGATGTGTTTGGTTTTGTTTGTATATAGGCATGTTTTATTTATCTGTAAACCTGAGAAATGCAAACTTCGGTTTCCTGTACACTTGCACCATCACTCATTCTCTCACTGTGCACACCATTAGCCTGCCAAGGTTTTGTTATCTAGTATTAAGATTGGTAATGCAACTATACTCTGTTTTTTTTTTCCGCAGACTCCTCACTTAGTGAACCTTAATGAGGATCCACTGATGTCTGAATGCCTCCTGTACTACATTAAGGATGGTATAACAAGGTGAGGAAAGTGTTATGTTTAGCAAAGTGTGCAGATGTATTCGCTGTAGTTTTTGTAAATGTATTCACCGTAGGTAATGTTTGAATATGTGTAATCTCAAGCATTGCGCATAATGCCACAGATTAAGGCACATGGTGTGTGCACGTATAGCTCTGATTTTGCAGTTTTTCAGTTCACTTGATTGCAGTGCTTCACAAATGTGTGTTTATCTAGCGCAGGAAGGTTTTAATGCGAGATCTGTTGCTGTATGTCGTATTTGTTTACTGTTGTCACTTTGGTGTTTTCATCAGAGTGGGAAGACCGGATGCAAATGTTGCCCAGGACATCAAACTGAGTGGCTCACAGATTCTGAACGAGCATTGCTGGTTTGAAAATCACGAAGGTACAGTGGCGTTCATTTAATTACCTTGTCAAAAGTGTGCTCGACTGCAGTTGAGCTGTGCTTCACATTTCTGCTTTCTTTTTGTCATTACTTTTTGGTAGCTCATTCTGAGCCAAACAGATCCTTTAAAGTATTCAGGAAATCACTGGAAACCATAAGAAACCAATTCATTACCATGTGGTTTAAAGTGGTTTCATTTGTTTTCTAAAATACTTCCATTGTTTTTTTTTTTCCTGATGGAATTGTAGGACTAGTAATATTAGCAAGTAAGCA
Organism: Amblyomma mixtum; assembly: GCF_055824585.1. Lineage (NCBI taxonomy): Eukaryota > Metazoa > Arthropoda > Arachnida > Ixodida > Ixodidae > Amblyomma > Amblyomma mixtum. Next base: position 291,042,620 of record NC_143013.1, on the reverse strand, counting down.
ATATATAAATGAGTAAAGAATATAGTACTAGTGTTTTCCTTCATTTTGTTTCTACACTTCTGTTCACGTCTTTCATGCAAACCTGTTATGCAAGTCTAGAATATTTCAAAATTCAGGTAGCATTTACACATTTGTTGACAAACAAAAATAAATGATGTCTTCTTATTAAATACAACTTTGCAGGCGCAGTCACCCTGTACCCATGCCAGGGGGCCCTTGTTTATGTCAACGGGCGAGAGATTGTTGACTCGATTCAACTGAAAACAGGGTCTCGAGTGATATTGGGGAAGTCTCATGTCTTCAGATTCCAGCATCCTGAGCAAGGTACCACTTTTAGAAAATTATTCCTTGCTGTATTGCTCTTTTTGCTATTTCCTTTTGGTGATGATGTGTTTTTGTGCTTCTCTTGTTATTCTACAGCACGAGAGAGCAGAGAGCGGAAATCACCTGTCGAAATGCCTGAAAGTAAGTTGAAGAACAAGTTAAAGTTACTTTTTTTTGCTTTTTTTATCTCGTTACTGTGAATTGGAAATTAATGTGGTGTTCAACTTGTGTGCTATGATAAAGAAACTATGATTAGGTAAAAAAGGAAAATATGTTCAAATTGACGCTTGCATTTGACTTGTGCTGTGCAAATGGAATTGCCACACAAATGCGTTTTTTTTTTTAAATTTTGAAGCTCTTTGCTGGTGTGTTGCTATGTGATAGATGCTTTTAAATAGTAGATGTATGGCCGGGCTTATCAGATCTTTATGTCATTGTTGTAGAGTCCCAGTCAGATGAGAGTGATCGCCTTGAGATGCTATCGTTGGGCATGAAGATGGACGACTCGGTCTATTCAAATGGTAAAAACTGCTTTTTTCAGTTCTTGGCATTTCTTGCACGCTCTGTTGTTTTCAGCCGACCACCTGTCCTGTACGACTTTTTGTATCTTCAATTTATCCACTGCGCTTTTGGAGCTGTATGCTTGCAGATTTTAAATGCTATATGGAACTGGCATTGCTATTCTCCTTTGTAAGCCTTTACAGAAACAGAAATTTGAGCATTATTCTAGGTCAGCATAGTTTACATCACTTCAAAAAGGCAAGCAGTCATTGCTGAAAACTTGAGGCTGCCTATCATTGAAGGTGCAGTAAAGAGGAATCTGAACTTGTCTTTTTGCCACGGGAACTCGATCTGCACATTCCAAGCATTCTTAGAAACTTCGACTTATTGCCCTGTGTGGCTGATTTCCCTAATTAAATCGGATTAACATCCGGCTCCCGCCTTTTTTTTTTTCCAAATCCAAATCCACTTTATTTCCAACCTACAAGTTGGGGATCTGCCAGGCAAAAAGCTGTCACAGACAGCTTGACTGGGCCATGGGGGCCTACAGGCAGCATCATGCAGTGGACCTCATAGCACAATAAAAATGAATAGTATGAACATGAAGCTTGTACCCAGATCAAATGCAGTGCTTACGTTTCCTAAAGGGTTACACACACAACAAATATCAAAATGAATATGAACATGAAACTTATACAAACAGCAAATTCAGTGTTTACACTTCCTGAAGAGGTATACAATAATATTTCATTATAATATATTTGATTTCAATACGTTTAAAACCAAACAGACCAGTACATGCTAGCACATTATGATGCAAACAAAAGTTAATCGATCAAGAACCAATCAGTTGTCCGCCGGTCGAGTAGTGGTGTCAGTTCTTATTGGTCAGTGTCATGGTCATGTTCTCCCCTTGCGGTGGGCGGAGTCGACCAACACGTGGAGTGCTTTTCAGCCAGCTTCGTGGAGGTTTTGCTTTCGCTTTATTTTGTTTTCTAGGTTTCCGTGAATAAATAGTTTCATTTGCAGATAATATAGCCGCAAAATAAGCCTGCAGAAATAAAAATACGCGCGGACTATTTGCTACTACAGATTACTACGTATTACTCTGCCGATGGCAAAGTGGCAAGCCTTCACGGAGCTGGCTGAAAGGCACTCCACACGTTGGTCAACTCCGTCCACCGTACGGGGAGAATTAAAAAAGAAAGGCGGGAGCTGGGCGTTAATTTGGTTTAATTAGGAAAATAGGCCACACAGGGCAATAAATCGAAGTTTCTAAGAATGCCCAGAACATGTAGATCGAGTTCCCGCGGCAGAAAGACGAGTTCAGATTCCTCTTCACTGCAACTTTAACAGCTTCAAAATTGTTGTGATGCTGACTACTTTATGTATTGCAAATACATTGCGTTGCCTTACGTAATATCTATAAAAGACAGGTTGCACACTCTGTTGCCTCCCTATCAGATCTCTGCGTCTTATTACGAGTGCCTTATTACTTTGCAGGTGGAGAGCCTGTGGACTGGTCTTTTGCACAGCATGAGCTACTGGAAAAACAAGGCATCGACTTGAAACAAGAAATGGAAAAAAAGTGCGTATTGTACCGACCTTGCTCATGCCTGTCATGCACATGTTGTGCAATCTTTCTTTTTTGCTGAACATTTTTATCCCCTTCTTATCTTTAGGCTTGTAGCCCTGGAGGAGCAGTTCAAGAAAGAAAAGGAAGAAGCTGACCAGCAATTCGAACAGGAAAGAAAGGTCAGTGTTTGGTCATTTGTGTTCAATACCGGAGTGGATGTTTGTGTTTTTGGTTCGAACCGTGGTGGCCTTTCTAAAAGCTCTTAGAACAGTAGGATTGCAAATGGTGCAATTTTTCTCAATTACCTGTACCTGTTGCAGACATACGAGGCACGCATTGAGAGCTTGCAGCGACAAGTGGAGGAACAATCCATGATCTCCAGCATGTACAGCGTCTGCACTGCAGATGAAGCAAACACCGTTGAAGATGATGCTGTGTGTAAGTTGTCTTTTTTTTTTGTTCTTGTTTTGGCTTTTATAATAATGCTGAGCCATAGGCAAACTTTGGGGCTTTAAATATTCGAGATGGTGTCTCCTAAGACATTTAAAGAATTAAGGCTTGCATTGCCCTAGCGGGAAATGCTGTGAGATACGTGATTCACGTTTCTTTATTGTGGTGCTTTCCAGATAAAGTATCACATCTCTAATGCATAAATCTCAGGCCTAACAGCCAGTGTAATGTAACACAGCCAGGTGTTCCACTACATTGGTTGCTTAGGTTATGAGGCCTATAGGATAGCAGCACTGTATATTTAGCACTACTTCTTTTTCAGTTTTTATGTTTTTCAAATTTGGGAGGCGAAAATGTGCTGCTATTTGAGTGGGCTATTTTTTTAATGAAAAAGAAAATTAACCATGACACTCATTCTGATTGAGACATAAAATGCTTCAAATCAACAAGGGGCCATAAAAGCTCTAAGATATAAAAGCTGTTTGCAGTAGCACAACACATATTTCAAAGGTATTTTCAAAGTTTCAAAGTTTCAAAGTTTATTTCCCATCTAACACTACAGATGGAGGAATCGTAGAAAAAAGCTGCCCTTGGGCAGCTTGACGAGCGTGACGATTTTCTGACTATTAATCAAGTTTAACCCAGTAATTATGAAACTTACTCAGTGTGCAGAATCCAAGAACATGCTCCAGGTGCACGGGGGCTGCACTCTTAGTTTTTCTAAGGGACACAGGTTTAGTGGACATACTTTGATAGTCATCTAAGGGACACGGGTTTAGTGGACATACTTTGATAATCATGTTTGTTTGTGAGTGTGTGAGTGTTGAGTATGCTTGATGTCACCTTTTTCTCTCTCTCTCTTTTTCACCCTCTTCTTTCACCCTCATCTGGAGTAGCATGCCAGGGCCATAACCAGGCAGACCTCTCCATTATTCATTAAAGTGTCTCTGTCTCTCTCTCAGTGTGCAAGAATCAAGAAAAACCAGAATGAGGGGCCCTGTGTATTTTTTGCTTTGCCATATATATTGCTGTGGCTGGCACCCAGTGCAATCTTTATTGTGGTGTCTTACAAGTTGTACAGCAATGTACGATCTACCTGAGTAATGAGTGTCATTCAACATGTTGCAGTGCCGTGTGGCAGGGCAAGCAGGAATGATAACAGCAGTCTCTCAGTTTTGACTCGTACTTGTTCTTTGGCCTACCGATGCAGTTGACCAGCCATGGACCGACCACGAGTATCAGGTGGCAGCGTGGGCCTTCCAGAAGTGGAAATACCACCAATTCACTTCTCTCAGAGACGACCTTTGGGGCAATGCCATCTTCCTCAAGGAGGCCAACGCCATCAGTGTGGAACTCAAGAAGAAGGTAATCCATCGGCTGTCGTAGCATCCGTGAGGAACATGTCTTCAAGGATAGCTGTTTTATGGCTGCACTGGAACTTTGGGCATATAATGTTGCCTTGAGAGGAAGTGGTTAATTTTTTCTTTCATGTGCAGTATAGAATATGCGTGGCTGGGCACTACACTTTACCTTTGATAATCAAGCAGATATTTTAATACATAGTTTAAAAGCCATTTTTTCATGGCAAAGGCAGCGTAGCAGTTAGCACTAAGATAACAGAAGCCTCACTTTTATTGGCAAGTCAAACTCAGGTACTGAGCAATGCATACATGCCGTTTGAGTAAGGGTGATGCAATTGAAACTACTTTTTGGAGTAACTTTTTTTTGCTTGTGATAATGCAACTAACATACAGTTGAGCTTGTGCTAGTTTTGACCTGAGGTCTTTGTTTTAACATGATGAATGATTAAAAATTTTCAGTGACCCTTAACAGTACGTTTGTTTACTACTGTTCGATTGTGGAGGCTTGAATGGCTATAATGGTACTCAGCAGACTTCCTCGAAAGCTCTGCACTAAGAAGCAGCATCCGAGATGGGCGCTGTCAACAGCGCACTTTTAATGCACCCTCTGTGACTTGGCTTTCAACGGAGTTTTTTTCCTGTTGTTTAGTAGTGACTTCAAAGTTTGAAATTCTGTATATCTGCCAAATGGCACTAAACACCAAGAAGACTAGCGTCTTTACTGAGGCTGGCTCTGTGTCCAGTCTTTCTCCAGGTCTTTTCCTTTTTTTTTCATAGTAACAGTTCATGATTTCATGTTTTTTGCATAGTTTAAGTCATATCATAAATGTTTTCAGCTACGGCAGTATGTTGTTCTGTTTGAGCAGTGTAACATTCGCTCCCTCTTTCTGTGCCGCCTTGATGTGTGCAGGTGCAGTTCCAGTTTGTCCTTGTGACGGACACATTGTACTCACCGCTTCCACCTGACCTGATACCTCGTGACGAACCGGAGGAGTATTTCGACCAGGATCGGCCTTTTCCCCGAACCCTGGTGGCCGTCGAAGTGCAAGACACCAAGAATGGCGCCACCCACCACTGGACGCTGGCCAAGCTCAGGTGTGTATGGGCACATGCAGGAGTACATGTGCACGTCGTATCGACTCTTGCTGTTGCCTTTGTTGTACATTGTGCTGCAAAAGCTTCAAGCGTGCTTGAATCCTGCACTGTAGGCGAATGGTCTAGATGTCTGGTGAGACAGTCATATGGAAAGTTGTGGGAAAGCAATGCCCTTTTGAGAAACACATGACAGCTTGGGTTAGTGCAGGCACCATGCGCCCAGCTTGATGCAGCCATGATGCACAGTGTTCAGCACACTGTAGGTATCATGCAGAAAACACATTAGAGGCATTGCCCAATTTTGAATGAATATCAGTGGTGAAGAGATGGCTTTGACTCTTAGCACATGGATTGAAGATTAGCATATTGTATGAAAACATGTGCGTGTAGCACAGTTCTACAATTTTTATTTTTTAAGTGACTTATAGAGATCAAATTGCAGTAGTCAGATATATTAACTCTTTGGCGAGCTCATTGATTAATTAACTCATTGATTGCCTTTCATGAAAGCGTAATGTGAAATGTAGCAGAATAATGCACAGTGAAAAATTTTCCAGTTATATTTATCCAAATTAACACAGTTATGCACAGGTGAAAACTGGAGTTCAAGTATTTTGAGAGTGCTGTACGTAGTTGCACTTCTCTTCTCTTTTTTTTTTCACCCGTCACAGCATGTTTGTTTCATCTGCACCTCTTGGACTATTACAGAGGCAACTAATGTGCTTAATCAGTGCTGAAATTGACTAGGGTGCATATGTGTCAGGGAATCTTTTAGAACTTGTCAATCAAGAAAAAAAGGAAGGCTGCTATTTGCTTCTTGCTATCAGTTGCACTAGACAGTCATTTTTCCAGGCAGGTGTGCTATCCACCTGCTTTTAGTGTGCACATGCCTTACATGATTCACAGCAAAGGTTACGTGACCATATCTGCTTGTGTCAGCCAGTCAGGCTGCACTTCGTACTGTGAGCGCCAGCTTTTGTGAAACTGACATTATTAAGATCTTGCTCAAAAACGGGGCCATGCTCAAAATTAGGAAGATGGGGAAGAGAAGAGACCAAAGCTTTCCAGGAATGTTCCTTTTGCTCTTTTTTAATGCAGTAGCAATGATGCTGTCGTCTCGCAAAAATTTTTGGCTTCTCCATGATGAAATTCTCTGATTGGTTAATTCTCTGATGATGTCATCAGAGTCACGTGGCCCCGGTTGACCAGTCAGAGTACTGCGAAATTTGAAATTCCCCGCGAAATTTCCTGATTGGTTGAGAGAGGTCAGGTGAAATTGTGACGTCATCACAAATTGCTCAACCCATGCAAGGTGGCAAACTGCCTACCAGACTGTGAGGAGACTGCCCACCACCTGCCCACTGTGGCTTTGTGCATGACACTTATAAGAGCTCAGGAAGAGCAACCTGGGGCTCACAAGCCCCATAGGTAGTTGTGCTTGAAGCAGCGACCTGCCGGGGTAGTGGCTGCACTACTGTGCCAGTAGGGGCATGACGACTCCTAACTATCTATGAATGCAATTGAGAGGTTCATGATGTCTATCAACACCATGTAACCCCCAGTGGACCAATCATAGGGCGCCGCCAAAGTTGGAAATGTAAGGACCCCCAAATATTACTAAGGACCCCCAAAATTTGGGCCTAGGTGCATCCCAGAAAAAGGATCAAGGTGGATTAGTGGATCGGATTAGTATAATCGTATATGATGATCCAATGGAAGGTACTCCAACATTCTAGAAGGTGATAACTCATGCATACCATACAAGAGCAGTGGAACTGGTTCCAACCAGAGTTTTGGTGTGAAAATCACAAGACAGGCATTAGGCACTCATTAGACATTAGAGAATACTAGACTAAATGCTTTGGCATTTTCTTCTTTAAGAATGCAGTTAAGAACCTCAAGTTTCTTTCTTTCCCATATGCAATCCAAATCTACACCTCCCGATGCTGTTGAGAGTGTGATGACCTTTTTTGTTCTATACAACTTCTTTGCATCTGCATATGTAGTACACCTTGCGTCGTTTACTTATATCCTTTGTTTTCCATTTCCCTCTGTCTGCACACTCATTTTTTTCGCTACACACATTGTTTTTCATCATTTGGAAGTATTCTCTGCTCTGTAAGATACATGGTATATATCTTGGGTTACAAAAAAGCTATTGTGCTTATTCTTTGTAATATATTAGTTTGTATTTACATAAGAAAAACTAGGTTGCTTTCTGCTCTCTTGCTTGCAAACTGTAACTGCAAGTTAATTGTTATGTTTAAGTACATTATGTTTATTTATTAAATAGAGATTCATATTTGATGACGATAGTCATCCAGTCAGCTTTTTTGCAGCAGTATACACAACTGTGACAGTCAAAAAGAGCAAGAATGAGCCATTTTACTTTTCACTACTGTCATAAATGGCTTGGATCAGGTGAATGGCTTTACACAGTGTTAATTTTGGGATGGTATCTCTTTACCAGGATCGTTTTGGTATCTGCACTCTTTATTCTCTTGTGCTCATATTTCCAGAATACTTGTTTATTTTAAACTGTGGCGTATGAATGACACAGGAGAAGTTAAAAAAGAAAAGTTTATCGCAGGAAAAGAAAAGTTATATCTCAAATTTGTAAACATGCCTTTTGACTACACTTTGCTTTGTTACATTGAATGAGTGCATCACTGTATGCATTGTACCATAATTAACAGCACTTCAGTCAATTACATTTTAAGGGGCAAATGGCTGAATGGTATGTGTCAGTTGAGTGTTAAATTCGGGATAACATCTACACTTGTGCAGCCTGCATGAAATTTTATCAGTGTTCAGAGGTTTTTTTTAAAATGGAATATTTTTTAAGTGCCTTGCATTATTTAGCAGTATGTCTATAGATGAACTCTCACGTATGCATGAATTTTCATCAAATGCATGTACATAGATTGTCTGATTATACCCCTAATTGTATGTTTTGTGTTATAACATTACAAGTTTCATGTCAAGAAATATTTTCTGTTTCATCTTTCTGTTCTTTCTTATTTGCCATTGGGACAAAGTTTTGGGGCCTCATTTTAGTTGGGCTGTGTTGTTGGTTCTTGAATACCTGATGTGGTCTTTATGCATTCTACTGAATCTATTCTTCACTTTGTTAAATGTCAGTAGTGTCTTAAACTTTCTTGCTGTGTGAGCGTGTACTTTGGGAGATAGAAGTTATGCATGCATTTTAGATCTGGTAACGTATTGCATGTAAACTTGTTGTCTAGACTCCACCTCAATTGTAGACAAAGTAGCCACATACTGTGTTTTTGTTGGTGGCGCGTTGATTTCTACAATGTACCGGCTATTTTTTGTTCAGCTATTTTAATAGTTTATTGAGATGAAGTAAATCAAACCGCTCTGGCTTTAGTCCAGCCTCTTTAACATACTTTGTCAGATCAAAAAAAAAATATTTTTCGAGGTTTTTGTGATTTGTATTTGCTTGAAATGTGAAGACGTGCTCTGAAGCAAGTGACAATTGCTTCAGAATAACTATAGTATCATATTGAGTGGACCATTCTTCGTTACAAGATTTTTTCGCAATGGCTGGACAAGTCTGGCTTGCACAAATGCTATTGCACATATACTTCTGAATGAAAGTCACATTTGCTATGCAATGTTCAAGGCGCTCTGTCTACAGTTGGGGTTTTAGTATGAATATGTTGCTTGTCCCACAATATATGGTGCCCCATGCTTGGTTGGCTTTGCTGCAGTGCTGATAACTTAACCTGTAGTGCTATGTGTCCGGACACAGACAAGACATAGTAGACTGAATTGCAGGGAAAAAAAAACACATGCGATACTACGGGTAGCTTACAGTAGCTTACAATATCAACATCGCCACTTGAATTCACCTAAAGCTCCATAATTGCTTCACTTCCTGAAGTTTTATGCAGATGTTTCACAGCAGTAAATGACAGTTTTGCTTTAGCATTGTAATAAATTCTTTTACAAGTGACCACCAAACTTTGTATTCATGTAACATTTAATGTGGCTTTCCTCAAGAAAACCTGATCATTGAGGAGCAGGGGTGTTAAATTTAGGATGTAGGTATCGGAAGAAATTGGAAAGCTAGCTTTAGGTGCTTACTATTGGCATAGAAATCTGAGTAATAGCCCAGCAATGCAGTTTAAATCAATGCCTCTGTCACCTGTTTTCTTTGGTCTCATACTTGAACCTTCCCTAGATTGGGACTGAAGGCTTGTTTCAGCAAATGGGAAAAATATTAATTGTATGGTGGTTTTACATTGGCAATACTTATTTTATAGTGACGAGGGCACGCCTAGTATGTTTTTTTTTTTGTTTTGGAAATCCATAGAATAGGCAGTTTGGCTATAAAAGAGAGACGATGATGTAGTGGTGAGGTAAGAAGGTCATGAGGCCTATGCAGTCAACCAAACCTGGGGCACCGCTAAATGGCAGCAGGGAAGCACGGGGCAGTGTGTGACGGCTGGGAGCGCGACAGCTGACCAGCACTCCTCGCTGCCCCTTCTGCCTCTCCCCCTTCACCCCCCCACCTGTAGACGTCGCCTGGAGCTTATGCGCAATGTGTACAATGAGGATCCCTGGTCCCCTGCGAGCCCCGAATCTCGGGAGGACCCCCTGCAGTGCTTGAGCACGTCAGCTACCCTGGGCCTGTCCAGCCTCATCCCTTCCAAGACAAGGTCATTACACGCTCGCTGCTATTGCCACGCATTCCGCCACCTCTCTGTGCTTCAGCCCCTTTCCCCGATCCCTTACTTTATGACTGCTGCAGCAGCTGAGCTACTTCGTGCTTGGCGAGTGTCTTCTATTTTGCTTCTCGTCCACTCTTTTCTGCGTCTGCCAGTGTGCAGCTTTTTCTGGCTGTCTGGGCACCTTGCTTCATCTCCGCTTCTCGCTTGTTGTGATGCAAGCAAGCTGCTATGCTTCTGCCAGTGGCAACGGGAATGTGCACTGTTCTGCTAGCCGTGTCGTGTTCATCGCAGTTCGAATTCGTCTTGACTGCAGTGCAGTCCAGTGCTGGCAGTGTTAATGCATCAGCTTTTAGTGCGCAAAAATGCCATACGCCTCACATTGCTTTCATTACAAATGTTATTCATCAACGTGGGATAAGTTACATCCATCCTAGTTCTCCTAGCTGTTGAGCAGCGTCAAATGTAACCTCACGTCTAGCTGCTACACAAGCCTGAATCGTGAAGGAAAGAATGCCAGCTAGATAGCTCTTGTTTCACGCTATTGGATTTTCGCACATAGAGTTCCACCACAGATTTTGCTATTATTGTTCATGGCATATGTTTGTCTATACTGACAGGCTCTGACAAAACCTTGATGCATATAAATCATGTCTTATTTCCCAATAATATTTTGCTTGTTATGTAGCTTTAAAGAGGCACGAAAGCAGTTAAAGTAATGCAAATCAGTATTTTATGTGTAATACTAAGCACATGCAGTTGTTTTGTCATTAAAGCACATGCCTATCTCTTAGTCATTCAAGAGTCAGTGAACTTTGTGCCCACTGTATGAGATGAGACTGTGAAGGAAATATTTGTACAGTGAGTTCTTACTATGCGTCTTGGGCTACATCTGCTGCAGAAGGCAGAGCGCGGAACTTGGAACAAAAGAAGAGTGCTAATGAACGTGATGCTTCGTGCATATCATCTATGCCGAGTGTTTATGCATGTTTTGGTCACTCACAGGAATGGTGGAAAAGGCATTTGCTTCATTCTTGTTTCTTCGCACTTGTCCTTTCATCACCTTTATCAGCATCGTCTTCATCATGGTTTCCATTGATCACCTTCACTGAGGTCTATTGTACCCAATTTGTCATATTCGCTTCAGTTTTGTGGCATGGTTTTCAACAGTAAGTTTTGTTTTTTTCATTAGAAAATAAATGCACATCAGAACTCGTCACCAGTGGTCACATAAGAGGCTGATGCTTGAATATATTCATGGGTATCTTTTCTTCATTTTACCATTTAGTAGTAATGTTGAAGGCAGTGGAAATGGTGGTTCTGAATCAGAAGGGAAGGCTAACTATAATTGCTTGAAATGAATTTGACACAAGTAAATGACCTTTAATTAAATTGTATGCTACTATGTGCATGTGCTTCAAAATAATTTTTTAGCAAACAGTTATGTCTGAAACAGTCTTAGTGTGCTACTTCTTTCAAGCTTCAGAACTCATAACCTTATAACTGTGAGACACAGTGCCCCACGAGAGTTTCATGCAATAATAACTGTATTGCTTAAATCCTGTGTGCATGTCTGATGTGGAGTCTTGGAAGTAATTGAATTCGAGATGGCAGTTAAAATCTTATACCATCGCGTTATGTTCGTGACCACTATTATGTGACCACTAAAGCAGTCCATGGTGTTTCTTTTTTCCGAAAATGATACTGCCATCAGATGATCGCAGTTGTCAGGAATTGTTTTGGTATTGAATATTCAGTGAGAAGATTCATAACCTTAGCATTTTACCCTGTATATTTTGTGGATATGCCCATCATTTCCTGTTTATTTTGTGTATTATTCGTCATTCACATTGTGTGGCACTCATTGTATTAATTACCCTTAAATTCATTTCGTTTAAAAATTTGTTATTGCTGAATGCTCATACTGTGTGTTTTTGGCAGTGGCCTGCAAACAGTTGTGTTTGCTGTTCGAAGATGCACAGCTGACGTCAGCTGTGCATTGGTGTAACTCATGCCTTCAGTGTGTTTTGGCATGGGTTGTATTTTTTTTTTGCACTTTTGTGTGTTGTGACTCCTTTTATTTGCATCCTCATGTTGTGGGCCCTTTTCTGCAACTGCACTCCACTGTTGCTACTCTTTGAAGTGGTTATAAAATGAATATTTTAATAACTGTAACCTTTAATCATGTTTATGATGCTTGTCTCTTTTCTGATTTTAGTGCAAGTATTTGGAAAGGTTGTTCATTTTACTGCATTGTCAGTGCTGCTTATAAAAAATGATCCACATGAATTGTGACACAGCATCAGAGCTAATGATCCATTGTCAGGCTTCGCATGACAAGATGTGCAATTGTTTTCTTGTAAGCCACAGCTGCTACTTGTATCTAAAGGAAAAATTCAATTCTGGTGTGTTTGAACATCATGTAGGTGGGATCACTGTTGGCCTAAAGTGTTGCCCCTTTGAATTTCAGGCAACGCCTGGAGCTGATGCGCGAGATGTATCACAACGAGGCTGAACTGTCCCCTACATCCCCCGACTACAATGTGGAGAGCAGCATTACGGGCGGAGATCCATTCTACGACCGATTCCCGTGGTTCAGGCTCATTGGCAGGTACGTGCCAGCCTTATAAACACTAGCAGCGCTGCTACTTCAGGGCAAGTATTGATGCGGTACAGTTTTTAGTTCCCCGCTTAATGCCCTTGGCTGAAGATGCCTGAAGCTTTGGGAATGAATTGGCGTCGCATTTGACTCTGCATTTATCCTTTGTGACGTAAAGGGGCAGCAACAAAGCTTATCTTAAGTATTAAACTACCAGAAATAATTAAGAACTATATTTCTCTTCTTTGCAGGGCCTTTGTATACCTCAGCAACCTGCTGTACCCAGTGCCACTGGTGCAAAAGGTGGCCATTGTCAATGAAAAGGGTGATGTGAAGGGCTACCTGCGTGTTGCTGTGCAAGCTGTCATCGGTAAGTCAAGCTTTACACCAGACATGTTGCACTTTTTCTCAGTGTAAGGTATACCATTGAAGTGGCTGAGTACCGTGCATAACTCACATTTGCAGTAACATGTCTGCCACTTCATTGAGTCTTAGTCGATGAAGTCTTAGTTGTAGGCTAAAAAAGTCTAAGCATCAACATTATTGCGTCAGAAAATATTTTGACCAAGTTCTTGTACAGAAGGTTCTAATGTTGGTGCTCCTTTGATCACAGGTTATTTGTTTGCTTTCTATTTTAGTTTTTAATTTGTTACTGATTTAGTATGATATCCTTCAAGGGAAGCTGCATTAAAACGCAGTTTTGTTTACAATAATTTATCTTGCAGTGTAATACTGAAGGATTAAATATCCGCTATCAGTTGCTTGATGCAGATGCATTTTAGGTGTTCTTATTTTACTGTACAGAGCCATTCACAAAATGCGGTTATGCAATACTTGAAATGAGTGTATTGATTCCATCAGCACTGTAAATTGTCATAACTACTGAGGAGTAATGGCCTGTTGACTTACTAGATGAAGGAGTAGTTGGTCACTGCATCATGCGTCACATTTTTATGAAAGTACTTTGTGCCTTCTTTAGATGACGAAGAGAGTACAGACTGCAGCACAGGAGTTCGTCAGTCAGCAAGGATCAGCTTCAATGATGAACTGTTTGAAACCGCGAAAAAGGTAAGTGCATAACCTAAGTTGTAAACCTGTTGTTTATAGGACCAAAGGAAATAAGTTCATGGGATAGTTTCACTAAAGCAAACTAACGCGATAATTCCAGCCATTATGTTGGCCAGCGCTGAAGGACCTTTTATTGTATCAAAAACAAAGTGTTATCAATGGAGGCTTATATTTAGAGTACACGCAAGAGCTTATGCCTCTTATTCTCCAACCAATGTTAGCTCTTTTGTGTGCCTTGCTCTGCGTGATGCTATGCTGATATTATATCTGAAAGAAATGTGTCATTCACAACTCTCGCAAACTGTGGTGTTTTGTTATTGGCTGGAATAGCTGGCAGTGTCACTGATGTGGAAGTTATCATGATAGCATAAAGTTACCATGTGACTGTGAAAAGAGATCAAGCAACAATGTATGTAATGTCATAACGCAAGGTAATGCATGTACTACTTACAGGACCACTGCACTGAAGGTGCATCTGCGTGTGCTGAGAAGGCACCGTGCTGTGAGGAACGCATTGTGGAAGGGGAAGAGCAGCAGCAGCAAAGTCCACTGCAGCAAGGTATCATATTATTTTTGTTCTTGACATTTAAGCGCGAAGGTACTTCAGTTCCTTTATAGCTTTTATATTCTTTTTAATAGTATATGCATGCCCTTGAAATATATGCATGAAATATATGCGTGCAGTTTCAAACCTGACATTTCTTTAATACTACCTAAGGATTCCTTTGACATTAAAGGAAGAAAGGTAATTTTTTACCTGGACATTTCACTACATATTTTACTGCATGACATTGAGTATAAAAGCATTTATATATGTATTGATGAGAAAAATTGATAGAACATGCCATTGTGGCTGCCAATGCATACTGTGTAGTAGCAGTCAGTCTTAAAATTTCTGATACAACCAAAGTATTTCTTTTACATAATGGAATGAATGTGGTAATTTTTATACTTGGAAATTTTTACTCCATATTTGTCTTGCGACCGCATGCTCATACTCTTGCTTTTGTATTTTTGCCTGTGCAGAGGAGCAGAGCCGGCTTGAAGCCTACAAGCAAGATGGGGAGAACAACAACATTGTTGCCCTGTCCCAGGATGAGGAGAAGCTGCCTGAGCATTTGCAGATCGGCAAGGAGTTCACGTTCAGGGTGACTGTGCTGCAGGCCATTGGGATCTCCAAGGAGTACGCCGACATCTTCTCCCAGTTCAAGTACGCAGCCATTTTTTCTGGGCTGCTCGCTTGCCGTTTTCAACCGTGGTGTGATGGCAACCTATCTGTGGGAGTGTTGTTGTGCAGATAACGGTGATATGGCTGCATCTTGTAAAAACTCTCTTGTTCCCCTTTAGTACTGACTGTCATCATAGCTCTGTAGACACTGGCTTTTCTGAGTCAGTTCATTTTTTAAACTAAGTATTTCTTTTTCAGCTTTCTCCACCGCCATGATGAGGCTTTCTCAACAGAGCCTCTCAAGAACACTGTGAAGGGGCCTCCACCTGGGTTCTTCCATGTCCAGAATGTAAGTACCCGTCTGACCTTCTGCAAGAGCATCAAGAGCATTTGCTGAAACCATGATACCAGGTTGCAGAATATGTGAGGAACACCTGCATTCATTTGCCACCCATGTATTTGTACACAGTAGCCCATATGTGTAAAATGTCAGTTTTATGGGCTCAATCTCAGAACTCGTTTAGTTTGCTGCAAACTTGTGCATAGTCCCTGATGACATACCATGCTTGATGATAAGCACTGAAGTAACTCCAGTATGAATCTTAAGGTGTAGGATTGCATCACTTTTGTTTCCTAGAAAATTTTTGAGCTCCCGATTTTGACTGCTCATATAGAAGAAAGTTTGTATTGCTGCATATGTGTCCCATGCATCACTGTTGTCAGTCTCTGATTTCTGTTGTATACCGGTTCTTTGCACAGATCACGGTGACTGTGACCCGCTCCTTTGTGAACTACTTGCGGTGTCGGCCCATCGTCTTTGAGGTGTTTGGCCACTACCAGCAGCACCCATTGCACAGGGACTCCAGGGACGCCTGCCAGCAACAGTAGGCATCCTACGTCTCTTTGTGCAGCCTTCTGTGTGCAGTCATGTTCAATGCACAAGTAACCATGTGCCTTCAGGGATTTGCATTTCGAAAGTAGTCTTTTAAACAGTTCATTGTGATTATGTAGCCATATGGATGAACCAGCAAATGAGCTTGTTTATGTAACATTTCTTTATTGTTTCGTTCCATGCTTGCCAGTAAGCCAGTCCGATTCGTAGCTGCTATCAGTTGCGTAACATAGCCTTTTGCTGCCATAAAACTTTTGATTACCCCAGCCCAGCCATCTGCAATCATCTTCACTGGTGCAAAAAGGCCCTTTACATGTTCATGTCTAAGAAAACCATTGCTTTACCTGTTTAGCAGCTGTTCATTTTTTGGTTGTGACAGTGTATGAATGCTTGTGTTTTAATGCAAGGGCAGAGCAGGTATCCTGTTAAAGTTGTCAGGTTTAGATCTAGTTTAATCATGCTACTCATATAAAAATGTATAGTTCACGACACCAACAGTTTCTTATGTATAGTTTTCATAGCCTTTCAGCAACCGGAAGGCTCAAATCATTCCCGCAAGTGTATGTCCAGGTAAAAACTTGGGAACCATGGGCACAATTCTAGACATTTTTCTAAGCCTCATGTTTCGCGATTTCTCAAGAAAAGATTTTAAATGCTTTTATGAACGAGGAGGTGTGCCGTTACTTTTTGCTGCCTAATCTGTATTATGAGTAGGGCCCGGAAATTTAGGCATTTGCCTAAACATGCCTATAAATGCCTAAACGGGGGATTTTTGCACTTGCCTGCCTTCTTGCCATTTTTTAGGAAATACTACCTATTTAACCGGATTTTTTGCCTATAAATGCCTAAATCCGGCACTTTGGTCCTTGGTGCCGTTTTTCAATTTTTAGACATTTGTCTATGTATGCTGAAAGGCGCGCGCCGATGCACGCACAAAAGGCGCGGGTCTCGCCGAACGTTTTTCTCGAATTGTAACTTGAACGCAGTGTAACGAACTGTTTATCTTGAAGTGTAGCAAGCAACGAGTTTGGAAAGAGACCTGACATACATTAGTGCAAACTTCTCAAAATTGACGGAAAGGATGACAAAGTTGGAAAAGGCTGGACTCTCAATAGATGAATAGTTGAAGGTATACTGGCAGAAGTACCAGCAGCACTTCGGGAACTGGAAGGAAAGGATGCTACTGCTTCTACGAAGATGCAACAATTGGCAGAAAAAAATAGATGCCTAGAAATAATTTCCCAAATCAGAGACTTTCTACGCGGAGACGATACGGCCACATCACCTGAAGGCGTAAGACTTTATCAACTCTCATGTTTTAGGTTCGCGCCACTAACTTCATGTGATGTCAAAAGTAGCCTTTTAAAGTACAAAGCTATGCTTAGCGAAAACCGAAGGAGCTTCAAGTTCGAAAGCCTGAGAATGCGCTTTATTGCTTCAGTTGAGGACTGCATACGCTCCGTGCTTGACTTACAAATCTTGTACATATTAATAAAGAGTGTTATTCAAAGAGCCTATTTTTGTTTTATAGCACCTATTTCGATATTTTTTATAGCCTAGATGCCTACCTATTTCGGGGTTCTTTAGTGCCTAAATTTCCGGGCCCTAATTATGAGCCGCTCATTCCTCTGAGCATGACATGCTGGAAAGTACAGAACCAAACCACTTTTTTCAGCAGCAGTGTGCGGCAGCCCCCTCGACGCATGTTTCCAAGAACACTGCCCATTTCGCAGCCTGTGCGGTCTCCAAAGTTTGACATACTGCAGTGCCCAAGGTAAGCCTCTTGTTCCTTCTCCTTTCTGTCTGCGGACACTGTTCTACACTATACCGATAATATGCTATCTCTGTATTTGCAGCACAAACCATATTTATGCAAAGCACGACGTCCTGGTGTGGTTTGAAATCTGTGAGCTGACTCCAAATGGCGAGTAAGTAGTGTTGGGTACCATTAATGTTCTAATCAGATTGTTGGCTAGAGCTAGCTCTTGCTGTAGATAACTGAACTCGAGTGCAGTTCAGGCGATAGATGACAAAATTTCCCACTGTATAGACAGAAACTCAGCAGCTTTTCGAAAGCCTGTCTGATGAAATCTTCCGATTGTTTACCAGTTCATTGTTTGATTTTAAATGAAAGTTATCTAAAGTGGAGGGCTTGGATAAAGTTACTATCCCAGAAACATTTTTTTTTCTCAATACATTAAGTCAAGAAAGGGTGAAATTTTTAAGCGCATTTAGTGAAATTACTCAACTTTTATTCTCGATAGTACTTGTTGGGCAAGGAGTAAGAAAAATCAGAGGTGGAGCATTGTATGCTGACTTTGAAGTATAGTGACAATAGATCTAAAGGATTTGGTTTGTGGTTTTTATGAGCTTTAATGTCACAAAATGACTCAGGCTGTGAGGAATGCCATAGTGGTGGACTCCATATAATTTTGACCACCTGGGGTTCTTTAATATGCACTGACATCACACAGTACATTGGTCTCTAGCATTTCGCCTTAATCGAAGTGTGGCCATTGCGGCTGGGATTGAGCCTGCGTCTTTCGGGTCAGTAGCCGAGCACCATAACCACTGAGCCACCAAGGCTGGAGATCTAAAGGGAAAACCATGTCCAATGCATGACCGTGCTACATGACGGTATGTCACGCATAATGCTCAGCTGAAAAATTAGTGCGCGCCTACTGGGGATCCATGGGAGCACACAGTGAGGTTCTGGCTCAATTATTTGGCATATTTTGGCAGCGCAAGACAACTTCAGTGGAAGATGACCAGTGAAGCCTGGCTGTTCTTTTTTTTTTTTTCTCCATATTCTTGGGCTTTCATGTTATTCGAGTTACTGTCTTGATGTCTTTGCTTGACTGGTGCTTCCTTGCACATGAGGCCCAATGCTGCACGTATGTTGTCTGCCCTCTTTGGCAGGTACACCCCAGCCGTGGTCGACCACAGCGATGATGCTCCTTGTAGAGGGACGTTCTCTCTCCACCAGGGGATTCAGAGGCGCATACGCCTGACGCTGGTCCACGAGCAAACGCCCAATGTCTGCTGGAAGGATGTCCGAGAGGTGGTTGTTGGTGAGAACTGTGTTCCGCTTATTCTCATATTTGCAGTGTAGACACAGCTGTGAAGTGTTAGCATATCAAACCAATCTGCACAGCCAAAAACATGTCCTTACAGCTCATAATTTTGTTACCAGCTAGCACAGTATGACTACATTTGGTTACTTTCACAGCATGTCATCAGCTTGAATGCGTACATCGTAAAACTGTAAATTGTGGAATTTGATGTTCTGAAGCGACAGATAGACTATGTGGGATGCCGTAGTGGAGGGCTGCATTATACTTTAGGCCATCTGGCGTTCTTTAACTTGCGCTGACATCTCACAGCATACGGGCATTTTTGCATTTCGCTTCCATCGAAATGCGGCCACTGTGGCTGAGACTGAATCTCACAACCTTTGTATCATTAACCAAATGCTAAAATCACTGAGTTGCCATGGGCGGTTCTTGAATGTATGCAGAAAAGCATTCAAGAAAGAATGCTTATTATGTGAGGGATATACATAGCAGTAACTTCAATTATTGTCACATTTGTGGCATAAAGTTCTTTTTGTTTAATGGCAAAGGGTTATCACTTACTATTTCTTAGGTGCTGTGAAAATGAAAACTGAGCGTGGCAGGTTTGTGTTTCATGGAAATTTTCAGCAGTGACGTTATTAGGAGTACTTGCTAACTGCTGTCATGGCTGCTGCAGGTCGTGTCAGAAGCACTCCAGAGTGCGAGGAAGAGGACAACGACTCCTCTGTGCTGTCTCTGGGCATCTTCCCGGGGAGTTACTTGGAGATGGCTGGTGACGACAGGTACGCCGTGTGTCTTGGTGCTGGGCTCACCCTGGCTAGCATTCTGGTGTTTTTCAGTTATCTAAGGCAGTTAGTCTGCACTGTTTCAAGTTGCGATAACACTGCTTATTATCTGGCACTGGTGATTGGCACCTGAAATGCATGCACGTGCAATCTCCACCTTGCAGGACATTCTATCACTTCGAAGCAGCATGGGACTCTTCACTGCACAGCTCTCATTTGCTGAACAGAGTCACTCCGTATGGCGAACGAGTCTACATGACGATCTCTGCTTACTTGGAGGTGAGTGCTGCTGCAGTAACAGTGACTTGCACAGCTTATTTAGCATTCTAATGCAATCTACACATGTATGGTACCATCACACACGTCTAACTTGAGTTTCATGGCTCTGATGCCTGTTGGCTACTTCCTAATGTAATGTGAAATCACGCAGTGCTCTTGTATCTTGATGTATCTTGACTTAGATGTATCTTGACTTAGAAGTTTTTTTGTGCCTGATTTGTGTTGTTTTGCCACAGATGGAAAACTCTGCGCAGCCTGCAATCATAACAAAGGACTTGTGTCTTATCATCTATGGACGGGATGCGAGACTGGCACCAAGGTAAGTCCTCAAGAGAAAGAGAGCATTGTATTTGCGGACAGGGCTAAAGGAACATGGGTATCTCTGCTTGGAGAGTTTCTGTTAGCATCTCTTTAAAGCGTGCTGTGCTTACGTTAATGGTTGTGCTATTTCTGGGCGAATGTGGGTGCAGGTTGTCTCCGAACGCAAGATCCCTGCGCCACCTGTTCACTGGTGCCTACAAGAATGCTGATGCCAACCACGTGACTGGCATCTATGAGATGATCCTCAAGAGAGCGGCAGATTCAGGTAGCCCGGGTAGGAGTCACCTTTTTGTTCTCTTAGTTGTGTGCAGGCTTGCTGCATGCAGCTTCGTTTTTATTTTCTGCTTCTCGTCCTGCTGCCACACAGTGCAGGGCATGCATGCCAATCATACTGTCGCATGTATTATTGGAATGTTATGTTGGTCCTGTGCTATGGTAAAGATTGAAATGCTTTGGAATTCCAAAAATGCCTGCGGAGGTGTGGTTGTGGTTCGAGTACAGGTTAGATTAGAAATTTGTGCGGAACCAAAGCGACTGTAAAGCTGAAGCAAAGTAGTGCACGAACATTTGAATTGCTCGTTTGTTGCCACAAAACACAGTGTTGCTTCTGCTTTGGCGAGTTTATTTTGGCTTGCTGATTTTTTTTACACCTGCAAAATACTGGCCTGCAGGGCACCCCTACGTGTGCATAGAACATTCGCGTAAAGGAGAAAATGTTAGCAGTCCTTTATTTGATAGTCACCAAGGGGAAATGATTTAACTGGTGCAACACGAAGTGCATTTTCCTCTAAATTCCAAATGAAATGTTCCCAGAACTTGAAGAACATGCTTATAGTGTTGCCGATAACCCTGGTGATTGGCAGGAGAGTGCATGGCAGATACTGCTTGAAACATACTCTTCCTGTTTGTTGTTAACAAGTGTGAGGACTGCATGGCTTTTTATGAATGAAACATGATGCAGTGCTGTTGTTTTTTTTTTGTCCTGATGAAATGACTGGCCTGACAGTCTCTGTTGTGCCTGCTTCCTCTGTGACTGCAGGGGTGCAGCGTCGGCAGCGCCGGGTGCTGGACACGTCATCAACGTACGTGCGAGGAGAAGAGAACCTGCATGGCTGGCAGCCGCGTGGGGACTCTCTCATATTTGACCACCAGTGGGAACTGGAGAAGCTCACACGTCTCGAAGAGGTCAGTCATTCTGGAGGAGTCTTTCGCTCAGTTGTTTGGGGACTTGGTCTGCATGCGATCAGTACTGGTCTGGGACTTTCTTAATTTCTGGTTTTAGACATCTCTGATCTCTGTTATATATTTCCATCGATTCAGTAAATGCGTGCCCATTTTGCAGTGCATGCAAGCATATGTGCGTGTATGTATACATATGCCCATGTGTAAAAATCCGCAAGTGCCATGATGTATATAAAATACCAGTTAGCAAAACAGGGGGAAGCTGTACAGAAGAACTGGTAGGCCGAGCTAGCACGTCAAGTTGCTCAAACAACCAAGGAGGTGGCAGATGAGCCACGTCATATGAGACATGGCAAAGCAAGCTTGGTGCTTACAGCAGAGAGCTCAAAAACACAGTGCTGTCCGCTATCTCAACACTTTGATGATGCAGGTTTGATATGCCAGGTTAAGCACTGATGAATGCAAAGCTGCGCACAAAGCTACCTGCAACATGTCTGCTTTGTAAGCCTAATATTATTAACTCAGTCAAACCCAGAGAGACACTGTAACCATGGTCTAGTTATGAGTGAAATAATTTAAGAGAAGCCATCTTTAGCATCACCCGTTCGGTCTTTCGCTGCTGAACTACAGGAAAGAGGAAGTTGATTTGAGGCTTGGTGGTGGGCAAAGCTGTGGATGTGCACAGAAGGCAGAAACATTGCAAATGTCTTCTCAACTGCAGGTGGAGAAGGTGCGCCACCTGTTGCTGCTCAGAGAGAAGCTGGGTCTCGACTCGGGCGGCGGGCCGCCCCAGCACCAGGACATCTGCAAGTGGGAGAAAGAGGCATGCAACCTGGTGGCCCGTGCCGCCGCCAGGGGACCCAACACCAGCACCCAGCAGGCTGCGGCCGCCGTGGCTGCCGCCGCCAGTGCCCCACAGCTGACCTCGCCCACGGCAGTGGCCTCGATAGCTGCGACTCCGACTCGTGGTGCGGTGGTGGACGAGAGTGTGTATGCACCCTGGGAGATGACGCCTCACGAGCGCGAGCTGGCCACTCGCACCGTTGGCCTCATCTTGAGCCACATACCCAGCAAGCCACCGCCCACGGGCCCAGGCTCTACCAAGGTATGCTGCCAAAGTTTGAGCTGTACCTTCTGTGCATCTGAAACCATGCTTGTTCGAACTTGGCCACGTTGGCTGTTACTGGATACCTGATACATCTCCACTTTGTGAGAGTGAGTCCATGATAAGGAATGCTAGTTTGGATAGCATGATTGAAGGCTGGACTTACTCCATGATAAGGAATGCTAGTTTGGATAGCATGATTGAAGGCTGGACTTACAATTAAGTTTAAGTCCAACGCAGTTGTAAGTCTAGACTTCTTCCTTTGCTCCTTCTCTCTCTCTTGTATGTGTTTTTTGTCGGCTGATGTTCAAGTCCAGTATTTATGTACCAAGTGGCCTAAATGAATGCTCTTCTGTAAATGCTGCATGCTGCAGAAATTTAGCTACTCATGTACTGATCAACAAAATTTGGGAGGCCTGACAAATTCAGGTATTGTAGTACCCCTGGCGCAGCCGTGCATGGGTGTGTCTTGACCATTGATTTCTTCTGAGATAGGTATATTGTGTGATTGGAGCAAAGACTTGGAGGAGTGTGCATTTGCAAAACTTTTCGTGCCTTTATTTTCTTCAGGCTACTAAAAAAAAACCACCCTTGTGGTTTATTAAAATACAGAGGACCTAACAATGTCTATTTACTTTTCCCTGCTTGTGCTGCCATTGGAACGGAAGCAGCAGAACACAGCGATGACACCTGTTGAAGAGGGAGATGCATCATCACTGAGTTCAAGCATGACATCCAGCTCTTCACAGGAGTAAGTTCAGTGGCAGTTCATACAGCTCTCATTATAGTGCTAATATTGTTAATTAAATGTTGACAGAAGGATGTTGTTTTTCATGGAAAAAGAAAGCAGCTTGTGCTAAGTGATTAGCGAGCATGTTGGGCTAGGACTTTAACTGGGCAGCCATACAAGTGTAATATACAACCTGTTATAAAGTTCATACACAAAACAGATGCATCAAGCAAAGCACATTTGCATGTACTTTGCTAGCATGACATACTCACTTCTTTGTGTTTGGTTGTCTGTTTTTTTGTGCCACGTTAGTCTCTTTGTGCCACTTCATGAGTAGCATTAATTTTTCATGATGTGAAGAAGTCAGTGAAAAAACTAGATGAGGGACGGAAGAGAAAACGCATAAGACTTTTGCCAGCGCTAGTGAATGTCTTATGTGTCTTCTCGTTCGTCCCTCGTCTGGTTTTCGCGCTGTCTTATTCACATCATGCAGCACCAATTAGCTCGGCAGCGTGCTCTCCTGAAGTAAATTTTACACCACGCAGGATTAAAATCTAGGTGGGACACCTAACTCACCGTTTAAGAAAGAGGAGTCTTGAATCTGTTCATTCATTCTTTGCTTCCTTGGTTCACTCTGACCCTGTAAATAAAAAAATGCACCTTACCTGTGACAGACAGCAGAAAAACAGTTTTGAGACAGATCTAAATGAGACAGTCTTAGCAATCATAGATTCTGTTCTGATGTTTAGTGTAAGCAACCTAAACTTCTGCAAACATGTTTCTGTTGGAGGATGGATACACTGTGGTGGTGTCTTGCCAGCCACATCTGTGTACCATAGCAAAACATTCCTTGTGCTTGCAGCCTGCTCTCACCAGAGAAGCCCTGTGCATCTGTGCCCGAAACGGCGGAAGCGCGAGGCCTGCCAAGCAGCCTGGCACCACCAGCGGGCCTGAAGCCTGCCTCGCATCCACCAAGCTTCGCTGGGGGCAACCCCTGCTTCGTGGCTGAAGTGGAAGAGGTTCGTGCCAGCCCCATCGTGTCCCGTAAGGGCTACCTCAACCTCCTGGACGACCGCTCTGGGAACTGGGTCAAGCGATGGCTGGTAAGCTTACTCCGCGAGGCTCTTGCATCCTCTCAATCCTTGTGGTTGTGGCCATTGTCTCAAAAAAAATGTTCATTTCGTTCAAAGTAGTATGCTAGTTCTAGGTTTCAGTTGCCAAGACTCAAGAGCACACTGTTTCTTGAATTTGCTACTGCAGATTATGTAAAGTGCCCTTAAACGCTTCGAAATTACTTTGCCCATGATTTGAAAAGCCTTGTGCTGTGCTGCGGAGCCCCTGCTATCATTCAGATCCGTGAAGGACTGGCCTTTTTTTTTTTGGTGTCCGAAGACTTAAGATACCGCCACACAATTCAACATCTTTACTCACACACTCAAGGTGGCTAAAGAACTTAGTGTGTTGCCTTTTATTTTATTCCTTTAGCTTCCTGCTTAGGAAAACAAGCCTCCTGTTTTTTCATCTCTGTCATATGTGAAAACGTTTTGCAGCGGAGAGGTTGCTTCAAAAGCAAACTCTTGGATTGTTCCGAATGATTGAGTAATGTGCTTGTACACTCTGTGCAGTGTGTCATTTACTGACTCGTCAATAAGTGTTGCTAGCATGAGAGAGGATGTACTAGCCTTTCCCCACCACTGGTTCCTAAAAAAAAAAAAGCAATGCAAAACTGTGGTGCCATTGCCCTGTAAATTTTTTTCAATACATTAGCACTACGCACCTTATTACTCTCAATTTCACTGCACCCTTATGTAGTTTCTATGTTGTGTGCACAATCACCTCTTGTGGCTTCATCATTCAGGTCCGCTTATTAATGTGAAAGCATAACTAGGCTATGTTCGCGGGGTCGTGACCGCAAAATGTGCCGGCAGCAGTTGTAAGGAACTCAGAAGAGAGTAGCGTCAAACAAGTGTTGTAATTGAAAGAGGATGATATGAGGATGCTGCACAAAAAAGAATTTTCGAAATTGGATGAGTAGTTAATTAATTAGAGCCAAAAATGTCCAAAAAGTGGGCGGAGCTAGGGCAACGCCTGGCACTAAATTTGAAAACGCCCGAAGTGTGGGACCTCGTGACTGGAAGTGTGGGCGGAGCCAACATGTGACAGTAAATTTGAAAAACCCGAAATGAATACTGAGATGCAATGAGGGAAAATGCGCAGTTAATCGAAATCCAATCAATAATTAATGATTATAGAAAAGTGTAAGAGAGGCAAAGAGGGGCAAGGAAAAGCAAAGAGAGGCGGTGAGGGGCAAAGAGAATCAAAGAGAGGCGAGAGTGCCGAGGAGGCGTCAATGCTTTTTTGCATTACTCCAATGCGGGTTACCCTAGTGATCTCGAATGTTTGTATTATTTACTTACGTCTTTGCATAACAAGGCCCCAAATTTGTAGACAAGTTTTGGGCTGCACTAATCGGCCATTACACATGAGGACAAAAAATGTTCGCCTGCTTTGCTGTGCAGTATTGCTTCCAATTTCAGGTAATAGCACCGTCATATGAGCAGCTGCTGATGAGGTGAACCTACCCATCCCTGCTGTATCGCTGCAGTGTTTACCAAGAGTTTCACAATGTTTTCATTTCTTTAGGTCATCCGTCGCCCCTACGTCTTCATCTACCGGGATGAGAAGGACTATATTGAGAGGGAGCTCATCAACCTGGCCACAGCCCAGGTGGAATACAACGAGGAACAGCAGGCCATGCTGAAGGTATGCGGCTCAGTGTCTTTTCTTCCAAGTGAGGAATCTAGCATTGCAGCTGTCTGATATAGTGGTACATATGCTTTACATCTTCGCTGCCCATACCAATGCAGCGTGGTGACTACAGCTATGGACAGTGCAAACAAATGCTTTTCCGTCTAGTGGAGAGTTGAACCAAATGGTACATTGTTTGTGGTTAGCAGCTTAGTGCCATCTGACAGAGTTCAGAAAATTCTCACAGGGGGTAATGTAGTGACACTACAAAAAATAAACTTAGCTGCACAATAATGATGTCATTGGTACGTTCCTGTTAGAGGTCCTGCACCTGCATTTCTGTGTGACTGGGCTGAGTATCTTACACAGAAGCTACTTGTTTGTTTAGCTCTACCACTCGGAATGTTCTGTAGAAGGATCACGCTGGGATTAGACAAATTTTTTGTGCTCCATTGTAAAATTTGTTTCTGCCTTTTGCAATTCGATTCTCAAGGCCATTAGGGAGCTGTCTATAAGCGTTTCACATTTATCTCGACCTTTCTGCATTGTCATAATAGTTGGCAGTCACACGACCTTTGACACAGATGCCTCTTGAATTGCAGGTTCCCAACACATTTTCTGTGGTGACCAAAAGCCGTGGTTTCTTGCTGCAGACACTGGGGGAGAAAGAGATTCACGAGTGGTTGTACGCTATCAACCCTCTACTAGCAGGGCAGATCAGGTATGCACCGCTTCCGGCACACCCAATGTGGTCGTCGTGTGTGGACAGCTGTTCGTGAGATGTTACCACTAAGCGCTGCGTGCCAGAGTGTGATCTTTGCTCTTTTTGAGAGAATGATGTGCTCGAGGAACAGCACCGCTCATCTGCTCCTCTAGGACCTTTGAAGCCTGCAGACATATTACATGTACCTCTGCTGCAAAAAAAAAGTGGCGACCTTGCTTTAGAAAGCATGAACATGCCACATGGCAATGGTACACTTTGTGTTGGCTGTTAATAAGACAGTTGTGCCAGTACCGTTCAGGGAAGTTAATACTCAAATATGGAGTCTGAGGCCATAGCTGAGGCATTGTGCAGCATGTTACTAATTAATTACTTTGTTTGCAATGGTTTTTTTCCAGTTCCTAGCATAAACCTCAGTATCTTGTGCTTTGCTGAACTGTTCGTGGTATGAAATAAATATTCAGTCTTGTGTGCTTTAGCACTATGTGGAGCCACTGAAAATCAGGTATAGTTAATAGCAATAAAGGAGCGTATTGTTGTAAGATCAGACAGAGGCCTCTACTAAATATCTATTTTCCGGTTGTGGCTTCTCGCTTTAGCTGTTGTGTGTGCTACTTCATTCTTTTTCCTAATTGAGAAGCTATGCGGCATGGTTTCTGAAAACATTGTGCCGTTCTCGTAGGCACCTCTGGAAGCATTAGAGTGTACAACTTGTCAAGCAGACTGAAACCCGTATCACGTGTTCCAAGAGAAAAGAACAATCAGTGCAGTTTAAAATATTTCGGTGCATCTTGGCGCTTGCAGTTTACCTTCTTATAAGCATGGAAGCATGGCATCATGCTTCTGCATGACTGAGAAAAAGAAGAAACAAAAGGAAACCATGCAAGGTTATGTGCACCATTTGTGAAGCGAGTGCACTTGTCAAGTGAATCAGAAAAAAAAGAGCGCATAGAAAACTAAAGTCTCATTTTATGTTTTGTTTTTTTTCCTTTCCCCCTTCTCTTTTTCTTCTTCAGATCAAAATTGGCGCGAAAACAGAATGTAGACCTCGGCCTGTAAGAAGCGATCGAGCGCCTGCCTGCCCTTGCTAGCAGCAGCAGTGGCTCTCGGTTTCTCTCGAGAGGAGCTCACATGACAGCTTGCAATAATCGGGGGGAGCCGAGAGAGAGAGTGCACCTTAGTTCTTGAAGCACGCACAGTGCCCCCCTCTTGGTTTCTAGTGGCTTTGGCATGAGCACTACACACTTCCCTGTCTACTGCTCATTTATTTTGCCTCTGTTTCCTATCTTTTATTGCTCATTTTATCCTCTTGATATGGTGTTTTTAAGTTTGGCGACACACTTACCAAAGGTGTGATGAGAATGGAGCAAAAAAAAAAAAAAAGGTTGTGTGGACTACAACGGTGCTTCACTTAAATGAACCTCAGTAAAGTCTGTGCTTGCAGCATTTTGCTTTGGGAAAATACTAGCTCTGTTGATGCTTAGGGTGCACATGCAGAAAAACAGCTTTTACGTTGCAGCTGCTCGTAAACTCAACTTGGTGAAGCAAAATTACTCGTGAAAGCCTTCCGGTTGGACTAACTAGTGAAAGAATAGTGTTTCACTAGCTCCCCGAGAAGTGCTTACTGCTTGAACCCCTGAGAGTGTCGTCTTGGAGGGGCCCTTAGTTACGCAGGAGTAACTGCACGTGAGGTGCAGTGTTGTGAAACACGTGCCTGCTTTAGGAGCATGTATTTACTGATGTTCATTTAAGTAGGTTCCTTGTGGTGCTCTGTTTTGTATACATAGGACAGGTGTGTGAAGAAAAAGATTGTTATTTCTGTTGCTGTTATTTTTATGTTGCACTCTTTCATTCCTGTGTACTACATAGATATATTTATAGGGATCTGAGTTTTCCATATCATATAGTTCTACTATTTATATGAATGTATAAAATGACTATTTTACCCCTGTTTAAAGAATGAGGCATGCTGCCCTGCGAGGTTTATTTACATGAATTGTTCACACTCTTTGAAGTGTTTTTATTGTAGAGAAAAGGTGGCCACTTTGTAAAAGCTGGCTGGCTGATGTAGCTTTAGTGTATGTAGTTATAATGATTGAAGCAAGGGCTATCGGGTTTGACGAGTTTTCTACACAAAATCGACTTATGAAGGAAAAAAAAAGGAGACAAGAAAGGCACGCTGTGATGATTATTAGCTTCAGAGCTTTCTGTACATATGTGTAACGGCGCACGTTTTCCCGTCTCCTTTCTGCGCAACTTATTCATGGCCCAGTGTCAAGACTGACCAGAAGCGTAGTATCACTGGTTCCTTCTTTTTTTATTTCTCTCTCTCTCTCTCTCTGTGTCGTTCATGTGCTTGGAAGACCTATGTAAATGTGAAGTCTGCAGCTTCATGAAACAGGTATGTGAGAGAGGTGTCTATGCAAGTGTGCTTCGCTTGTACGAGTGCTTCTATGAGCGCTGTGGCCAGTTGTCGCTACACAGGAACTGTTAAGTGCAGAAATTACTTCATCAAGTGAGAAAAATCTTTCCAGTTTCCGGGCGTTGTAAGCAGGCGTGCAATCGAAGCGCAGGTGTACTTGACGGTGTGTGAGGAAAGCATGTTTAGAGAGAGACGTGTATTTAAAGCAGCTCTTGCGCTTTGGAAAGCACTTTCTTTCCTCTTGTCTCTTTTTTTTCTCCATCAGCCATGCTGCAGCTTATCTCTTATTGCTGTTTTTGCTCCAGCATGGATCACTCGTGTATACTGTTCAGTGTACATAACCTATTTTTTGTCTGTATGTAAATGTGTTATGTGTATATACGATACGCTTTTTTGTTATCCGTGTACTACTACTACAGACTGTAGCATGACACACTCTGGCCCTTGGTGTCCTACTGGTTGTTTCTCTCACACTGTCGCTTAAGCAGTGGTTTCGAATCAATGCTATTATATAGTTATACACATGCACTATCTTGTCACTCCTCTTGTGGAG
This sequence comes from Amblyomma mixtum, assembly GCF_055824585.1. NCBI lineage: Eukaryota > Metazoa > Arthropoda > Arachnida > Ixodida > Ixodidae > Amblyomma > Amblyomma mixtum. The sequence goes on along the minus strand of NC_143013.1, from coordinate 291,012,975 downwards.
AGCACAGCCTGTTGTGAACTCGGTGTGCTGATCATGTTCAGGGTTTTTCTTCTATTAAGGCTTGCCGGCTAAATGATAGATTTGAGATATGCAGAGTAATGCACTGACCTGCAGTTTAGCATAGCTAAGCAGCTGCTGTTATGTGCAGCTGTTATGTGCGTTAATTAACTTTTCTTTATCTTTATTGCTTCTTTTAGTGAGTGTACAGTGCACTTGTGAATGCTTTGGCACTTTGAAATTTGCCTCACCTTATACAATATGGAAAAAAAAAACGATATATTTTAGTTTAACAAATCCAAACATTTAAAGTGTGCAACCGGCTTAGCTTAACATAATCTCAATTGACTTGTGGTAGCTTCTGCACAGCAAAGATGAAAGCGGAGAGACAAACTGAAAAATATTTCCTGTTGCAAGGAAAAGAACCTGCAGAGGAGTGAAACCCAAGAACTGGGACATGTGAACGATTTCATTGATGACAATGACCATGAAATTCCACTTTCTCCTTCTGCACGCTTTCTTTCAGAGAACTACGACTCTTTAAGGAGCTTCTTCCGCATAGACTTGAAACAGTGCTTAAATGTGATGTGATGCCTAGCCTGCATCGAGCATCAAAAGTGGTGAGAAAAACATGCAGTGCCCTGAGAATTGTATAGGTGCCGGACTTTATAAGCCCAGACGGAAGTATACTAAGTTGCAGGCTGCATTATGGGATGCAAACACAAACGGATAAACCACTTTATAAGTGAGCAAGACTCGAGTGCCCAATTTTTTTTGCCATCGTGCAAACCGCAGCAAGACCATTGTGCGTTTTGAAGGAAATTTCTAGATATACCTTGGGCGCAAGAGAAGACTTGTGGCAATAGGGTTGGGTGGCGTATAGGTGGCAGCACTTGATGCATAGGATACCAACTCCTATTTGGCTGAAACAACACTCATTTGTGTGGCAGGGTTTCCAGACATGCAGTTGTTCTTTGACATGCAACTATGATGAGCATGCGCTAGGCTAAACATTGAGATATTGTTAGAGAAAGGAAAGGAATTGAGATATTGTTAGAGAAGAAAGAGAGAGGTGGTGAGTAGTCACCCCGTTCACGTGAAAGCATCATGGAGCACATGTCGAAAGCTGTGGCCACAAAACATTCATGTAGTATGTGCATGCCATGTGCATAATGCTGCTGCATTTGTGCAGCAATTCTACTGTAAACTTGCTCCCAAAAAAGAGTGTCTGATGGTTTCACAATGGCAGGTCATCAGCACTGCTGCCACCACATGTGACTGCTTAGCAGCTCTTAAGAATATTTCAAATCAAAAACACTAGGTAATGAATAATATTCCTTTAGGAATGGAGTGAAATTTATCCTTTTATTTAAATATCTATAAGCAACAAGCTGTGCAAGTGACAGCTTGAGGTGTGCAACTGCTTCATTTATAGGAGTAGGGATTGTTTTTCCTTGTGGAACTGATCTAAATAAGCGTGAAAGGCACGTATTAATAGAAGGACATTTCCACTGGTGTGATTGGTAAGTACGCCTACTGCTGCCTTAAACTAATGATAGTACGGGAAGTTTTAGTGCAGGGAAACCCACACTGAGTTATATAAGCCTACAGTTATTGCCTGCAGAGATGTTTTTTATAATTGATAATAGGCCAGTACTTCCCAGCTCTATGAGTGGCTGAGGTTCTTGTGAATGGTGTGATAGGAGAGAAAGGCACAGTGGCATAACTAGAATATAGAATAGTACCATTAGCTATATTTTATTAGCTCAAAAATGCGTTCAAACTGAGACACAGAATCAAAAGCATTCTGAAAGACAAATCCCTATTTTTCTTTGGCGTTAGTCGAAAATTCTGTTCTTGTATTTAGTGGGCTTTTGTCACAATGTTGCCGTAAGTTACTATAATGAAGGCTACTTCTTGGGCCACACAACATGCTGTTGAAGCTGCATAAAATGCTTTCAATATAAGCTGCCTACAAATGAGCTTAAGTTTAAGGACATTCCGTTTCTCTTCAAGCAGATATGCAGCCTTAAATGTGGACTAATGCTATGAACACTGCTTGCAGAGCACAAAGTGCCACAACATTATAGTACTGTACTCTGGAGGAATTGGAAAAAAAAAAGCATGGAACTCTGCAGTGCACATATTTGGGGAAGTGCCTGCCGTTTTGCATAGCTTGCACAATTTTTGGCTTTATATACTCCGACTCTCTTTAGTTTTGAGTAGTCTGACCAAGGGTCATTTGTTCAATGACTAAACCTTTTTTTTTTGTGTGTGCTTACGTTTCTACGCTCATACAGGCATACTAGCCTGTCTGCTGTGAGCATGGTAATTAGAAAGAGGTTTCTGGCTTAAGGTTGTCAGCTTTTGGAAATACAAAAGTTCAAATGTTCAGCCCAGCTGGAAATGATCATTTCTACCATTGCTGTTACTATGGGCGCATTACCTGTATATTGCAGCTAGTCATTTTTCTTTTACATGTCTTTTTTAAAAACTTGCACAATTTTTCTGGTTTTTTATGCTTAATAAGGCTCATTTGCTCGGGGTTTACTTTTTGACAAATTGTACTAAGGTCAAAGTCTGTGGGAACTTCACTATGTAACAACTGATGCTGTGTTTAAACTCTTGTTTACTCTTTGAGACAACAAAAACTATCCAGCTAAATTATAAACCATGTCAAAAGGAAGTTCACTTAGTGCCACAAGGCGCACACAGCAATTTTTTCTTTAGCAGGAATGTGTGGCCATCTTTTAGCACAGTGCTTCCTCTAAACATTGCCTTGTACAGAGCTGTCTACAGTGGTATCACTGCACCTGTGTGAGTTAGTAATGTCAAAAAATTTGAGTGAACTGCTAGAAATGAGTGGCTCAGTACTGTAGTAAGTCTGTTTATTGTCCAGATCCTGTAAAAGTAGTGGCAAAAAGCAGCCTACAGTTCTAGCTTGTTTCATCTAGCGAGGCCGCTCATTGTGTCCTTTATACACTTGCACATGTTTGTATAGTTTTTGTAAAATATTTTCCACAGCACTGCACATTTTTTATGTTAATGAATCGTGCTTTTAGTTGATAGGTACCGGCTTGTTTCCAGCTGAAGGTTGCCCCGAGACATACCTTCCAATGTATTCTTGTTTTCGCATTGAGAAGGTTGAAGATCTGCATTGAAGGACCCCTACAAATATTCTTAAAGGAGTATAGACACCTAACGTTTTAGTGTGTTTTCTTCTTTGTAAATGATGCGTAAGACATTATTATACATGGATAACCATATGGTATTGTCTTATGACTGCTAAATAATTTATCATCAAATTTCTTCCTTGTGCTGTTTCGGTTTCAACATAGGTCACGCAAGACATGAAAAAAAAAAAACTGACATAATCACTGCTTCATCGTTTTAATTCACTACAATGCTAAAGCCAGCCCGCCTCAAGAGCTGGAATGACAACTAATGTGGAAGCAGTGATTACATTGCGATTTTTTCATGCCTCATATGACCTATAAGCACACTTTCACATCAGTCATCGTTTAGCAGCTGAAACCGAAACAGACAGAAAATTGTGATTGTAAATTATTTAGTGGTCATAGATGAATACCACGTGATGATTCATGCAAAGTAGTGTCTTCAGCATCATTGCAAAGAAAAAAAAAACATGCCACCAGAATTTGGCATCTATAGTACTTCTTCAATTGTATTTTTTCAATTGTGTCTTAAAAAAGCAAGAGCATGCCGTGCAAAGTCTGAGCCAAGCATGCCTTTAGCCACCCAAAACTGCTATTGCTTGATGAGCATTAAGTAAGCGCGACTTCTTTTTCCTTGTTGCCTTCTCGAAATGAAAACAGAATGCCATTGTAGTTAGCAATGTTCCTAGCGGGGCACAGTGTATTGCGGGCATTGTTTCAGTCTCCGCTCATGGCTGTGTTCTTTGACTCATGTGGCAGCTTGTGCTAGTCGGTGTTAACGCAGTCATTGAAACCACGCACCACAAGACAATGAATGCCAGAAATGCAAGAAAAGAAGAACGCACATAGCTTCAAAGACATTTTCACTCAGTGATGTGTGATCCTCCCTTCTTCTGAAAACTTCTCATGGTGTGTCTTTGTTTTCGTATCTGGGGGTGGCAACATGTTGGACATGATGGTTACTATATGTAAATGTCTGTACACCTGTTTTCAGGTTCAGTCTTGTCTGTGCATTCTTATGCAACAATCTTAATTTGTGGTACTGGTGCACAGAAAAAGAACAGAGAGCTGTAAAACAAAACATCTTCAGTTGCCTATTGCAGGCAACTGGCATTTCTCATCTTTGAAACGTCAAATGCAAGCAGCTCCAGCTTGCAATGTGCAGATAGCTGCACAGACGAATGGTACTGTGACAGAAGAGCAAAATGCTGCCACCGGTGTGTTGATTTGGATTATCTATGTTCTTGCTTTTCATCTGTAAACCTGAAAATGTTGTTGGCCATTGACTTGAAACAAAACGGTGACAAATACTGTGATTCGTTGCATTCAAGGCAGCCATTTCACCCCTCTTTGAGTTCACAAATAAAGCTCAAAGCTGACTGTGCAGGCACACCAAAGAGTTGTCCCTTGTTCTTGCATCCTCTCCGTTCACGCCAGCATGTCCAACTGTGCATGACAAGATGAAGACAATGGACTAAAAGAGTGGTCATGTCCATGGAAGCCGGCTGATTTGAATGCCAGTTCATTTCAATAATTGAAGCTCTATTTTAACTTGACAGGAAGACGCTGTGGTGGCTCAGTGGTTATAGTGCTCGGCTGCTGACCCGGAAGATGTGGGTTGTATCTCGGCCGTGGCGGTCGCATTTCAATGGAAGTGAAATGCTTGAGGCCCGAATACTGTGCAATGTCAGTTCAGGTTAAAGAACCCCAGGTGGTCGAAATTATCTGGAGCTCGCCACTATGGCGTCCCTCATAGCCTGAGTCGCTTCGGGACGTTAAACCAAACCTAACTTGACAGGACTGATATTTCCTGCTTTTTGGCGGCTCAAGGTAGTAGTAGCCACATACCCACCTCTCATGGAAGCTTACATGCATGTATTATTGTAAGAGCAGGTGGAAATCTCTTGACAGCAAAACACACAGAAAGCAAGACTGGGCAAAGAAAAATCGTGCTCCGTTTCAGAGCAGCGAATGCATGCTTGCAATGAAATGCTTCCTAGCCCTGACTTCTTCATTGTGAAGCCAGTACTGATAACTGGAGTTTAACTTTTTCAGAGCTTACCAAGTATCACCATCTTCAAGACTGGTTCTCTCTCAACACCACAGCTTGAAGACAAAGGCCGACATTGATGGAGCACTTTCCTCTAGTGCATGTTGACTGGTGCCCCCTTCAGTCTTTCACATGACTGTCTTCTTGTTTTGAGTACTGCATGCAGCATTCCTAGCATGCTCCCAGCTGCAGTGTGTTTGGAATTAGTCTAACTGTGCGCGCTGCCCCATGGTAGGCCTAATCACATTTGACAACTGATGAGTGCATGATCTGCGCACTTTATATGCTGCAATTTTTGTTTGGTCATGTCCTGGATCCGCTCGCCTGGCATTATTACATGGCAGCTAATAATGCACTGAGACAGTTTTCAGGTGCCCAGTCTTATGTGCATAAACTATTTTACACCTTGAAGCATTCAAAGTAATAAGATTTCTTGCCCATTTTGACAGGACCAATTATGAGCTTGGATTATCAATTAGAACTATGAGTTATTGTGTACAAGTTAATAGATGTCAGCAAAGTAATAACCTCAACCATCGGCCTGCTAGTGGTCATTGCTTATTTACTGGAATACTTATCTACAGTTCCTTCAAAGCAAGCACGTGGGAGTTAAGACTAGACTCTAGACTCTACTGTGTAGCATGAACCCAGTGCCATGGCCTTTGAAAGCATGGTTACTTCAGTGGTTGGACATAAGTAGCTTATGGTGCCTTCACAACGTTGCTATACACATATTCTAATGCATAAGACACAAGGTTCACATCTTGAGCACACGCATAAGCACCTAATGTCAGAAACTATTTTATGTAAACATTAAGAAGCTACAAGGAGCATCGATACATTACCCGAGGTCCATGACATTAAACACTCTAAAGTATTCATGATGCTCTCTACGCTTCTTGGTCAAGACACAGCCCCAATGGTAGTGTATACCAGGACACAAGAGTGGTAGCTATTGTTTCAGGAATGCAAGCACAATGTTAGACGAATGAACACACTGCATTACACACACACACACACTGCATGCCCTAATATGTTTCACCATGCAAAATAGCACCTCCTTCAGTTACTTTATAACAGGCAGCCAGTACAGAACTTCGTATTTACACTGTAAGTACCAAGGTCACTAGACTTTGGCATCTGTATGACAAACACGAGCTTGTGCTCTCAATTCTCTGTCAGCTATACCAAAATGCTGAAGTAACGCCTCTTCTATTTCGATGCCAGCCACATCACTCGCTTTGCAACAGGACACATTTGGATGCCCAATTTCGTTACCTCATCACAGTGCGGCGGCACTTATGTGGAGCAGTAGCTTACACCACAGTGTGAGCCACTGGTATGTATGCTGAATGCTCCTCTATAAAGTGCTCACGTCTTGCGAAGAGAGAGACAGCAAAATATGTTCACTTGTTTCCCATGGTGCATAGCTAGTTTAGGGTGCTCTCTCCTTTCACTACACATGCCAAGCAGACATGAAGGCTAGTGAATGGGAGAGGGGAAAAAAAGGCAGTGGGGAGGGGGGACTGATTTGCTGGAACCGGCTGATTTGGCTGGCACTGATGTCAAGGAGGCATTGGCTAAAGTCAGACATGCTCCAAGTAGAATCAGTGTATAAATTTATTTCGAAAAATATGTGTGTGTATATTTATATATATATATATATATAAAGATTCTGTGACGACCATGCTAGTTAAAAAACCATGAAAGCCTTTAGCGTCTTTGCCTCAAAAGAGGTATCTGTTCATTGTCCTGTAAAAAAAACAGAACATGAAAAAAATAATTGGCACAGATCTGCACGCAGGTTCAAGCATGTGAGTTCAGCTTGTGTAGCACACATAGAGAGCAGTAGCCAACGAGCGGGTGTTAGTGGGCATCACTGGCAGCAGTGGTTAGTCCAGTTTCTGATGAGCCATCTACCTCTTCCACTTCTGCGCCATTCTCGTTCGTTGTGCACTGCCGACCGAGTTGCGGAAACGATGCAAGGAACAGTACCTGTGAATGAAGAGACACGATACTCCAAATCCGACGTAGAAAAAAAAAACACAACAAACCTAACACAAACTGGCTCACACGCTGCATCACACTCATCATGTTCACACACTTGTCCACAAGTTGCAATTTATTCCCATTAGCAACACAAACCACTCGCAATCCTGCCATCCAACCATGTGCTAGCTTAACTGCAGACTGGTCACCTAAAGAGGATCTTACTAACGTAAAGCTGACATCTGAAATGTGCTCCTCGTTAACAGCCACTAACGCTACCGGATTCAGGAAACACACAAGACATGCCAAAGGTGGCTTCAAGAGCCCACTGACAATGTTCTAATTTTAGCACTGAGAAGAAGACAAAGGTACTACAGAAGCATATTTTAGCGTCTCAATGCTTTGGTTTAGGTTTTTGGTTTATGGGGTTTAACGTCCCAAAGCGACTAAGGCTATGAGAGACGCCGTAGTGGAGGGCTCTGGAAATTTCGACCACCTGGGGTTCTTTAACGTGCACTGACATCGCACAGTACACGGGCCTCTAGAATTTCTCCTCTAAAGAAATTCTAGCCGCCGCGGCCGGGATCGAACCCGCGTCTTTTGGGTCAGCAGCCGAGCACCATAACCGCTGAGCCACCGCGGCGCAAGGGATGACATATATAATGCAGTTCTACACTTCACTCTATCTTTCTAGCCATTGGGCCAGAATGCTTAACAGTTGTTCTTGCTTCGTTTCCATCCAAGCTAAATCACAACAAGCACTAATGCTTTTACCTTTGTCCCTAGCGCATACTTTTTAAATTTTGTAGTCTGGTACATTATTTGTTTGATAGAACAGCAAATAACTCACAGCCTGATGATGTTACTAGTTGTGTATGGCGGTGCAGGCAGAAAGACATGAAAGTTATAAAAGTGTAGCGAGGTACTGGCAGCTCTGCTACCACATAAAGCTACACTTCACTTTACTCAGCAAACAAAACTCCAGCCCAAATGCATGCACAGGCAACGGGTAAGTCTAAGAAGATAAGACAAAAAGTGTGCACTTGTGGCATATTGTAAGGTGGAAGCAGTGTCCATCATTTATACTGCAGATAACCTCTCGGGGAAGGTTGCTCCTAAATGTTATTTGTCGGCCACAGTTGTTGGGACGTACCTGCCTTATATATAGCTTGTTCGGCCTTCTGCCTAATAAATGTGCTTCATCTGCTTTTTGTAAAATGGCATGAAATTCATCACGAAATTTGTCAACATGCCACAGAAGTTCATCTTAAGTTCTGCACTGAGTTTGCACCATAGTATATTTTTTTTAACACCTACGAGGTTGGAGCATCCACCTTGCATACGAGATGGATGCTCCAATGTGCGGCAGTTTTCTAAACAGTGTTCAATCTTAGTGGCACTTGTAATTAATTTTGCTATACGTCAATATAAGTATGACCGTCGTCAATGTGCATAAGACTGGCAGTGGACGCACGTACCGTAAACAGGATTGACAGCCCACAGGGAACACCAAAGAGCAAGCTCCTGTGCTCCAGGGAACCCTCAGCCCACAGGGGTCCTAACGTGGAGCCCAGCTGCATCACACCCATGTAGAGTGACAGCATTACAGCTGCAAAAAAGAGAGAAAAAAAAAGGGGGGAGGGGGGATATAGAGGATTGTATGCAATGCAGCACAAAACAATGGCATATGAGCACTGTGTTATGCAGCAGATATAACATCAGCCATGACTTTTTAGCCTTATGTCAAAATCTATAAATAAACCATGCCCCCTTTCACCCTTTCAAAAAAGGAAAGAAACTGAGACTTGTGCAGTTGAGAAACTCGCTTGTTGCTCAAACACTCAGTGACATTTCTGAAAAACAATCATTCCGGAATGAAACAATATAGTAGCATGAAGATATTACAGTGTTGTATATAGCATGGCTACAGGTTCACCAGTCTGCAGACCGTGCACTGCAGCTCTTTACTCATGGCGCATACCACATGACTGGCCACTGCAAGTAGTGAGCAGTGGCACATGGCCGAAAAATAAATTCCGTCAGCCATAAACAGATCTGCGTGATAGCATTTCCTGTGCTTCTACGTGTGAAATTTAATTCATTATGGATGACAGGAATTCCGGATGGTACAAGTGTTTTTCGCAACCCTCTGTGATTTGTACCACTGAAATTCTACTGTTGATGGTTTCTCACAGTTCACTACCCGACTCTATTTGATATCTGACACAAGAGTGCCATAAATCCATGCAATTTCATGATTAAGTTGTGAGAATGGAAAGAGCTGCATTCCTGAGAAAGCATGGGGGGGGGGGGGGGGGGGGGGTGCAGAATGCAACAATGTGACACACAGAACTGACAAAGAGCAACAACCCTATCTGCAGTGCAAGTATGTAGGATACCAGGCAGGCAAGGGCAGCTCATGAACCACACAACAAGCAGCAACTTTGGTTATGATGTATGGTGGCACCGCTCACATCTTTTCGCATTCCTTCCGCAACGTCTGAAAACAGAGCATGGGCTTTGAAACAAGCAAGCTCTTGATGAGACGTAGCATGCTCAGCATAAAAAAAAAAGTAGCGATTTCGACAACCATATCTTCTCATTCCTTACATAAACACAGTGGCTTCTGTTAATCAGGTATTTTCATCTCAAGTCTAAAGAAATCGCAGTACATACTTACCTTCATGTATAGCAGCTCTATATAGCCATTTTCTATGATGCAACAGCAAAAATACAAAATATTTCAATAGCCAGAAGCAAAAGAAAGAAACAAGGGTAAAGTGGATATGCTAACCTTGATGCTTGCTGTTGGTGACCTTAGATATGAGAGAACTTGTGCACACTGTCAACATCGGCATCCCGAACAGGGCGACAGCAGTTCCAAGCACAAATAAAGGCAGTGAATTGGACTCCACTGTAAAGAGGACAGCAAGGAGGATTTCGTCTCACTGAAAGTAATCAGAATTGTGCTATGGCTTGCAATGAGGGCTGGCTGCAATATAAAACCTGTATCTTTGGTTCCTGTTAAAAGCCCTTGGTTGCACAGACAACTACCATGTAGCAATAGTGCAAAGTGGAAGTGCTGTTACATAAAGCAGAAATGCTCGCGGCCACTTGTGGTAGGTTCATGACTGTGCCACATAAAATGATGTACAGCAGACTGCAGCCTTCAATGCTTTTGCATTAGAACCCCCATGTCGGAAAAATCTGTCTGAAGCTTCGGCTAGGCAGGTGGCAAAGTGGAGAGAGGGACGACTTAGAAAGGGTTGGAGGTGACGTGTGGAGAGGGGTACGGCGTGTTACACTGTGATTGCTGGAGTGGATCAGGAGGGCAGAGTGAGGGTACAACATGTCACACGCTGTACCCCCACTGTGATTGGCGGTCCGGACCATGCCACCTGCTCTCATGGTCGAACCTGTCAGTGGCAGCGGCTGCTCCGTCTGGGGGAACACTAATACTAAAGCATACTTGCATACTTTGCCACATCAGTCGCATTGATCTATAATTTTTTAGCCTCAGGGAACCCCTTGACTTGGCTCCTCTTTGGAAATTGGTTTTCGAGGAAAGGAAATGGCACTGTAACTGTCTCACATCTCAGTGGACATCCGAAACACACCATAAGGGAAGGAATAAAGGAGGGAGTGAGAGAAGAAAGGAAGAAAGGCGACTATAAGTACAACACAAGGGAGATGTTAACCTATAGGAAAAAAAAAAAAAAAAAACATGTTACGGTTATAATGCAAGCTCAAACTGTTCAGGGCAATCAAAGCCAAGCTCTGTGTGCCCGAACATGGTGCTGTCTTGAACGTTGTCTGAAGGGCAACACTCAAGAAGCATGCGTGAGACTATCTAGCATGTCAAAGCCTCCCACAGGTTAATGCACATGCCCTCCCCCACAGTGAGGGACCCTGTCATCGCAGTGAAGCCACAGCTCCACTTCTTCCTGTTCCAGCTGCTGTTCTGTGCAGTCTTCTCTGCTACATATCACCAGATATCACTCTTTAAGAGCCTTCCCTTCTCAATGGTCAAAGGTCATTGAAAGCTGGCTTCTCTTCGCAGTTCCCAATCCTAGTATAGTTGGGCTTCCTTGAATAGTAGCAAAAAAAAAATAAAAATTTCGTGCTGCATTCATACCTTGGTTCTGAACATAACATGGGGTGTGTTCTCAAGCAGATAATCCGGGGAAAATATTTGCGGTACATTCATGCAAGTATGGCACAAAATTAGATCACAGCACTACCTCAAGTTCGGTTTTGCCCGACGCATATGTAAAGGTAATACTTCACAGCTTAGCGCAAGTGGTACGCTTACAACCTGGCAGTATGAGGAGACAGACTTAACCTGCTGCAAGCCTTTTTCAGACAGAAACAATTATTTCCACCACTTTTTGTCTAATGCTATGCCAATAAGCAAAAATTTGCTAAGAACAGAGAGGGCATGGCTCACCTGACTTGGGGATAAAACTAAAACCAAGCCAAAGGAAAGTCCCCGCGCAGGTGAAGACTAGACCAACTAAGAGCAGCAATCGGTCCGAGAGCTGTCTGCTCAGGAAGTGCACTCCAGCAAGCACCAGGAGGACCTGCAAGAAAGGGAGAGAAAAGTAAGGCCAAGTAACATAGCAAGAGGAAAAATTAGTGTCATGCGTCAATAGCAATGATCAGCTAACACTTCCTTGAACTTCAAATAATAATTATGGTGAGCATCTGTGACCATGTCAGCAAAATAGAGAGACATTATACAAAACAGGCTGCGACTTTTTGTGAATGCTTACCTGCTTCCTAGCACAAAATTTCTGCCCTCCTAAGCTTGACAAAACCTAATCGTCAAGCCTCAAGGCAAAAATCTGTAAGCTAGGCTTTTCAGCCTGATAACCTTCACTAGCTTCACTACAGCTACTGCTTGATTAACCCTTTGAGGGTCGAATTATTTTGAAGAAAACTTTCCCAGGTGGTCAAATTACTTTATTGCGGATCTTGAATCTACAAAATGTATATAATCAAGAATAAATAGTAAAAAAAAATTAGGAACAGTACTTTGGTGACAGCATCACTCACAACTGGAAAATGTTTAATAGAATAGAATAGCAACGGTGATAAGCAAGCTAAGAGCAGCACCAATAAAGATAGAAATCAACTTTCGCCGCCTCTGCAAAACAGTGCCCACAAAGAGAAAACACGTTTCGCGCGACTCCGTTGCGATCCCGCGGCGGAATTGAAACCGCGCAGGCGCGTTGCCACAGAGGGCGAGAATACCTCGCGAGCAACGGTGATAAGCAAGCTAAGAGCAGCGCCAATAAAGATAAAAATCAACTTCGGCAGCCCCTGCAAGAAAGTGCTGACAAAAAGAAAACTCAAATTTCGCGCGACTCCGTTGCGATCACGCGGCGAAACCAAAACTACAAAAGGGGTGTTGCTGCAGTCTGTGCCGCCGCGCTTAAGCTAGACATAAGTCCTGCTTATCTCCGTAAGAAGGCAGCACAAAATTCAAACACTTCTTGTAAGTCCTAAGAGGTGGCAGCACCCCCCAGTGAGCACGCATTGTTCTTTTGGCGCAAAATTTCAAATGGAAGATCGAAACCGTACCCGTACGGCAAAGACCTTGCGGGACAGAAAACCGCCGCCGTACATATACGGCAAAAACCTTCAAAGGGTTAATTCTAATTAGTACGGAACATTATTTCATAGCATACAGCAGTACAAACTGCTCACTTACCTCAACACCACATACAATGGAGATGGCAATGCTTTTATCCTCCGTGTAGCCGTACACATGATTTGCAATAGGATAAAGGGCGAACTGAAAAGAAGGCGAAATTGAATCTACAAATTTCATAGCAGGGTATATCCACAAAGGACGTACTAAGAAGGCCTACACTACAGCGTTCCACAAGAGATAAACCCAAGCAATACTCTGACACAACAGCACTGAATTTGAATAAGAGTAGCATTTGTTACCTGCAGGGCTGTTTGACTGTAGGTTACTAGAAAGGCTATGGCCAACAACACAACTGTGTCTTCTCTGATATACTCTAGGGGAAAAGTAGAGAGAGGAAGAAAGAAGACAAGACGGTAACTTGTTTACACTGTTCCACTTTCCTTTTAAAACAAAAACAAAGAATTCCCTTTAATTAATATATTGTTAGGTATACTCTTTTTTCCATAACCACAAAAGCTGCATGCAGCTTGCCTAATATCCTGCTCAGACAATACCTAAGAGGAGATAAAGTGAAACGTGTGCACAACCATCACATCTTATGTTCAACAAATCAGCACCTATTTAATGAAAAATGAGCTAGCCTTCATAACCTTATAAAAGCATGACTGATCAAATGTCAGTTGCATTCAAAATCAACGATCCAGTTCAACAGCCAGCTCAACAATAGCAACAAATGTCATAAGCAACGTCACTGCAACGCACCTGAGCAGTACCTGTGCAGAACTTGCGTCTCAGGCACAACAGATTCTGACCGGGCATTCTCAGAGGCCGAATGAGTGGCAGACTGCTCAAAGTCGCTGATGCTGGGAGGGGCATTGAAGGCTCCCCTCAAAACAGCATTTGGGTGAGCCGACTCTGAACTCAGGATGAACCTCTCGGCAGTTTCGATCATGACATCACTGAACAGATCACCCTCGTCCATGGACAAGTTCAAGGGGCTGCGGTGCATCTTCGCCAGGTCGCTGTTCAAAGAGCCCATGAGAGGGGGCTGTAATATGAAAACACTGTATAAGAGGAATGCTTCGAAGGATGTTTACATATAAGCATAGAACTTCCCAAGTGCATCTCATATGAAAAATATATACAGTTGAGCCCATTTATGATGGTCACGAGGATTGAGTCTGTTGTATCCGAGGTTCGAAGTAAGTAGACTTTCAGTGTTACAGTCGAAAATGCAAAGTCAGACAGTGTAAGTCCTTTAAGCGCGTGTGCTTATTTAAGCTAGACCCTATTACAGTGCTTTCCAAGCTCTCCAGTGCAGACACAAGCTCCTTGCTGATACCCTTGCTACCAGCAAGCTGGTTTAGGGACACGGGTCGGAAAGTAAGTGCAGCACCACGTGGCATGTCACTGCATCGTGCCAGTCGACAGCTAGCTATGAACCTGACTGGCAGCAATCCTCTCGTTTTAGACAGAGCTACGATAATAGATGCGCCGTGCATGGAAGCAGCCGACTTGTGGAGGATAGCGGAACGGGCAAAGTTGCGGCCCGCATGGGCTGCCGCGGATATTTGCGCGAACACCTTCATTGTTTTCCATTTTCGCCAACTAGAATCTAGGAACTGCGAATTTTAGGCCACGGAGGGCCGGATAAAAAAACATGGAGGACACTTAAAGGTGCACTGAAGAGAATTCTGAACTTGTCTTTTTGCCGCGGGAACTCGATCTACACGTTCCTAGCATTCTTAGAAACTGCAACTTATTGCCCTCTGTGGCCGATTTCCCTAATTAAATCGAATTAACGTCCGGCTCCCGCCTTTACTTTTTGAATTATACGCGTACGGTGGGCGGAGTCGACCAATGCGTGAAGTGCCTTTCAGCCAGCTCCGTGGAGGCTTTGCTTTCGCTTTATTTTGTTTTTTAGGTTTCCATGAATAAATAGTTTCATTAGCATATAATATAGCTGCAAAATAAGCCCGCAGAAATAAAAATATGCACGGACTATTTGCTACTACGGACTACTACGTATTACTCCGCCGATGGCAGAGTGGCAAGCTGCCACGGGACTGGGTGAAAGGCGCTCCACGCGTTGGTCGACTCCGCCCACCGTACGCAGGAGAATTAAAAAAAGGCGGGAGCCGGACGTTAATTCGATTTAATTACGGAAATCGGCCACACAGGGCAATAAATCGAAGTTCCTAAGAAAGCTCGGAACGTGTAGATCGAGTTCCCGCGGCAAAAAGACAAGTTCAGATTCCTCTTCAGTGCACCTTTAAGTTCCACCCTTAAGAGTATAACGCGATAGCGTTTTCGGGCTGCCCGCCGCTTATCGGCAACCGTGCGCGAGGAGTGGGAGAGGAGGTACCGGTTCTCCGCTTATAGGCAGCCACTATTGGCAGCCGCATGCGGGGAGGGGGTGTGGGGGTGCCGGCTCCGCGCGTTGACGGAGCTGCTGCACAATGTCTCAACTGCTGGTGCACCTGGGATTTTTCAGGGACGAACGACACGACGGAGCCGCGGAAGCCTTGGCGACGCCGACGACGACGCCGGCTTTTCCACCTCACAAGCTCCTTAACACTCTCGCGTTAAAAAGCTTACGACAAAAACATCGGTATCAAGCCAGCCTGCACGACTGCACCGCTTACAGTGCAGCTGGTGCGCTGGAGAATCTAACAGCGTGGTTTCGTTTTCGCGCGTTCGGTTTGTGACAGCGTTTGGGCCCACCAGAGGGCTTGAAGTCCGGTGACACCTACAGGCGAGGGCTAAACAGGGTACGTGTTTTTGTAAACACAGAGTTTCCGGTGACATAATTCTGGCACTTTGCACTCGAGCGTTGGGAGGGAGCGTGGATGGGATGGTAGCGTCTGCATTGCAGCTCAAGTTGCTGCTCTTGCGTCCGTTTCGCGAGCTGTTTTTTTTTTTTTTCACTGTACGTGGCACTGTGATAAACAAGAATGGTGCCTACCTGCAGCATGGGGTGCGTGTGGCGGTGCGGCGCTGTCACCTCTCCTGCATAGCTGATGCTGTCGACTTGGTCAGATCGTGGTGGAAGGGGGCTGGGTGGTGGAGCGCACTCTGAGACGTTGCCCATGCTGGCTTCCAGGTAGCTGCATTGCAGAGTGTCTTCGAGCCTTTGCTGATGGCAAAGCTCGGCCAAATTGAAGTATGCCCAAAAGAATCCGGCCTCCATCGCCAGCCAGAGGGAAGCCATAAGAAGCTGTAAGGAGTTCAAAAGATGGCATTATGGGCCATCTTGACAAAGCACAAAATTGCACTAGCTGCAACTCCCGGCAGTCATAGAGTTAGAGAACAATACAAGAGACAAACTTGAACAACATTCGACAGTGCAAAATCCACGTTTTAGGTTACGTCACTCATGAGCAAGGCATGATGCTTGAAACAAAAACATCATGAAACAAAAATGATAGAGCCGCCTCTAAAGTTCTCGTTAGGCTCTAACCTTGTGTAAGAGGAGTGTCAACTTTTCATGCTAAAACCCTTCGTGTCAATCGGAAGTGGCCTGGGAGGTAGCACTAACTACTGTTTATGGAAATTTCACTCATGGAGTCACGACTGTTTTTTCCAACACTATTCACATAAACATCATAAAAAATACACTAGAAACCACTGAACCTGAACCCAATTAAGTAATTATAAATGAGTTAGCTAAAAAACAATATAACAATGTAAACAAACATAACATGTTTACCACTAAACAGCCACTGAATATTTTTCACGCAAGTCTAACTGAAATGACCAGGTCATTCTCCGAGTAAACTTGTTCTAAGAGCCAAGGTATTCTCACACATACTATGTATTATGGGTATAGGGTTTATAGAGGGTTTAATGTCCCAAAGCAACTCAGGTTATGAGGGACGCCGTAGTGAAGGGCTCCGGAAATTTCGACCACCTGGGGTTCTTTAACGTGCACTGACATAGCACAGTACACAGGCCTCTAAAATTTCGCCTCCATTGAAATTCAACTGCCACGGCTGGGACTGAACCCACGTCTTTTGGGTCTGCAGCCGAGCGCCATGACCAGTGAGCCACCACTGTGGCATATTACGTGTACAGTCACATACATTACGGGTGCCATATGTAATTTACGTTAAAGCAATGCTGTTGGTTGCTAAATGGTAATTAGGTTTTAGCTTTACACTGGAAGAAATAAATAGTTCATATGCATGCATACTAACATTCACTTTTGATTGTATGAGTGATGTTAGAAGTAATAAAACATGGGCCCAAGATCAAAGTGCACTTGTTCTTGAGCTTGGGAAATTTAAAGAGGAGCATACTGTGGCTGTGCTAAAACGCTTCACCGCCACATTTTTGTGACGCTTAACACCCAAAGTTTCTGAACCCTGGATACCAGCATGGACAGACCACACAATTGCATTCTGTTTACTCTAGCCCACCTGGCAGGTACAGATTCTGTCCTGATTACTTTGTTTTCCACTTCCCATCTATTTTAATTTGCACAGTTTTTTATAACATATACTTAATGAGTTCAGGCATTATTCAATTTCCCTGCCTGGCACTGTAACTTGGCTGCTGTACAAGCAGCTGAAAGCATGTTGGATAAAGATTTCAGTCACTCGAGGATCAATGATCCATCAAGGTGAAGTGAAGTGGTCTACTGGCCATTTTCCCAAGCATTTTACCCCTAAAAAGCCGAGCACCAGGCTGGAGGAATAGATTGTACCCATTGAAAAACCAGTGGGTACCTGGAGGCAGTGGGGATTGAACCCAGAACCTCCAGCACGCAAGGCAGATGCTCAACCACAAGGCTATTGCTGCAGTCTAAAAGAAGGGCCACAAATGCTCTTTGCAACAAGTGCCTTTTTGCAACAGTCACTGTCCAATGTTGCAAATAGATAGCACCTAATCTGTACTCCACTTGTGCGGGTATATTTATAATTGCTCTACCAGCATTGTGCACAATTATCAAGCATGGTGATAACACTGTGAAGCAGTATTTTTACTTTGCATGTCCCATTATGTTATCTTCATTGATTGTGCCTCTTCTGTCGTTTCCTTTATTGTTTACTTATCATTTTCTCAACACTGCACTTATGTCGTGTAGTCTCAGCTTTCTGTATACTGTTTTTTGCATGTATCTCCCATGCATTGTCTGTAGCGTTCTTTGCTGTGGTCATTTGGTTCTACCTTCGATTCCCCAATAATTATGCTTCACACATGTTCTCATGCACTCTACTAGTGTTTTTATTTAATTATTGTTATCAGCAACAATAACAAAAGACACGGTAGTTATTTGTGCAAATTCGAAGAAAAAACCTGCACAGAGGACACATACTGTGGAAAAGGAGTAGCCGTCCAGTGGGTGTTCTCCAACTTTTGGAGCAGCGCTGAGATCCATTTTTCGCAAGGTAACATTGAATGATGACCCGACAACAATGCCAAGTTCGCGGAAACCTGCTAGCAATGCAAACATTGCCGTCCGGTCTTTCTCAACTGACGAGCGGGCTACATCAGCTAGTATGACAGCGGCAGTTCCTGTGCCAAGACCTTTAAGAGAAAGCGAGAAGAAAATGAACAAAAGATAGTAAACACAGAACGTAAAAGCTTAAAAATTAGTGTTGTACAGCCGACATCAAAAAATAATAAAAACTACGAGTAGACAAATTAAAGAAATATGTAGCATACTAATATAGCTGTACATATTCAAATGAGCATTTCATGTACAAACTAAAAGGAGATGATAGACATGAAGTAAATACACCACTGAACACTAAAATTAAAATTTTAAACTGTATAGTCTCTGGAGACTATCCACATAAATTTATATCTCTAGCATTCTCCACAACAAGGCATGCATGAAGGATGTGATGTAAGGTTTCCCCTAATTCTATGATTGACGAAAATCACTCTACCTATGACTAATTAAGTTGTTGATTGTCAGTTACTTCATGGCAATGTTTCAGTGCTGTATGAAAAGCATTTTAAAGCCATTTTTCTATGTGTCTGCACTTCTTAAACAAAGCCAGTAGGTAGCTAAAATTGTTCATTTTCACTAAAGCTCAGAGGTAGTGAAACTATGATCACATAAAGAAAGCAAAACCTAAACTGATTTTTCTCAAACAAAAAATACCGAAAAGCACTGCAGGTGATGGCTTAGCCATTAAATCCAAATGTTCATCAAACCTCTCCACAACTGAATATATTTACACAAAACACAGGCACCACAGACAATTGAAAGTGTGCATTGAACTTAATCAGCGTGAAGAAACAAGGGTTCAGCAGCTACCCATTCAAACATTATTCCTGCTATGTATATGTGTGCTTCCTCTGTACTGTTATCATGCTAGTTTAGTTAGAAGCATATGCTAAACCAACTGGCCCAGGCTAGAGTTCTTTGCAGTAAAAGCACGCAGCCCTCTTTAAACGCTTGGTAAAATGCCGGAAAACATTACAACAGTTTCAATCAAAGTTTACATTGACAACAGACGCTTCGATGCAGTCGATGAAATGGTTGTATTCTTTTGAGCCCAAACAATAACGCTCTAAACAAAGTGCAGCTGCATCAGCAAAACTAGTTGGTGGGCTAACTGGTACTGCTTGGTTTGTCAATAAGATAGCGCAACCGCAGACAGACACAGTGGTTAAAAATAAATCAGTTGAAAGTAGCAATGATGCATGCCGTTTTTTGCTCCTGTAGTTACGCTAATTTAGTACATGCCAAAGCGGTGGCTTCTACTCCGCGCAACTGACTTCCTTCCCGGACGGAGCATCCAGACAAACAAAAGGAGATGTCGTACGTCTAGGAAGCGCTATCAAAAATCGGCGAAGCGATTTTAAAACCGGCGATAGCGCGTCAGCTTCCGCAAAGCGTTCGCGCGCGGTGTTTCTAAATAAAGACACGGGCTTGGCATTTCCTTGTCGTCACGAAGAGCACCTTAGCGAACGCGCGCTGGTTTCCCAACCGGAGCGTGATGCACGCTCTTTGAGTCGCCTTTCAGCTTGATTATATATGACTCACTGGGGCGTTTAAATTTTCGCACGCATCTGTTTGTTTGCACATTCCGATGCGCGCATCAGTGCGTACACTGGCCGAGAGTCCCCACCTGATAGCAGCCGGGCAACCAGGAGAAGCCACGGAGAGATGCCAGTAAAGTATAGCAGGTTTCCGGCGATCTCTCCCAAATTGGCAACCAGTAGAACCGAGCGTACATTGCGCGTTGCATCTGCCCACAAGCCGACGAAAGGGCTGACGAAGAGCCCCGTGAGGCTGCAGGCTGAGATCACCACCGCGATCACGTAGTCGGGTGGCTTGAAGCGATGCGTGACATACTTGCATAGTGAAGGAAATAACAGAGCTGCGAAAAGTAAATGACAAACGAACAGTCGCTTGCGTTGTGCCAAAGGAGGCGACGGCAGAGTCCGTATCTGTCCACTCACCGTATTCAATGCCAGCGATGAGAAAAAAGCAGCACGCTGTACAGAGAGTTATCCGGCGTTTCGTCCTCAGGTTCATATTATCAAGCGACGAAGCCGGTCACTGGCATCGTGTCAGGTCGCATACGACGCATCAATCTCAGCACGTAACGCGAATTTCCGCGGGTACTGCGAACAGGCTACGCTCTTCCGCTCAGCTGTTGCAATTAATTAGACCAATTATCTTCCAGGCAAGGCGCGCCCGACACCTAGCGCTGCCATTTTACGTTTCCATAGCTACGGAAGAAACGTTTCTGAGTACGGCCTCGTATCGACGCAGTGCAGTAGCAGCATCATATCGTAAAAGTCATGTTACTTGTGTATCTAAAAACTCAAAATTGCTTTATAAATTTTTAACTTAATACCTCGTAGCTTATTTTAGACTAAATACTCGTTTTATTTCACAAATATTTATTTTCGAATTACGAAACTCGTTAGGATTGACTTTCGGTGGCCGGTTCCGTTCGTTCTGTTTTTCTGGGTTGAATAGACTAGAAGCAGTGTACTTGAAGAGTGCATTGAGTCTTTTTAAGCTGTTTTTGCAGCGCTAACTTTTCTTATTGAAACATATTTATTGTAAGTATACTTGTTCTTTGCAAGTGCTCTTATTGGGGGTATGCCTGCGCCATCGTGGCTGTCCCAATGCGTGTTCGTACCGTGTCGAGCACTCTCCAGAAAATTTACCAATTTGTCGCAATTAGATAGGCATTTTTCGTTTATTTTACTTTGTTTACAAGTGATTTGATTACGTTAGATAAATTGTAACCCGTATTCACCTTGAGGAAGCTCGCGGAGCATGTGCAAACTGTCTTGTTTAAGTCCGTTCGCGAGGAACTTGTGCTCAGCAGGTTTGTGTTTGTGGTTCTGGAGAAGGACCGTGGCATGAGGTTTTCAATTTTTCGTTCCCAGTTCTCGTGGCGGCTTTGCTTTTTGTGCTTGCGTAGTTGTGCATGTCGGTTCCTTTTGCTGAGAAATATCGGGACCGGGTTGAGGTATCCGTCTTGTCGGTCCAATCCTTCGATGATGCACTGGCGGCATGTGACAGATCAGACCTTCCGAACTTTCCACGTGTTCGAGCCTCTGTGTGCCGGCAGTACTGAACTTTGCTGGCAAGTTATGTTGTGCTGCTTTACTAAACATGGTGTGCGGTGACGGCGCACGTTACTGAGAAGCCTGCAAGCTATGTTTCTGTTCGACACGAAGCGGCTTGATTGCACCCCGCAGGGTAGTGAGATCTGGTAACCATGGCTGAGAACAAGACAGCCACCACGGTGATGCAGTCCTCTCAGCTGGAGCAGTACCTTCTCTTGGCCAAGACGGCGAAAGGTGCCGCAGCCGCCGAACTTATCAAGCAGGTCACAGAAGCCCCTGGCGTTCATGTGTTTGGCGAGCTACTCGACATGCCAAACATTCAGGAGGTGAGCCGAATGATGAGGTTTCTGCCATCTGCGTTCATGTATTGCTGTGATGTGTAAGCACACATTTCCCATTCAGGGGAAAAATCTCCATCCTTTTGCTGCTTGTGGCAGTCCTTGGGTGAATAAATGCAGTGACCTGAACAGTATTGCAAAAGATGAATGACGGGGCTGAAATATTTGAACTTTTAAATCTCTAGAAGCATCCAGAAATCTAAATTAATACCCGCTGTCTTACTCATACCTGTAGATGCTTTGCACACGTGTCGCACAGCATTTGGAATATGTGCTTGCACATAATGGCAAACATGGCAAACATGAGATTGTTGTTATTTAGGTAATGTGTTTTGTTTTGTTGCCCTGCTGTGCAGTGTTACGCACAAAAGAGTAAGATAAAGAGGAAGAATGCCGAGAAGCATGGAATACCAATATCTTACGTTAAGTACATCTTCCAAAACAGTGGAACCTTGCATTTATGTTGTCATTAATCTGTGAGTCTTGTCATATGCTGCATCACTGCCTTCACAAACCCCTCCTTTCATGGTTATCTTCAGCTAACGTTAGAGCCAGCACTCTGCACTGATGCCATCACGATTTCTGTGCACATACAGGGTCTTTCAGCTTTGGCTGGAAGATTTTCAAAAATTCTTCTGTGCACATTTGCTCCCTATTTGCTCAGATATTGGGCACGAAATAACATATCTTGGTCTGTTTTGCTTGAGAAGCAATTTAACACCTGCAGCTGTCTGGATTGTGTGGAATCATTCAGAAACTGCTGTATACTGCAACTCCCATGTGTAAAAGGAACCAAGTGGAGAGTTTTGAATGTGGCGCCACCTGCTGGCATCAACATGCAACTTGCGCAGCCACTGAGTCATGTGCTGTTTGTGTCGGCTCCTCCTTTGCCTGACAGGTGGAGCCACATGGTAAAGCAAATCTCAGGAACTTCCCTGTCGTTGGCATTTTCTCTTTTAAATTTGGGTGGGTCTCATGTACTTTGCAGAAAGTGTTGGTTCAGCTCATACTTATGATACACCTGAAACTTCATAGCCTTAACTAACCCTTTCGTGTATATACAGTCTGTTGTAACCAAAAAACTACCATACTCTTCTGTTGGCCATTGGCAGTGTTATCCATGTGGGCCATGCAGTGGGTGTTCTTTCTTCTCACATTAGCAAGTAGGCTTCATGTTAAGAACTGTTTCCATGTTCTTTTCAGCTGGCAAATGGTCCCCACAGCAGCTACCTAAACCTTCTCAACTTGTTTGCATTCGGGACCTATGCAACATACCATGGTGAGAGAAAGCCTTCCTTTTCTTTCAGCTGTTGACTACTTATTTTCATGTTTCATTCGGAACAAATGCATGCGGCCTTTTCAGAATAGTTTGGTCTGGCGCTGCATTGCTTGTTCTGCTCAGTGCTGCTACCTAGTACAGGAATTGTACACAGGATTGTTTGGCGTGAGATCAGTTTAGCTGCGCCTGTTCTCTTGCTTTGTTAAGAATCGGGAACTGACAGCGGTTCCAGGTGGTAGTTCCATATGTGTCATCACCAATGTTGTAGGCGTTACCGAAAAAAAGTAACTAAATATGTTACTCGTTACACTACAAAAAAAAAAACGCGTTACCGCCCTACGTTACCTACAAACAAAGGTAACGTGCTAGCGTTACCGTTACCGAAAAAAAGTATCGCACGTTACTTTGCCATTACTCCATGGCCATAAATTTTAATCAGTGCGCCTTCGCTGTAAGAACTCAAGATAATAATTTTATCAAGCTCATAATTCATATAATTCAAACTTCACAAAGAAAACAAAGCTGAACTCAACAAATTTACAGCAATTCTAGTGTGCTTCTGCTTACGAAATTACGCAGAAATTGTGTAGCAATAAAGAAATGCTTAAATGTCATAGTTCCGGAAAAAATATATTTGCGCACATAAACAATTTTTTTTACTTCAACCTGCATATTTATCGCAAAAATGCGAGTGTTTACGTCAAGGTGTTCAAGTTCAGCTTTGCTCGCTTAGGAACTCAATAACCGGAAACGTAGCCGCAGTTGCAGATAGAAAAAGCCGGTTGACTGCAATCCCCTTTTCTGTGCTGTACCATTGTACTCTTTCGACGACTCTCTTGGGGCCATCTTGAAGTAAACTGGCGACATTCCTGAGTTTACTCAGAATAGGGAACTGCTTCCACAAAGAATGCGAGAGTGTCGCCTGGAGACGAGACGTTTTGGTTGGAAAACAAGCTTACGCAGAAACTGACTTACATATTTCTACAAATGATCCATTGGTGGCTCGGCATGCGTCCACTCTTTAGAGAGTTGTGTGTGTGAGTGGTTTGGGGGTGAAGATAAGCGTGTCAGTGCGTGTTCGTGCTTTTTTTTTTAGTTGAGTGCGTCGTCAAGAGCTGCTGCTTTTTGGCATGCATGCGAGCCGCAACAAGGGTCGTCGAGAACACCGGTAGATTTTGTTTATTTGCAACATCATTTTCGGCGTTTATTTTTTTGAAAAAGAGGCGGAGGGGAACAATTGAAATAAAAAGTAACTAGTAACGTGACACCTCACGTTACCGAAAAATGTTAACGTAAGTATGTTACCCGTTACAGTTCCGAAATGGTAACGAGTACGTTACTAAGTTACCGCAAAAAGTAACGCGTTACCGGTAACGCCGTTCCTTGTAACGCGTTACCGACAACACTGGTCATCACCAAAATGGTGACTGGCCCTTATGGCTGAAAATTATGTTGGTCTATTGAGCTGAGGGGCTTTGGGCTTTGTTTAATACATTGAATATTTCTTCAGGACACAAAAACAACAAAATTATATGAAGGAGTGCAGGTTTGCTGAATGAATAAAGTTCAACCAAAGCCTAGTAGTCACTGTAGCCTGTGGACTGTAATGTTGAGGCAGTTAGTCTTTTTGGTGTGTTGCTATCTCATGTCTGCAGTCACTTGTCAGAGACAGAGCGAGAGTAGATGTAGTAAAACTTGTCTTTCTTGTGTGGCTGTTGTGAAAAGACATTGTATTCAGGACCTGTGTGCTTATGCATAGCAGTAGCTTGTTTTCCATAGCCGGTAGGCTACACCTTTAGTGCCCGACCCCCATTTTTTTTTCCTTTAAAACCAAGTTTTGAATTTTTGCTTTTTCATATTTTTTTGTGTGCCTGTAGCTTTCCAGTGTCCTGTGCTTTTTTTATGCAAGTAAGCTATTTGTTTCCTTCACGCAGAAAACAAGGCTCAATTCCCACCACTAACACCAGCTATGATTACGAAATTGAGGCATCTCACCATTGTTTCGTTAGCAACAAAAACAAAGGTAAGCTGTATTTTCTACTGCATTTCAGCGCCCGACTCGCGGCAGATAATGTGGGGGCATATGTGACGGCAGTTTTGCTACAGTAATGCAGCAGAAGCTCGAGGCAGTGTTGATTGCGAAGGGCAATGAATACTTTGTGGTGCCCATGGGCAGCCAGGCAAACAGAGTGGCTTATCATGCAAGCTCACAGGCCTTTGATGTGCTATTGACTTCCTAGTGTCAGTGACAGGAACTGGTCGATCTCCGAGCTTGTCGTTTATCCCCAATTGCCATGGAAGTTGGTAGATGTCATCCGGTGTATCAGGTAACCCTGTTTGAAAAGTGTTGCACTTTTGAGCAAATTGCCTGCCGTTTAATCAGCCTGAAAACTGTCCTTAGATGGATTCGCTATTGGCAATTTGTGGGAAGTACGTACATGCACATATAAATAAAACCATAGTGGTGCCTGGTTTCATCACTTCTGTTGGCAATCCTTTGAGAAGACAATTGACAGACGATTACGATAGTAAAGTGAAATTTGAGCACACCTCTTCACACAGCAGCTGCCACTGATGGTAGGGGCCGTGTTACACTGCTAGCCGCCCTCCGGGATCTTCCCGTGGCAGCTACCTCCCGGTTGTCCATTCCTCCTCTCTCGCTGTTGTGGCAGGTGGCACCTGTCTCAGGCTGGGTAGCCACCGATGCCGAATAACATGGAGAACGCAGGTGTGGGTTGAAGATCTGCACTCTAAAAGGCCTTTTTTTAATACGGAAAAGCTCCATCGGTAGTATGTGTGGTAAAGTCTTAATGTAATGTCTGTATCGTTCCTTCTGACAGTGTGTATGCTGTGCTTGTTAAAAATGTGCAAAATGCATCTTTTTCTTCACGTGGCTTCCAAAAATTTCGACTACAGCCACCTAGGAATGCGTTTGTAGCACTGTGCCAAAAGTGGTGTCATGTCAAAAAAAAAAAAATCCTTGTGCATCCAATATTTCTTTCCTTTTTTTTCCCTGTTTTCCTGCCATCTAGTGCATTCCATACTCTACCTTGCTAAAAGAGCTTGACATGAAGAACCTACGAGAATTGGAAGATCTGATCATTGAGGTGATATACGCTGATGTGGTGCGAGGGAAGTTGGACCAGAAGAACAATCAGCTGGAAGTAGACTACACCATTGGCCGGGACATCCGTCCGGAAGACATCAGCACCATAATCAAGGTGCTCCAGGAATGGTGAGGGATCCTGACACAGTACTTCACGCATTTGCCTTTGCTTTGACGTCGCTTCATAGAGCTGCACCACAGCACGGTAGAAACAACCAATAAGAATGAGAAACATGGGCAAGCACTTTCCTTTGTTCCTCACTCCCATTTGTCGTTTCTCTCGCGCTGTAAACCTCTAAATGCGCTTTGTCATCTAGACCAAACTGCAGCCGTTGGGTGTCAGTAGCTTTTTGGTGTTCTTTTAAAAACTATTGCTTGTCTATTTTATTCCTGAGAGCCAGTCTTGAGTGTCGTTCTTGGTTTTTCTTTGCAAGGTCTGCGCGCATTGCAGCTGACACCATGGCATTCACCTGTAGGATCTGGCATAACCATCACCTGTAGTTTTGGCAATTTGCACGTATTGCTGTCACTGTTTCTGGAAACTGCCCTTTGAAGCAGTACTTCATGTGCTATCTTAAGGGGGGACACTGGTCTTAGACCTATTTTCCTTACTTTTAGTCCAATCCTAATGAAACTGTACCACCTTGCTTAATTTTTTATACTGATTTTAGCAATGAAATTACCTTTCACATAAATTAGTCGGTTCGCAAGATAATTAATTTTAATTAGCCATTAATTAGTACCTCGGTGCAAAAAAAACTGCTCAATAAAAAATTATTTTTAATCCATGGCTACATAGTATGGTGATTAAAGAGTGCAATAACCAAAACCATTTTTACTTATTACCCTCATTAGTAATTTTACAGCACTTGGAATATCAACGTTCAA
The DNA here is from genome assembly GCF_055824585.1 of Amblyomma mixtum. Taxonomy (NCBI): domain Eukaryota; kingdom Metazoa; phylum Arthropoda; class Arachnida; order Ixodida; family Ixodidae; genus Amblyomma; species Amblyomma mixtum. The sequence goes on along the minus strand of NC_143013.1, from coordinate 290,985,949 downwards.
GGTGTGAATGTAATGCATCGATAAACTTTGCGAAATTATAAATTTTTGAAGTGTGATTTAACAAATCTGCTTCGATTATTGCATACACTGTGCCTTCAGCTTCCCTTAGCAAACAATATGACATGTCTATCTGTCCTAGATGTTGAGATATTGACATACTAAGACAGCCAGATGTCCAAAATTTTCATGCCATTAAATTGTCTGCTCCAGCATAAATTCAGCCCACACGATGATCTGAATTTAATATTATGGTCAAAATGCTGGTTTCTTAAGGGAAAAAATGGGTACGGTTGGAAAATAATAGCTGCAGATTCCACAAATCTCATTTTTTGAAAATCGATTTTTTGGTCATTTTTTGGTCTCAAGGACCAGTGTCCCCCCTTAAAAAAAAAAAAAGAAAATGAAAACTCTTAAGCATTTTGCTCTCCTTCAGAGTGAGGATCATTAAGGATAGCTGTGAAATTAAAGCAAATTTTAAAATTTTTGAAGATCTCTGTGTTCTATATGTTTGGAAGATAGTACTTGATTCTGTCTGCAGTTTTGGTCAGGTTGAACTTTTGGCAGCCGTACAGTATTCAGCGGAAGTGCCAGCGCAGCGAAGTGGCGCTAGGTATTAATTAGTATGAACATTCATGGCCTGCTAGATAATAATGTGGTTATACTTGACACACTTGACACTTCAGCATGAAGAGTACCACTGAAACATGGGGCAAATCATGACTATTCAAGACAAGTCATTGCCAGGTGGTGGCTAGCAACATTTTGCCAGCATATACTGTTCAATTGCTTCCTTTCCTTACCTCTGACAGCCGTGGTTTAGTAGAAATGCTGTTGGCCTGAAAAGTAAATGAACTATGAAAGGCGCTTCCACTTTTTATTTGAGGAGAGCTGTACGCTAGACAGCTGTGCAAGAGATGCTGAGAACAACAAGCGTGGTCTACCATGCTTAGAAATAATTTTGAATCTGCTTCTGGGGTCCATCTACTTTTCGTGACAATAGTACAAGCTCACCCCTTGAAGAGGTAAACTCACTGTTATAAGACAACGTTGCGTATGATTTGAGGAAAACACTGTATTCAGAACAGTGGACTGGCATTGATTTCATCATGAGGTGCATCTAAGTGTTTTTTTATTAATGAGAAGCAAGCTTGTGAGGGTTAGAGTTTCATTTCTGCATGGCTTTCCGGCGTGCACAAAACCTGCAGCCCTGGGAAATTTAGATTATGAACTGTCTACTCTGCAGTGAATGCTCGTGAGATCGGAAATTTTGTCATGATTTTCTGATGTATTCTTTGATGTGTTTGCTTTGTTGTCGCTTCAGGTGCACAAGTTGTGAGACGGTACTCAACAGCATTGAGTGCCAGATTGCCCGTGCTAATGCCATGAAGGATTCACACATGAAAATGAAGCAGCACATAGACAATGAGGTGACGTGTTCTGTGCATGCTCTTTCTTATTGCATTACTTTTTTTTTTTATATCGTTGCTAACATCATAAAAAATAAATTCAGTGAGCTTTTGACATTTTCTCATCTCAGTCCCGGTTATTTGTAGTCATGTTGAAAGTAGAGATTTTTTCAATTAAAGGATGCAGTCTGTCTTGTTTCTAAGCATTTCTAACTATAGGGCATTTTTAAGATTATTTGAGGTTTAAAGGGATGTGTGGACAGGTATGTAGCAATATGTTGAGTGGTGTCCTTACAAATGCAGAACAGAGGCATGACTGGATTGTGTGTATCCATTCAGCCTTCCAAAAGTTCAGATTAAAAGAAAAGGACAGGAGTATACAGCCACTTTTTAGTAAATTTAGAATGAAACAAGTGTATTTGAAGAGGACTGCATAAGGCAATGTCTGTTGAGTTTTCTGGAGGAAAAATAATCTCGCAGATCTTACACAGCATGTGTGGTCATACATTCTGTTGGCAATTTCGTTGTCGTTGGGAGTCCTTTTTTTCACTCAAGAAATATGCCTAAAGTTTGGTAATGACTCTTTCATAGCCGTCATGCACCAGATAGGCTTTTTTTTTTCTGGCATTGTGCGAGCACGGAGCTGAACAGTGGTCCCTAAACTCTTTGCCTTTATGGGAGTTTAGCTTTACAAAGTTTACTGTAGCACTGTTGTGCATTGTACTGTATGTATGCAGTTGGCAATATCGCAGGATTTGATTTACAGCTTGGCAAATGAAGTACTACACAATTTTTGCATCTAACTAGCACATTTGAAGGAGTATCTCAACTTTCTGTAAGCTGGCCCCTATATGGCACATTGCCTTCCACTGTAGGCGTTTACTGTTCCCTTGAACGGCCTTCATTTGTATCCACATGCTCCGAGCAGTTCAAGCTGACACTTGAAGAACCCTTCTGGGTAGCTTGTAGAATATGTGAACACCCTGCGGGAATGCTTTATTTCCACCTTTCTGTTTTTACTAACAGCTGCATAGTCTATCATGGCAAACTGCCTTGTATCATTGTTTTATTATTTCTTGTGTGCCGCATGACACGAAGCAAGCTGATGTCTCGCTCGAATTATTATTTAGGTGGCGAACATAAAGAAGAACCTGAAGGTGCAGTCACAAGACGTGGATGACCAGATGGGCGCTGATGGTCGAGATGAGAGCCACATGGACAAGCCAGGCAAGAAGGCGTCCAAGGGCAAACTGTGCGTGTCACATTGCTGGGGCTTGTGGCCACTGTCTCGATTGTTCTGTGGTGCATGCAGGCAGTTTATTCTGCTTAATCCATTACTCTCAGTTTACCTTCTGTTACTGCTTGCATGAATTTGTCGTACTGTGTACTGTCAGCATCAAACGCAAGCAAGACAACGGAAACGCAAACATCAAAATGAGAAGGTCTCAGTTGAGAGGGACTGAATACTTGCGCAGCTGATTTTTATTGCGAAGATGTGGTGACTGCTCTCTGAAAGGATCAGCGAACCCTGCCTGTATTTCCTCTCTAGGAACTACCGTATATTGCCAATTATAAGTCGACCCCCCAACTCGCGACCCTCTTTGGGGAAAAGAAAGTTAGACTCCGAATTTAGGTCGATGCTGCCACAGCCTGTGGTCCTAGCTCGCCGAAAAAGTTTTTCAGAAGGCCGAGTCATAAAGAAACATTTATTCGTTCATGAGACATCTCTGACGCGTCGTCGCTTGTGAGGACACAGTCGCGATCATCATCTTATGAGCCACTGCTGCCGCTGGTCGTTGGAAGCGGTACCGAGATGCCGCACATGGAAAAAGCCGCAGAGACTATGTCTGTTGGTAGTCCGTACCAGGCATCGTGGACCCATTTCGCCACTTCGCCCAAAGAAGCTCGCTTCAGCCGCCCTTTCGGTTTTCTTGCTGGAGCCGCTTGTAGAATGCACCAATGCGGTTTTTGAATGGCTTGTTCAGCGCCACATCCAGTAGCTGAAGAATAGGTGTCAATTCGCCCGGAATGATGACCAGGTCGCATCCCGCATCCACTACCGCTTTTTTCACACGGTCGGTTATGTGGCCGCGGAAAGAGTCCAGAATGAGCATGCTACGGGGCTTCAGCAGTACCCCTGAATGCCTGCACCACACGAGACGATACCATTCGAGGACCATTTCATCATTAAAAAATCCTTTCTCACCCGCACGATGACTTTTGGAGGGAATTCCGCATATACGTAGACTCCGCTTATAAGTCTACCCCCCAACTTTGGAAGGACATTTAAAAAAAAAAACTTAGACTTATGCGCGACAATATACGGTAATATTTTTGCGCTTGTTCTCCTATCTAACTTTTCTGGCTAGGTTTCGTTTGTCGCTGGTGGTGCACATTCGTTAATAGTCCCTTGTGATACTTTGGTGCAACCTGCACTGTATCTTCACTTTCAACGGCACATACCCATGTGCTAGAGGGCAGTATGCTCAGAATACAAAAATTTACTACATGCCTTGCCATTGATCATGCGATTATTGCTGCCTTTTAATGTGGAATTTTTTACATAAATACCTAATATGCCAAGAAAATTTAATTGTGAATTGTGGGGTTTAACTTCCTAAACTTGACACCTGGGCCATGATGGACGCCGTGTTGCAGGGATCTGTATTAGTTTAGACAACCTTTGGTTCTTAAATGTTCGCTGACATTGCATAGCACACAGGCGTTTTTGTATTTTGCCTGCATCAAAATATGGCCGCCGCGGCCGGGATCTGGCCATCTCTTTTGGATCGAGTGTTTTTAAGAACCTGTGAAGTCATTTGATGTGCTGAAGCACATGAACCTTGACTTCAGAATTGTGCAGCTCAAAAAGACTTTCTGCTGCAAGTGCAGCTTCATAAGACAGTTTTAGCAGAATGTTTCATTGGTCCATTCCGCTTACGTAGACCCACTCAGCACGAGAGGAGCGGAGGCACACAGAAAATTTTTAGCTAACAGTTCCTCTAGCAAGGCTTAAAGCAAATTTTGTTTGTGGCACCATTGGGTGCTGACACACAGAATCTGGTTGACAAAACAGAATCAAAATTTAGCTCTTTCTCTATGATATCAGTTTATTCTTGTGTTTCTGGCACTTTATTCATGTTACGAATGTGTTCAGTTGAAGGATACTGGATAATATGAGCTGAAAAATTAAAATGTCTCTTACTTAGCGTAGGAGTTGTCCGAATCCACCCAGTCTTATCACCATGCTGCATTTGGGCGAGTGGTGTCATCCAGCAGCCATTTCAATGCTTTTCCTGTTTTCCATGCTGTGCACAGCAATAACTGAGTGTCCTACAGTGCCTGTTCTTTCTCTCGTAACTAAAACTGAGAGAAATCTAATATCTCTTGGCATTTTGTTTGTAGTGAATCAACACGAGCCCCTTTGCATGACTGTGTATAGTGATTTTTTTAGCCAAATTAACTGAAACGTGCCTGAAGCCAGTGACTTGGTTTCTCGAATTTGGCTTGCTTCCTAATGAAAGTGGCCAGTTAGGATGTTTATATGGCTTTTCAGTGTGGTTCTCCATAGCATGGAGTGTTGGAAATTGTGCACAGAGTGTGGAGGCTTTTACAAACTACAGTAATATCAGAGTATCTATAATATGTAATAGCACCATAATATTAAATTTTAACCCATGACAGAATGCCACCTATGCACAGAATTAGTGTGCACACATGCTAGCAATTAAACTAAGAGTAGTGTGTATACATGTGTACATTCATGCTAGCTTCTCATGAAAGCGGGAACTAAGGAACCTGTCAGTCATTTCTGCTGCCTTGCCCAGGGTACCCCATCAGAGTAGAAGATGAGAGTGGCTGCGAAAACGCCTGGGCTTTAAAGACTGACCTGCTTGACTTGAAACAGGTGAGGTTCTTTTTTTCAAATGGTTTCAGTGTTCTGCAGAAAAGTGTTTGTCACTGACATTCAGTGGTATCATGTTCATACATTGCATTTCCTAGTAGTAGTCGAGCTGTTGCCATGCAGAACCAAAGCATGCATAGAGTATGCAATGTAAAATGTTTTTTCTTTGCAAATTTAGTGTTGGAATTAGTAATTTTTAGCTTGCTTATGGTGTGGGAAAATAGCAAAGATACCTTTTGCATGAAACTGCGAAGCTTCATTTTTGCTTGCATACTGTCTAGGTTGAATGAAGTGACTTATGCATTGTCACTTCCCATCTTTTTTATTATAGATGGAGAAGTGGCCAAGAGAAGTTCACCAAAGGCTTTCCCAACAACACTGTATAAACTGTAAAATAAAAAAAATTTGGAGATCACTTTGAGCTATGGCCAAAAATGTGATAATGGAGTATACCTTACTCATGACTCTATCCCTTAATCTGTTGTCGCTGACATTGCATTTATATGCTACTCTGCCTGCACACTTATGCTTCCCTCATGCCCTGTGTACGAGCAAAGTTAATCCCAGTATGTTAGCATGCTAGGAATACAGAACTGCCATATTTATACTAATGTAACGAGTGTTTTCGTTACCGAAAACAGAAGTGAAAAGCCACCCTTTGTTCGATAATTCAATATTTTGCAGAGACAAAGATGCACTGTGCCTTATGGCTGTATGCCTTTACTCTCATATTGATTGGTGCGTTGTATAGGTTGGCTCCTAAATTCAGCAAACTGGAAAAGAGAAAAAAAGCTGCAGTGTCTGTCAGGTTGACCAGCTAAGCACCGCGCCGCTAGTATTCAACTAAGGTGACCGGCACTGCATGTTACATATCGGAGGGGCGGCAGCACAGCGAGAACCTTCTTACCGTAATTGATGCACCTTTGTCACGACGAAAGTGCGATAGAACACGAGAGACGTAAAGGCATTTGCTTTGTTCTAATGAAGTTCGACAGACGCCCTCAAAGTTTGCAATACCGCTGGTGTAGCTCACTAATTTTGCTCCGGGTGCACAGAAACCTTTCCATTGCGGTTGCAAGCAAAAAGGCGCTCGCTGCTTTCTTAAGTAAAGTGTCAGACTCACTTTCTGGCGACACTGATGTCGTGTGCTGTCGCTATTTTTCGACAGCCCATTTAAGTGGTGTCAAGAATGATCACCAATGTTCGGAAGAGGTGGCTTACCATACAGTTCATGTGGGAAAAACTTCGTTTTGACATTAGCGCATATATTGACACGGTGAGGATGCAGAGGGACTGAGCTTATCTTCGTATTGGTCTGATCTGAGAATCTGTTGCACGGCTCGCATGAAAAAAAGGGGCACATGAAGCCCTCGCACAGTAATGGTGGTAGAAACTGCCATACAGGAAAGATTGTTTTGGGGTACTTTTGCTCGTAAAGTTTACTTAATTTTCAGTATACTGAGGCCTCATTCCTCGCGTTGCCTTTGTGTGCGTTTTCCTTTTTTCATGCCGACAAAGTCTGCCTTCTCATTGCAATCATGGTCGTGTTACATGGGGGCAAATACGAATGCAATTACAAACTGTCATTTCTGCATGTACTGTCCTTGCCTAAAGTTACCAGGCAACAGGATTTGCTTCTTCGCCGTGTAGAGGAGCACTTGTGGAAACCCTTAAGCTTCAAATCTGCATAAGGTAGGGAGAACCCTTGTCCTCAATTTTCGAGAGCTTTTGGTATTTAGAGTGGTCATAAGAGCTCCACTATACGGCAGAAGCAAGCAGTGTTCCCTGCTTACTTTTGATAAAATTTGCACACTTTCTTTCAGAGAAAATAAATGGAGCACAGTCCGACTGTTATGATTCTGTTCATGTGTGTTCTTTAGGAAATTTTGTGGCCATGAGTGGTACTGATAAAGCATGGAAACAACGATCTTTTGACTTTCTGCCACATTGTACACATGAGAAAAGCAAACGCACTGCACCTTGCTTGGCGTTATTCTTTTTGTCCTTGCATGACAGTTTCTGTAGGCTGCAGCTGTAGGGAATTTATAACCAACTTTTGTTTTTTATCACGTTAAGACATCAAAGATGAAAGATTCTTGCAGGCAGTCCTCTGCATCACGCGCCTCCAGAGGACCACAGTTGGAGAAATTGAATCGACAGCTGAGAGGGCCTAAGTTAGGCATGGTCATTTGGGAAAAGGCAGAGGCACACGTAGTGTGCAAGTCAACCAGGATGGCAGGCACTCTTTACCTTGCTACTTGACACGATATCCGTGGCTGTTGCGTTGAGTTACATTAAGTTTTGCTGAACAAAAACTCTTGATAATAGGGAAGGGAGGGGTATAGGAAAACAACGAAGCAAAACACTTTTTTTTTTGCAACTTAAAATTTCTTTCACTGCTGCGATCCCATGTGCTGAATTGGATGTACTTGTACAGATCAAGAAGTTGGTAAGACACGTTCGCTGTAAGCGAAGAAGAATTGCAGTATATTTAGTTTTGGCGCAAAAAGAATTCCATGTTACATTAGATGCAAGAGGACAGAGAAGTGTTAAAATGAAAGAATCCAGGAAGTGACAGTGTGCTTAGTTGCATTTAATTTTCAAAAATGCCATGTACATGCAGCTGCACGAATGAAAACATAGGGTAAAAATGGGTGTAAAAATGCATCCGGGATGAGATTAAAGAGAGCCTAATGACTTGATCACTCGGCAGGTGATTCTATAAATGCTGCTCTTTGATCTGGCAGGAAAAGTTGAGCCAAAAGGTTGCACTACAGATCTACAGCCCACTTGCAAAATGCACACAAAATCTGCTGAGCACTTGTGCATACAACTAATTTGGTTTCAGCACCTGTGCTGTGCAAATAGGGAGTAGACCTATAACAAGTGCGCAACGGTGAGCTCTGTGGTTGAAGCTAAGATAAAGATCACATTAGTGTGCACCAGCTCGCTGCTTCCTCAGCACTGGCATTGTTCTCTTGATAGAGCTGTAGTTGTTTCTCGGGGCTGCTGCCTTTGTTCTGTTCATCTACATCCCCCTGAGCACATTCGGCCAGAGTCTCGAGGAACAACACCGGGTTTTCACTGCAAGAGAGTAACACACAAATGCTTTCGTTAGTGGTGTTCACTCAGTGCACAGAGTTGTCTTTTCAGGCACAAGCTGTGCTCTGCACTCCTTTTCAAGAACGGCTCACTGATTACCACCCTAATTAATGCTGCACTGTTGAAGGTGTGCCATGACAAGCTTAAAGTGAGCAGGAGTCCAAGCTTTCTGCTTGTGCTTGCCATTATCTGAAGATCACGTGTTGCATCTGCTGTCGGAAAGTGTAACACAGTGGAATAAAAAGTGGGAACAATGAAAAGATGTGCAGCACGAGGGAAGTGTGGATGCTGTGGGAATGGAAGCATCTTTAATCGAAGGCAGAATTAATGAAAAGAAATGCTTGCTTCACAAGGGCACTGCGCCAGCGTTCAGGCACAGACAAGAGAAAATGAAAGAAAAAAACAAACAAAAAAACAATGAAACAAATGAAGAAAAGGGGATGGAACTGTTGGGAAGTGAGAAAACAAAGCTATACAAGTGCATGCATGGTCTTGTTAAATAATTAGGAGCCACACACTGCAAATACCCAAGCGTCTGAACACCACCACAACCAAAAAACATGGCTGTGGTATGGGCTGCGGACAGCACTTCCTTGGAAACCATGACATACTAAATTTCTGCAGCTTATACGAAAGGCACTTCGTTATTTATCAGCAGTGGTTAATTCTGTCACTTGATGATATCCTACGTTTTCGCAACAAGCATTCTGAACTATGCAAGCGCAGTGACTTTCATTTGCATTTGTTAATTTCTGTAGGTCTTTTTGCTTTAGTATTGGCAACACTTGAGGGACCTTTTGGAGCATAGCAGCTGAGTGGAGAAAGTTCCACGAGCCCACTTGAGTTTGATGTGATGCAGTAGCAAATGTATTAAAAAGGCAGGATTTGTCGTTGATATATTTCTTAGCCTGGTGATTATGTCACTCTGCCAGTGCAGTGGCAACAAGCAGCACTGTGTCAAGGTGTTTTTGTCCTATAGATAAAAGCTCGTCTGCACAAAGAAATAGTGTGCAAGATGTACAGAATCTAGCCCCTAACAAAAAAAAAAGCAGCGAAGAAATGGCGTGCAGCAATGGGTGCTGGAGCATTTCTTGTACTTGCCCGTGGTTCTCCTGAGGAGCCCAGTCCCACACAGCGAGACCTGCCCCTCCTGTGACGATTCTGAGAACATTCTGCTCCACGATGTCCGATGCCAGGGCGTTCACCCTGCCCTGCCCACTGCACTTCAGCGTTCCAACATAGGCACCACCGGGAAGGGTTCGCACTGCTCACCAGGAGAAAGGGGAGGTCAAGAAACAATGTCATTAAAGCACCACACATCAAGTCATAAAGCGCATATGCTATTGTACACCCAGATGCGAAAGGTTCCAGACTATTGGTGCCACAAGGAGGTAAATATGTTTTGAACCCAAACTTTTGGACTAAGAGAGAGAGAGAGAGAGATGTGTGTGCGTGCGTGCATGCCACAGAGAATTTCAGGCTGCAGAGAGATTAATTTATTACTTATTTTCATGACATAGAAACTTTTGTGTCCAGGTGTATGCACTTTACAAAATTCATGGGCTCTAGCAAGTTCATTTCATCTTTATGAGTTATATTATAATATCAAGCATAGATATATCAAAGATGCTTTCTTGGCAGCCGGTTATTAAGTATACAAATAAATCACCCAAAAATGAAAAACACAACGTTTATTGCACCACATTTTGGCTGAAGGACTGGCCTTTTTCACTTGAAAAAGGCTGGTCCTCCTGCCGACACACAGTATAATAAACGTTCACTTTATCGTTTTTGGCAATTTACATACATATCAGTTTATTCTGAAACACGCCTAGTATGCTTCCAATGTAACTTCATTTATATCAACAATGGCTGTTGCAATCCAGCATCAGTTAGTGCTTGGTAGTCTTATTTCACTTGAAGAATGCCACAAGTTTAACACAATGCTCGCACAGTTGCTCAATGATCTATATGGCGCTGCTCAATGCACAATCCCACACACCCCAATGGCCCAAGGCTGTCGAGAAGTTGACTTTTGCCTTCAGCTCACAAGCTGTGTGGGTAAGCTTGCTGTAGGCATCTCAAAAAGCAGAAAAAAGAAGTTTGCATAATATAACCCACGAAGTCAGCAGAGGTGATTGCCAAAAAAACTGCGCAAAGACGACGTGACAAGAAGGGGCACAAAGATGCGCACACAAAGCGCAAAACTTCCAACTGACTTTATTTTGTGAAAACAGGGCACTTATAAAGGCTATCAACATGACAATCAAGATACACAGGCAAAAAACAAAAAACTGGAGAAAACAATTTCTTCAGAAGGCAAAAACAAAAACCGAAAGAGAAGTTATTGAGGCTTCCTTACTTCATCTCCAAAAAGGGTGAAAACTGTTTCAGCTCGCCTTCCTTATCTCTATCAAGGAAAGAGATCGAATTCTTAGATGGGCACATTCCTAAGCACTCCATCAGTCCTAATCACTCTGTGAAACTATTGATACTGTAGGTGCCCTGCGCGTTTTTGTGTTTTGTTTTTGCGTGTGTACCTTGATTGTCATGTTGATAGCCTTCATAAGCGCCTTGTTTTCACAAAATAGTCAGTTGGAAGTTCTGCGCTTTGTGTGTGAGTCCTTGTGCACCTTCTTGTCTCGTCGTCTTCGCGCAGTTTTTTTGGCAATCGCTATTAACCGACTAGCCCAACATCATGCCTTACTTCAGCATAGGTGAATGTAGCAACAAGAAAATCTTGCATGAATAGTTTAAGAGTTTTGATACTGATGTGCTCATCAACCAAAACTATAACAGGTTATGGCACAGAATACTTTAGTAACGTATATACAAAACTCGAAGGTTGCTTACTGTTCACCATACTGTTGCCAGTGTATTTATCAAAGGACGACGAGAGCAGGAGGCTGTCCTTGACAAAGACTGCTTTGGTTGACCCAAGGTCGTGCGGGTGGTTCTTGAGGTAGTCAATCCTTCCTGACGGTGCAGAAAATGTGATACATCACTGTATGCAGACCATGGCTTAAACCAGTGCCGGCATTCCTATGCAGTCCATATGATTCCTGAGCTTATTTTTAGTAATGATAGAATGCACATTAAATAATTCATGGTTTGCATGTCTGAAGCCACATCACGGTGCATTTTCAACACAATTCCGATGGACTGGAGTATTCATACATTTGGAGAATTGCTGAAAAGTTCATATTAGTTCCTTTAAATTTTCTCTTCAGACTGAGAGAACTCTGTGCCTAATATTTTGTTTTTATAAAGACCTGCAATGGCAATTCTTCCCTTTCAGGTCATTTCGGGCAGCATTACATAGCAAGCAAAGAAGAGCAACTTTCCAAAATCTACTGGCTAGTATATATTGTAAAAGAGTACAATGTTTATTGATGAGGCGAAAGTGCCAGCAGTGCACCTACCTGTTGCCCAGTCGATGACTTTGACGTATGCGCTGTCCCGGCCCACAAAAATCTTGGAGCCATCCACTGCCAGACAGTTGAGCTGACAGCCCTCTTGTGTGAGGGCGTCATGCACTTGCACAGCACAAAGCTCGTTCGAGAGCCACTGCCACACCTTCAAGCTACCGTCGGAGGAGGATGTGAACACAGTGTCAGTCCTGTCAACCTGGTAAGCAAGATCAAACATTGCAACACCACGAACAATTAAAAGTCTTGTGCAAATGAAATAGCACGGAGCCTGCGTCATGCACTCTTCCGATGGATTCTTATCAGGGCACATACAACCCAAGGAGGCCACTGATCAGACATCTGCCTACAGATATATGTCCTAAATTGAACAGGAGTCATGCTGCAGGCTTCTGAAGCTGCTTGATAAAATAAGGCACAAGGAATACAATGTTGGAAACACTTTTCATATTAAGCCAACAGTAGTTATTTTACATTGTGTTGAAGTTCAGTGTTCATAGGAATTGTTAAAAAGCTGTCTCAATCAAAGAGCACAAAAGAATTTGTGACCGTAAACAGAAATCTCCTCCAAACAGACATCTCAAAACATTTTTTTGAGTGGAGAGGCAGGCAAGACCTCATGTTTATTTTGTTATTTATTCTTTAATTGAACCTTTTTATTTAAAATTTTTATTCAATCTTTCTTTGTTAATTTTTTATTGCACACTGTTTAAAGGTATATTTGTTTAATGCATATAAAACTTAAAATGAAATGAGCAACTTTATAAGTTTATCATCAGCATCAAATGAAACGTGAACACGATAACTGAAACCTGAAAAAACAAAAGAACACAAAAATACTAGCTTCTGTACAAGTACAGGTTGGGTTCATTGAAACTTACATGGTGGGGGGGGGGGGGGCATCTCCCCCTAGGGAAATGTTGGGGTGGGGGGGGACTGCCCCCCACCTGTTCCAGAGTCCCTGGCTCCAAACATTGCCTGCTTTATTCATTTAGCAGCATGTTGCAACAAAAATTATTGCTCTATTTGTTGTAGGTGCCAAGATATCCTCCTTGTAATCTTGCAAACAGTAAAAAAATTTGTGTTTTGAGAAAATGAGGGAAAATGAACAGAGATGAGGTACGAATTGGAATTATAAACTGGAATTATAAGTTGGAACTGCAGCTAAAATTTGATCTGACAAATGAATTTTATAGGTAGGTAGAAGATGGGCTATAGATTTTTATAATATTGTTTCCAAAAAACCCAATTTTTCATGATTTTTTGGACCCGATGATTCCCTCCCCCATCGCCCTATAAAGGAACACTGAGGACAGATTGAAGTTGGTCAGCATCGACAGACTGCATAATTCTAACGACATTGAGGCCACTCTCATCAGAAATGGAGCTTTTATAAGGTAGAAGAATTAAAAAAAATTAAACACAAGGGCCGCCACCATCCCTGGGCTATTCTGCAAGTAATCTAAGATGCATTGACAAAGCATTTTCTTGCGGATCACAGAGGCTATGCTACAGCACCATTCACTTTAAAATGAAGACAACCAGCCCTTCTCGGTGTGAATGTCACGAGTTTAAATTGAGTTAGAGGGAAATTTTAAAATTCAATTCTCTCACCTATAAATGAGTTTTTTGCTGCCAGTTGAACATTAACCTACCCAGGAAGAGCCAGAGAATCAGTTTTTACTAAGAAAAATAATTTAATGGAGTTGTCCTCATTGTTCTTTTAATGCCATTTTTCCGACCAGTATTTTCAATCATCTCTACTCAGTTTTTCAATTCTACTATAGCAGGGCTTCAGCCCGCCACGGTGGTTTAGTGGTTACGGTGCTCGGCTGCTGACCCAAAAGACGAGGGTTCGATCCTGGCTGCGGCGGTTGCATTTCGGTGGAGGCGAAATTCTAGAGGCCTTCCCAGTCCATGCATTGTAACTTGTTCCAATATTATAAATGCTGGCTGGCCCAACACTATAAAATTGCGGTCTTGCATGTTCAATTTTTGTTTCTGGCAGCTTTGCTGCAAACAGGTTGGCTCATGTCTCTTTTTCCAGACCCCTCACATGCACGCAGTACGCACCCATATGGACACAATCACACCATCGTGACCAATGACAGAGCTGAGTGGAGCTCCTTTTGCCAAGTCCCATACTTCGAGTTTGCCTCCTTCTAGAAAACAAAAAGAGCTCATTCAATCCTCATAAATAGACCACAAAGATTAAAATTTCGAAATTGAGAGAAACAGAAACATAAGGCAAGGGGGGGGGGGGTGATATGTCACTAACCAGTGCCAACTATGATGTGGCAGTCTTCGGTAATTGCTCCGAGAGCTGTAATAGCATTGTAGGTGTACATAGACCTCAGTAGCCTCCCTGTAAAACCAATAAATAAATGCACTGAAATCACTGAACAAACTTGGTGTAAAAATGTGCACGTTTATCAAACGTGTACCACTGCCACAAGTATGCATATAACCATACAGAAGTGTTGATCTGTGTCTGTTTCATGTCCCTACAGAACTAGAAACTGCCATTATTTCATTACAATTAACTAGGTACAGACCAAAGCAAGGCGAAATGCAAAACTTTACTGTACTTTTAGTTCGATGCAAAGGTAAAAATAAATTCAATTCTGGAGGGTGAACTGTGCTTTGCACAGTGCTCTCACTTGTACCATCTTTGTCCAAAATATTAAAACTGAAGTGTAAATTAAGTGCTATCTATTTAAAGGTTAAGGGCATGAGTGAACTTCATGCTTTTTACCAGCCTATACAATGATACCACATGACCATTTTTTCTAAGTTGGTGTTAGTAGGTACATCTGACCAGAAAAGATATGTGCACATAATGCATCAGCTGCTGGATTCAAGATACAAAGCTCATACCTGTGCAACTACTAACTTCATGCGGCTACACTCGCAAACAGGTGCTGTTTCTGAAACCCAGCAGCTAAAGTGAAATGTATAACTTTCTATCTTCCACAGCATAACAGGTGCATTTCAGGACAAGCCCGGTGCTCTCTACATAATGCTTTTGTTAACTGTGTGTTGTGAAGCTCAGGGCCAACATCAATATTTGCAGTATAGTTATAATATACTCCTATTTAGTGAAGAAGGATTTCATAATCATTTGGATTTCTGAAATCCTCAAGCTGTGGGCACCTTGCGAAAACGTACCTTCGAGAGCAAGCCAGACATTGAGGCAGGCATCAGAGGAACCGCTGACAGCAAGCCGGTATGTCGAGGTACACCCCATGCGAAAGCACACTGCCTCTGTCTGTTCCGAGGACAGCAGCAGGACGGCATTGACGGACGAGATGTGGCCACGTAGACTGCACAGCTCTCTACCAGCCTGCACGCTCCACACTCGCAGTGTGGTGTCATCACTGAAAGGGGTAGCCACTGTAAGCTCTCTGCCTAACACACAAGAAAGCGAGGTTTGAATGGAGAGGTGCTCTAGTTTACTAGAACAAAACGGTCCTGTCAGTTAACAGAACCAAAAATTATGTGAAACAAGCATGTAGACAACAATCGCTAAATATGACGTGCAGTTTTCATTAGCTACTCAGTCTGTTGGCTCTTTGTGCACTTCGTGCGCTGTTTTTTTTTTTTGGGGGGGGGGGGGGGGGGTAAGTTTTATATGCTATTATGTAACTTGACAGTGAGGTTTTTACATCAGGTGATTGTCAGAATGGCAACACTAGTTGGATGTTCATGTAATGCTGCCAAGATTTTAAAGGGATATTGAGGACGACTCCATAAAATCTTTGTACTCACTAAAGATCCACGGCTCTTTCCGGTTATCCTGGCTTTTGGCTGGCAGCAAAATATGCATTTATTGTTGAGAAAACTGTATTTACAAATTTTTCTGCCACTTGATTTAAACTCATGACGACAAAACCCCAAAAGACTTCATGATCACCGTTTCAAAGTGAATGACACTGTAAACTAGCCTCAGTAATCCATGCACAAAAAAAATACCTTGATGCACCACAGTTTGTTAGTGACACCAGGATTTTATTTTAGGAACTGTTTTGTCTAGAAAAAGCTCGGCTTTCAGTGAAAGTAGCACCTTTGTCATTAAATGCGGTAATTATCGATACAGGCCAACGTTGACTTGTTTCCAGTATCCCTTTAAAGTATCCCTTTAAATCTGAAGCACCACATTTACACAGCCTTTCATCTTTATATTGTCCATTCGCAGAACCCAAATCTACTATTCCCTTGGTCTCAGATGTTGCTCAATATAAGCGAAGGGCAGAGTACGTGTACTGCAATGATGCGCTCTTTTTTTTTTTACCCAAATAGTATGTGTTGTGCACTGCAATTTCTTAAACAAGCAAAGACAAGTTTTCCAGTAATAAATCTATGAGGTACTGCTACTGCAATGTGATATAAACTTGTATGACATTCAAAGTACAAGAAGGATAAGAAAAAAGAAAGTGCACTCAGACTTTACAGAAAAAAATGTGACTTAATCAGATAAGGACACGCAAGAGCTTCACCTTGCAGACACGACGAGGTTCTGGTCCACTGCTACAGAGCGCACAGTATCGTTGTGTCCTAGAAGCAAAGTACAAGTGAAGTTTGCTTTCTTGAGCCTCTTGTAGTGCAAAAGCCATTTTTCCGAAGGAGAGTCCATGGGTGCTGTAGGCATTGCTGCAGTGATGAGCGGCCGTACATAAGCTACAGAGAGAGACAGACAGAGAATGGCCAACCCATGTGTATGAAACTTGCAGCTTCACAGTTCCTACGTGCACATTTTTGCTCCGTCACACTACTACTACAAGAAATGTGTTGTGACAATCGTGGCAGACAAGTTCAACACAACTGTTTAAAAAGCCAAGTGCAGCATTATTTCATGCAACATTCAAATATTATTGTCAGAGTGCAGCCACATAGTGCTCAGCAAAATACTATTAGCATCAATAGGCAAACCCTTCTAGCTTCCAAGGCATGAGTAAAACGGAAGGGGAAAGCCTTGGTGACAAATGACAGCTATTATTGAAAACAGGGTAGGGGAAAGCCCCAGGGTGCTTGTCAATGCTTCAACACTTGTTCACTTGTTCTTGTTCTTGTTCACTTTTTGAGTGTCAAAAAACCATCTGCCTACCTGCTCTCAACCAGCTGTTACAGAAAGTTGTTCAGGGACTCTTAAAGCCTCCTGAAGCCGAACAAAACCATGCCTAGGCTTACATATTTGCTTAGAAAAGGCTAGGCACGTGTAAACCCTTAGAGAATCATCTTCAGTCTGTGGACGCTTGATGCATTAGGCTCCAGAGACTGCAGTTTTGACCCCCGTGCTCTAATCTGCTAAACTGGAGGTGTGGCTCAATCATAACCTGTACACTGCAGAGCTGCTCAAAATCAATGCAAAACCGACCAGCCCGCCAGCTTGCTCTGCCCAAGGATGATTCAAATGTGGAGGTATGCATCCACATTTCTGCAAGTTCTGCTTTTTTTTTTCTCTCTACAACTTCCCAGCTGAATTTTATTCCCTTTCTCACCATGATGCCCAACAGTTCAGGTTTGAGCAGGTTTTGCTCAACATATACACAGCGGACAGCAGGTTTTGCCTTCCATTACAGCCATGCAAATGCATGTTAGCCAGGCCTCACCAGCTTCAAAGTAATCATATTTTCTGTCTGTACATTTAGCTTTACGGTTCCTTGCTGGTGGTTTTACTGCTATTAATAACACGTTTATTCAGTTTTTTTTTTTTTACAGGCATTCAGGTTAAGGTCAATGCATGCTGCGTCTGCTGCATTGTTACTTTTTCCTGCGCTTCACACTGCGTTTTAAACACTGGCCTCTTACCTTTTGGAGACCTTATGGCTACAGGTACTTCACATGGATGCACTATTACTCAAAAAGAAAAAAAAGAAGAGAAAGAAAAGAACATTGATTGCCTTCTTATCACACAAGCTCAAACATAAAGTTACGCTTAATTAAGCACCCATTAGCATGTTGTAAAGTTACAAAGTTAACCTACGTGGGGACGATGGCTCGTGACAGGGCTCCATCACTGACGGAGCAAAACGTTTCTTGTGTCGACTCCTACTTTTCCTTTGCTTAGCTGGAAAGTACCAAAGTCCCGTTAATTGCTGAAAGCTGCAACAACAAAGCCGAGGCAGCAAAGTACAAATCTCTGGCATAAAAAAACTGCCCACCGCTAGGTGTGAATTCAGCACAGCAATTGCAAAGAGAAAAAGACATAAAGCGCATGCAAACAATGCATCAATGCCAACCTGAACACCGTTTCCTTCCCTGCGAGCAAGGGGAAGGGGACTCCCGTGTCATCGGGGCCTGAACATCTTCGGGGTCAGATGACTCAAGGTCATTGTAAGGGTCAGACACTTCAGACCTTTGGACTTCGTTGTATTCATTCTGGCACTCTTCTTTAAATACACTGCTCCTGCAAAGCAGGTTAAAAAAAACAAATGGAACAGAGCACTGCAACTGGAATAAACATATTTTACGGGAGGAAAACAGTGCCTTAGGCACTACAGAAAAATATCTTTTACGCATGGACATGCCTGCACTGTCGCCATAAGCAAGGCTTCAGAGTGGTCAGATACAGACATCCGTAACAAAAGCGACTCTCTAGGTGAAATCAAATCCAGGTGGTCAGAGCCATGTTGGAGTCACTGATGCATATGTAAGTTGATGCGCAGCTAGATATCTTTGTTTCCACGAAAGAAGTCGCAAGACGTGAAGAAATGTCACAATACAGCAAGAAGTGTCACGTTTCTGTAGAATGTATGTTCATCTCAAGAAATGTAACACTGATTGAAGTGATACGCGGATACACAGAATCTGACACCAGAGGTGAAGAACCCTTGGCCCCAGGACTGATCAGGAAAGCATAATCAAGGCAACATGGAAAAAAAAGCACAGGGAAACTGGGTGCAAATGCATTATTCGCAGGTCTACTCTTTTTGTTTTTGTTCTGTACTACTCTCTTGCCTTATAATATTAGTATCATCAGGAAACTGCCATAACCAAGCTCATACAGATTATTTGATTTTTTATAAACTTAGCGCCTGTCTCAGCAAAGCTGCAAGATAAAAAAAAAACACTGGCACAACATCCCTGATTTGCTGAAAAACATTAAAGTGCACTGAAGAGAAGACATTACTAGGGTAAACCATAATGCCATGGAATGAAAACATGGAATCCACATATACATGAGAATTATCCGATATGCTATCTTCTTGCTTGCCTGCCTGCCTGCAAAGGAAAACTGGCACCTAAATATGTGCAGACCTACCTAGATGAGTTGTCGGAGGTGCTTCTGCTTCTATCAGCCGCATCTGATACCTCCGTTTGAGATGTCGGTGTATCCGTAACACCAGTCATGGTGGCGTATTAGGCCATGTCCTCATTTTAGTTCAGACTCATTCCTCTTAGTGTCTTGCATCTGCCCTAAATGATACGCAATGATTTGTGCTAGAAAAAAGTGCACATTTTCCGATTCAGTACAGCAGCAAAAGGGGCAGAAACAAGTCAAAGCAATAATTGACGCGATAACCTTTGACGAAATATACCTTGGGACATCAATGCAATTAAACACAGCTCAAGTGCACAATGCCATTGAATAGAAAAACTATTCACAAATTTATCAGCCCTCATGAACTAGCAATTGAAAGCTGTTCCCATGAGCAATCAGCTTTCGAAATTTCACACCAGACACTTACACAAGGCATACAGTCTAACAGTAAGCAGCCTTGAGAATTGGCAAAGTCTCTGTACACCCACTGAGTCACTGAGATTAGCTGTTGGCGCTCTGGAATGGCCAGCAACAATCTTACATTTCATGATTCTATTTCCTGAAGTGAAAAAAAAAAGTTTTAGTTATTTGGAGGGGGTCCAAAGTAACTGAACGCTTTCTTTACCATAAAAAAAAAAAAAACAGCGCTTATTGCGAAGAAAGCTCTGAGGCAGGTCTTTTGGGTATGAAGAAACCCAACAAATATCAGGAATACCTACACCATTTATTTGAATGTGTAACAATCACACTTGCATAATAAACATAAGTGAAACAGCGCGAAAGAAGAAGCCCGAAGGGCTTCTCTTTCCTGTCCCTTCTCTTTCCTGTCAGCGCTCTTTCCTGTTCCTTCTTCGTTTCGCCTTTGGGCTTCTTCTTTTGCGCTGTTTCACTTATGTCAGAATGGACCAACTAGACCTGCAAAAAGTTCTGCTTCATTACCTTTTTTTGCAAAAGGGCTTCCCCTATGTAATCGTTAAAATTTCAGAGAATTTTAATTCCCCACAGTGTAAATTTAAACATGCGTGAAACTCTCCTAGCCTGTCCTCACATTAACCAATTTATTGGCCCTATAGGGCCAAGCTGCTGGTTTCTGGTAGTTCATGACCTGACAGACAAAAGAAATGATGTCCAATTCTGCCAGATTTCTAGGAGCAAAGAACCTTATATTCTCTAAATAGAAAAGGTGTCATGAAATCCACCAGGTATGTAAGCGTGATGAGGCCAGGAAAAATGAATATAATAAAAGTGAATATAAGCTCACAGCTCCTCATTCCCTACTGAGACATGTAATTTAGTGGCTAGCTTTTTTCCCTTTCTTGAAGATGACGAACCTGCTGATTGGGACTTGACTTGCTAAAAGCACAAAGAAGTGCTACTCCGAGAGATATGATGAAAAATACAACAAAAGGGCCCATTAGACAGCCTAGCTGTTCTGTTTTACAACATGAAACAGAACAGCATATATAAAGACTAGCAATAAAGATGCAAAGTTCAATATATATTTTTTAAAGCCATGAACATTTTTTTTTGGCTTCTCGTGAATACTTCCTGTCTTGTTAATTCGAGATCGCTTAATTCGAACCTCCGCTTTATCCGAACTAATGCTTTTGTTCCCTTATCTGAACTCCTAATATAAACACTTTTCGATCTCTTTTGAGCAGAGAGATTCGGTGTTATCTTCACTAAATGAGAAGGCATTCAGAATGAGGAGAAACTTAAAATACAGTTTAACTTTATATGAAAAGCAAAGCTGGCTGGTAAAAACTATTCATAGAAAATCGCCTACATAGTAGAATGAAAGTGCGAAAAATAATCGCGCTGCATTAGAAACAACAACAAAAAAAAAATGCGAAAACGAATGCCACTACCATTAAACACCTGCATCGCAACCCGGCGAGTTAAAACTGTCGACCGGCTCGAAACGATCAGCTGATTTTGCTTCGGGTTACATTGAAAGAAGCGCAGGTTTCACTGCTTCGCAGCACGCAAGAAGCGAAGGTATACATCAGAACATACGAAAGATATTTACGACGTTATGGGGCGGCCGTAAGGCGTAAGCAGATCGGCGTTCATTGCTTCGATCGAACTCGCGTCAGTGGCATCAGCGCGTTCCGAACATGCTTTCTCGGCTCATTGGGCTACAGACATAAACAATGACAGAGGAAAACAAAACCAAAAGTCCAAAAGCATTGAAGGTTAACCAGTGTACCCGCTTTAACCTTTCCTCTTGTCGCTAAATTCAGTGCAACTACTAAAGCTTTTATGGATACTAAAACGCTTATTTGCAAACACCAAACTTAAAATTGTCAAATATAAGTCCATTATAATTATATTTGTACGATAAAATATTTGCAATTACAAAGTTGTACGGTAAATTGAAATGTTGCCGGTGAGCTACGAATATACGGCATGGCCTTTCACTCTTCCCGCCTGCATGCGCTGGTTTTTGTTTCACTGCCAGCGTTCATTCATACAAATTCGTTCACAAGCGTCGTGCTCATTTTGTTTACGAACTGCCGGAACTATGGGAGCGTCGGCAAGAACGTTGCATTGAAAATTTACCTCAGCACTTCTCTGAGGTGAGCAAAATTCCACAGAGTGCGTACCAAAGCCAGAACTCTGTGCAGCCGCAGTCGATAGTGCTGCTCCTTGAGTTGTTCGCATCGCGAACTTTGCTGAATACAGCGTTTTTCGAAGTCCTGTTAGCGAAAAACTCGTGCTAAACTGTGAGCCGCTTTTCTGAGAACAAGGGATGGTAATGCACACGCCGAGGGCTTTGTGCAGACTCGTGTACTTTAAGAACGAACGCTCCTAGTAATTTTCTGGCTTTAAAAAGATCCTCAGTGCAGAACTTTTCGTAATCACTGCCGGGTACCCTCTTTTCCCGTGTTGTCACTGCAGAACTTTCGTATGCAGTACGAGATATCGTCACTTCCCGTGCAAGCGAAAAAATAATGGAAGCACTTCAATTGCTGCTTGAACTCAAAGTAAAGTTCCCATTCGTTAAGGTGACCAAACTCCATTCTGCAGTTACTGTTCTGCCCTCAAAGATTGCCCCCTTCTTCCCTATGCAGCTGAAAGTGATAGTCTAAAGCTTACTGTGAAAAAAAAAAAAAAGTACCCCTAGTGCTTTGCTGACGCTGCCCTGACATTTCTTTCCTTAATGCTTCTACTGATCTCGGAGCCCTATTAATTACCAGGGAGCGTTTTAAACACCCACAATCTCCAGCAGCGCTGCAGCTATCCTTCTTTCTAATCAGCGTTCGCATTTCCGCAGAAATTGCAGTTCACCATGCACCAGTTGACCATGTTCACCTACACATACCTACTTAAAGCATTGCCTGTCTGACGCGGTTTGGCTGTTCCTTTTTTGCAGTTCCTACATGTATTCGAACGAAAGGCACAGAGGACGCCGAGGCGGTGGCCGAGGATGGGGCAGAGGATCAGATGGCTGGGACAGAGGTAATTAAGCTACTGAAGCACTTCTGGGAGGTGCCTGTACCTGTCTGCACCTGACACTCAGCATTGTATCTCGAATGCACCTTGTCTTTTGTCTTTTTATCCAGGTGGACATGGTCGAGGTGGACGGGGTGGACGCAGGGGCTCAGGCCCTCCACCAGGTCTGCGGGGGAAGGAAATTGGTCTTTACTATGCACGTAAAAACCGTGCACGAAGGGAGTGGGCTGATGCTCACCAGGTAAATGGGCAAATTTGTTTTCACACTTCGTCCCACTAAAAACTACAGCTCCATGAAATAAGGAAGTGTTGAAACTCTGTCATGCATATTTAAAGCAGCATTTACACTCTGCTCGAGTGCTCAACAAGTGGGCTCACCTCTGTACGTCAGAGCTTAAAGCCTAAACCACCCATTGGGAACAGATGAACGAGAGAGAGGCATCTTTATTTCGCACCTTGTTCTGCATTCAAGGCAACACAGGACACTAAAATGTCCCGTTAACACTTTGTGAATTTTTCTACATGTATTTCATAGTTTTGTTGGTTGTGTTGACAGCTTGCATGGTAAATTTGCAACCTGTAACATGAAGCATTGCATACTATGATTGCGAAGAAGTAGCTCCCATGCACATTGAGTATGCACCTATTTACATTTGAGCTCGACAGCATGGCCGTGACATAGGAACAGCTTTGTGTCGATGGGAGGGCACTTCAATTTATCTCACGATGACAGTATACGCAAAGGTGTTGTACAGCACCCCAGTCTTATAGAGTTTTCTATCTTTCCCAGCAGTAATGCTCTTGTAGCATTAAGTTATGTATTGTTGAGAAAGGTAGATATGAGTGGCATTTGGAGGATTGATATGCACATGTTGCATAAGTGCATATGTTTTGTAATGTTGCAGAAAGTTGCCATTTCAATTGATCCACGAAGCCAACAAGCTCTGCAGCGTATCATAAGCAAGATTCGATCAGAAGAAGGCTCGAGCCATGAACGCCTGGATTCAATCAATGCAGTTGTGGTGGACTACCTTTCAAGTACCTCTCAATCAACATCCTCAAACCGGAGCGGTGCTGGCTCAACACAGAGATTTGTTCGCAATGCTTCAATAGATGACAGCCTCTGTCAAGGTCTCAAAGAGATGGCACAGTCCGAAGAATACCAAAGGATGCTAGAGTTTAGAAAGCAGCTGCCTGCCTACACAATGAGACAGGTATGTGTCTGGAATTTAGAGAAGGTGCAATTAAGCATGGAATTCTCAGCGCCACTGAATGCTTAGGTATGAAATGCATTTAGACTTTGTTGTTGGATTCTTCCTCAAACATTTGGCTTGAAACCAGAGGTGAAAACTCGTGTAGAATCCTCTTTTGAAGACTCCCAGGTGGTGCCAAGTTGATGGTCAGTTAGTCTTGCTGCAGTTATTTTATGACTGTGTCCTGCTTGCTGTTTGGTCGACTAACCAAACTGTGCTGAGCCGGTCTCCCTGAAATATGGAGATGACTCAAGCAGGAAATGTAAAGTTATTTAATGCATGAACAAACACCTGCCTTTATCCAAACACACATAAAGGTTGGTTGGTTTACGGGGTTTTGTGTCAAAGCGACTCAGGTTATGAGAGATGGTGTAGTGGAGGACTTCGGAAATTTTGACCACCTGTGGTTCTTTAACGTGCACTGATATCGCATAGTACATGGGTCTCTAGCATTTCACCTCCATCAAAATGCGACCGCCGTGCCCGGGATTGAACCCACGTCCTTCAAGTCAGCAGCCGAGCACCATAACCACTGATCCACTGCGGCGGCTCAAACACACGTAAAGGCAGACAGCTATGTTAGTTAGATTTGCACAGTGGTGGCATGAAATTGTTCATGTGTTCAGGATTCTTGTTTCGATAGCTGCAGTTGATTATGCTGCAACAGATCCGGTTAGCACAACGTGTTCTACTTTTGAGGGTGTATGCCACAAGTAATAGGTCCAGTTGTATGGGTCTTGGGGAGGCCTCTGGGGTAGGGTCTTATTTGCACATTGTGTGTCATGAATGTTTATAATGAAATGCTGGCCAATATAGTTTTCCCTTTGAAAACTTCTCATTTGTTGGGAGTACTCACCCCCTGTACCTAATCTTAGATTTTCGTGAGGAGTTTGTGCCTCAGGCATTTTTTTAGTGATGAAGTCATACTTTAATAATCCTCTTTATTTGCTGCATTGCCACTGAAGAGCATGAATATGCCCATTTGCTCAATGTACATACTTGTTTTCGCTGTTTAGTTGTGTTGTAAATGTAGTAGAACTTGAGTAAGGCATCAGACATGCTGCTGTGCTGCTGGTGGTAGTTAATTTGACTAATGTAACACACTTGTGGTTGATGTTTGCTGCATGTCATCATTTTGTATGAAGCTTCTTTCATTTTTTCCATAAATTCTCTCTAGTATATGTTACTTGGACAGCAGTACTGTTTTCTTGCTTCATTAAATTTAAGTGTACTGTCTTGGCAAAACGTACTAGTATTCACACAATATGACCGCTTTAACTGACTCGTTTTGTTTTATATTTCTTCTGTTTTGGCTTTTAGCAAATAGTTGAACTTATCGAAAGGAACCAGGTTGTGGTGATCAGTGGGGAAACTGGATCTGGTAAAACTACTCAGGTAAGTTGCTTTGTTTTTTGATTTCCTGTGTCCAGGCTTAGCATTATGAGAATGAGTGAAATTCAGGGTCGCCAGTCTTTTAAAGTTTTCTTATAATTCTGCAAAATTTGTTTGCAAACATTGAACTAAACTCCCTTGCTTAGACAAAAGAGGCATCCCTCTTCAAGTAAATTTGTTCACTGTGTTTGTATGGCTTGCAGTGCTTTTGTATTTTCATATATTTTTCCCTTCTGGTAGCTTATTGTACAGTGTTGATGTTGAGCCTGTTGTTTACTCATAATTGTCTTGTTGTTTGTCAAGGTCCCACAATTCATATTGGACTCCTACATTGAGAGTGGCAAAGGTTCTCTCTGCAAAGTGATTTGCACTCAGCCTCGCCGAATTAGCGCAATATCTGTGAGTAGCAGAAGCCTTCGTTTTCAGTATAATTTTACAAGCACATCTTATTAATGCTTCTTAGCTGGTCACATGAAGGAGCTTCTAAATATACACACTGTTGTGTTTTTCTGCCTAAGTGGAGCCAGTATGATAAAAATGGGCAATTTATATGGATTGAACTATGGCAGTGTTGTGGCATTAGTCTTAACTGTTTGAAATATTCGTCCAGTAATTAATGTAATTGCTTCCTTAATAAAGCCTTGGAATGTACAAGTGGGTGATTGTAGCTATGTCACCTTAATGCACTTATATGACGACCGCTGCCTGAAGACGCCACCAAACTTGAGACCTTTAAATCAGATGCTTATGCCAGATTGCTTGAATTTAGCTTTTATTGCATGATTTTCATGGCAGAGAGGTTACATTTTAAAAAATGCAGACTTCATGGTTTATTTGATGTGCAACATTTAAATCAAAATTTTAAGCTGCATATTGCACAGGTTATAAAAAAGAGCTCAATGAATAGGGACAGAAATGCTTTTAAATGGAGCAAGAAGTGTTTCTTGCGTCAGGTGACCAGCGGCAGCACTATTTTGTTCTGAATATTCAAACAATTTAATATTTAAAAACAATTTGTACTAATCGTTCTTTGTTTCCGTAATAATTGTAAATCTTCTAAACATTCTTGTTTTAATTCTGCATAATTAATTTACAGCATCATATAATAGCATATCTGTAGTTATGTGGGTAGGGACGCCAAATGTATTGTAGTGTTTTTACTTTGGTATGATGCTTGTGATATTAGTAAACCTGGATCACCACACGAAATTCTCCTTACAAGCAGTGCGTCCCGCTTCACCATAAACTCTTCTTTGCACGTGATTGATTAATTCCATTTAGAAAAAAAACTACCCTTTTAAAGAAAATCATTTTTTTTTTGGCAATTCATCTCATTTCAATTAACCACGAGTGAATGCTGCACATACTCGCTGATGAAGCACTTGTGGAACATTGCATCACTGACAGGCACCTTTGATTTGTTCTTTTTACCAATGTACAGACACTGTGTGATCATTTGGGGTATTTTGATTCCATCAAATATGTTTTGCAAATGCCCTGTTTATAAGCGTGATAACTGTGCACATGATTCACAAGTTGTGCGAGTATGTAAGGGACGGACACTAGCTATTTGATGACCTTTAAGCTTTTGGTTAGACTCTTATTATTGCAAGGTATAGTCGCAGTTCCTCTCATTTTTTATTGTCTGCTTTTGTAATGGCTGCAAATTTTCTGATCTGAGGTGGCGGAACGGGTGGCAGCCGAACGAGGGGAGCGATGTGGACAGTCGGCCGGTTATCACATCCGCCTGGAATGGTAATCTTGAGCAGCTTTGCCCTGACATGGCTGTCGTTTTGTCTTCTGAAATGTCTGTTGCTGCATTTTTGCAGCCATAGCTATGGAGTACTAATCGTGTAAACGAAAATTACTCGGCAACTCTCGAACATTCTGCCAGCTGGTCGCTTAAACCAGCCTCACTGTGATGTCAGTGGTGAATGACGCAATTAACCATGCACCTACCACTAAAATCCACAGAATTTTTGTGAGTATATATAGCAGACTGAACACGCAAATCCCAATAGGCTTCCTAATGCGTTGCCTTCGCCCAGGGAAGGAGATAACTGGGGGAACATCTTGTTGTTATTATTTACGGTTAATGCTGGCTTCTGTGGGCTCATTCACAATGGAGCTTTTTGAAGCCCCTTGGTATTGGACAAATACCTGTGAGAACAACATTCAGTGGCACTAAACTAATAGTTAAACCTGGATGTAATAAGCTTCCATATAGCGAATTCCTCAATATTGCGAAGTTTCCCAAGTGCCCCAGGGTGTTCGAATAACAGAGCTTATAATTTCATAGACTTACATAGACTTAGGACTTGGGCAACAGTCTCAGTTATTCAAATTTGCAAATTTACAGTAGTCATAATAATGAGGTTTTACTGCGGCATCGTTGTACTGAGATCATTGTGGTAGTGGATTGATATATGGACCTAGTGAATACAAGAGAAGATATGGTAGGAGTAGACGGAGTAGAAGTTGTCACTGGCATTTGTAGCTGATTGCATGCTTTTTTAACATGTGTGTTCTGTTCTCTTTCTCTTCTTTAGCAGAGCACCTCGAGACCGTGGCTCCATTCTCTTCTGTACCACAGGAATCCTGTTGCAGCAGCTTCAGAGTGATCCGTGAGTCACGACATCTAACAGTGCTTCAGTCATTGGCTATCGTAGAGCGCTGTAGCTTCAACTTGGTGAAACCCCTGCCCAGGTACATTCTCAGTGCCTCTCACGTGATTCTGGACGAGGTTCACGAACGAGACCTGCAGACCGACTTTCTCACCGTCATCCTGAAGGACCTGCTGGCTGTCAGGCCTGACCTTCATGTGATACTCATGAGTGCCACAATCAATGCAGAGCTCTTCACTAGTTACTTTGGTAAGTAGCTGCATCTTTCTTTGTTTCCGATTTTGATTTTTAAATGCTTTTAGCTTTCACATTGGGCGGTCTTTGAGCTTGACAATGAAATTTTCACCAAAACAGGCATCAGAACCCTCTATGAACTTTGTTTCTTACTGCACCACTGCACCAAGCCTGTTTTACAGGGGCTCTCTGACACTTTATCACTTAATTATTGTGCTCCAATGGGCTTTTCATAGGTTGCTGAGACCAGTGAAAAAAACGGTTTTAAAAATTATAGCTTATGTGAACAAGGACTATTTCCTTTATTTCCAAAGTGTAATTCTATAAGATTTGAAAAACCTCATTGCTGCTATTACCAGTCATAAGTCAAGTTGGGCTTTTCAGCTTGCGTGCCATGGTTTTCTTTCCTGGGCATCCTTAGCCATAGTGCCTTATCTGCACTTGTTAGTTAATGGCATTGTTGCTTTGGTGCTCAGGCCTACAGGTGACGTGGGTGGGTCATGTGTGAACACAGGTGTGCTCGCTATTACCTTTTTGCTGCCCTCTGGGTGGAAGGATGGTCAGCTTCTTTGTTCTTTTGTCTCTACACAACGCCCCCCCTATTTACACGTACACACATACACACTTTTATTTTAGGTTTTGTTTTCTAGATAAAAAAAAACATTGATTTGTAAAACTTTGAGGAATTGGGGAAGGGACCGCTTTTGTGTGTGGGTTATTTCAGTGGTGGACAGCATCAATGTAGAGAACACAAATGATGAGTGCAGTAGTCATGATAGGTAGGATTCATTTCGCTGACTTAAATAGCAGGGCGCACGCCTCTTGTGAATAGAAGCTTGTGTGAGCTTGGAGGTGAGCTTTATTAAAAGTGCGATAGTGCGTTTTTGTGTGCTCTTTGTAAACACATTTTTCATCAAAGTGAAGTGCAGCTCCTGTGGTAATCCGGTTTTTTTATTATGAAAGCACTGTGTTTAAAACAGAGCATGTTGTGCTGCCATATTTTTCCGCTGCATTAATTTTTTCATGCTTTAATAGTATTAGGGAACTTTTGTGTCTTGTTGCTTGTTCATTTTTCTTCTGCGTGCGTCACATCTGCTGTCTGTTCTGTGTCTCTAGGTGACTGCCCACGGTTAGAAATACCAGGCATTGCTTTTCCTGTAGAAGTGCACTATCTTGAGGATGTTCTTGAACAGACAAGGTACGTCATTTAATGATTTCAGCATGCATCAGAAGTCTGCAAGCCGTACGACATTAGTTTTTGCGCTGAGAGTATTGGGGCTGAGGCGGTTCGCCTATTGAGCATTGGCATTACTAATTGGCATCGTTCTGTAGCGGTGCCTCGTGAGGCTGTCGTTCCATCGGTTTGCGGCCAATGATTAACCGGACTGGTATACGCCGCTGCTTTGAATTACTATCCAATCAAATTATATTAAAAATGATGGGACTGCAGAAATCCTTTGAATTATCTGGGATTTCGAATTATCCAAGTTCGTATTATCAAGGTTTTACTGCGTTCACTTTAAAATCACGTTCCTGACCACGAGCGGTTGCTTTCTAATGACAGTGCGGAAAAATTACTTATTTTATTATTTATTACAATTTATTACAATTTTCTTGCAGAAGCGTAATGCAGTCGATGGGGTCGAATCTGAAAATGGCATCTTGAGAAGACTGGCAGATCTTTCTGAACCTGCAGTGCACAAACCTGAATGCACACAACACAACCCTTGCACAGGAAAATGTTAGAGCCTCATGAACCTATCTATTCTAGTGGGTTCAAGCTAGTGGGTTCAAGCTAGTGGGTTCAAGCTAGTGGGCTCAAGCCAGTGGGCTCAAGCTATTACAGAATAAATTTGTACTGGTGCAGCATATAAAAGAGGTTTCCTACATGTAGCATACTAGGCGCGTTTGGGTTTAGGGCAGTGATTACTTCAAATGAGTACCGCACATGACAGCACACGGGTCCAACTTTCACCTCGACCATTGTTGACTCCAGTTGTTACCTTCAGTTACCACTAGGCGTCCTGGAGGCTTCTGTCCCCGATAGTACATGCTACTGTTATCAAAAACATAGCTCGCTGCAGCAGTGACCTTGTAGCTTGAGAACCTGCCTCATATGCGGGAGGTGTGGGGTTCAGTCCCCAGTGCTCCTGGTTTCCAGTGGGTACAAGTTCTCCCATGGCCTGAAGCTTGGCTTCTCACGGGCGAAATGCTTGGAGACTGGGTCTTTGACTTCACCTTGAATAGGTGAAAACATCACGTGCCACAGTGCTCTTTGGCCAAGTTGCCGTTATACCACCAAAATAAAATCATTATCATAAGCCATAAATAATGAATGTGAAAGACAACACTGCTTCCTGTTTCATCAGTAGACCCAATAAAGTTGCTAGTATGATCAAGTGGTCTTGCTGTGTGTACAGTGGAGCGCCTTGATAATTTGAGTTCGAGGGGGTCTGAGAATTTTTTAAAATGTACGCAGCAATCTGATTGGTGCTCTCCTAATACCTGCGACATTGACAGTTCCTAAGTGTCAGTTAAAACGTACTGTAAGTTGGAATAAAATACAATTTCTATTTAATGCAATTTACCTGTAGCGAGTTCTTTTTAATTTTTGGCAGTCTCACTTGCAGGTATGGATAATTTCAATTAGGCAGCTTACCTAGATGTGATTGTCTCACTAGAAAGGTTTGGCGGGCTAGTTGGTGCATGTGTATTGCCTGACACAGATATTTTTGTGACTGCCCTGGGACTTTTATGTGTAGGTGTGGACCTTGACCGCATTTCCTTCAGGTAGTCTGCAGGCATGTTTTAGCGCATAGGAATGGCACGCTGGTCTTGTGATTGAAGCCACCCTTGCATGAGAATGAGGTAAATGATCCCCGAAGTGAAAAGTACAAATTGTTTCACACAAAACGTGAAGGGTGGTTTGTTGTAGTTTGGCGATAAAAAAAAAAGCGCTATGCTGAATCATGTTTTTACCACACTGGCAGGTACCAAGGAAACAGCGCCTTTAGCAGCGGGATTCGAAGGAAAGACAGGAGAGATGTTCTGTACATGGTTGGAGACAGCTTGCCGTTTGTACGCAGTCTTGAAGGAAAGTGAGTGTGCAGTCCTGGCGGGGATCCCTGTGTCCAGTGCTCTTCTGTCTTTTGTAAATGGGAGCCATTTAATGATTTGCTCGCAGTGCTTTTTCTTCTTTTGTGATTTGTTACCTGTGTTTGTGTTCTGCCTCTCACACCTTCAAGGAGCCGGGAAGGAGGGTCAAATACCCTTTGTCTTATGCTGTCGGCTCCACCTCTTTCGCTGACAGTAAGTTTTCAGTGCAACAAAATTGCTGGATACAGGTCAAGAATGAAGCGACTAATACCCCTCAAAGGATGCCCTCCAGCCAATAGCGTCAACTGATTCTCATTACATCACGGTTAATCCCCTTGGACCTGCTAGCATGCAATCGCAGGGGGTGGCAGATGGAAGGGGATTAACCACGGCTTAATCGGATTAACTGCAGTGTCATGAAAATCTGTCATCGCCATTGGCTGGAAGGCGTCCTTTGAGGAGCATCTGTGGTACATTTTTAAGCTGCATTCGACTGTAGTGGTAGCCAATGTGGATCTCAGGATCAACACAGGACTGTAAGAGACAGAGGAGAAAATTATTGCTTAGGTGCCAAACACACCGTTCTTGTTTCATTACTTTTCCTGTGGAACCAGTGCAAGAGCTTTGATGTTTGCTCTGTGTGTGAGTGTACTGAAATCGTTTGTATCATCACTTGGAGGCTATTGGATGATTTGCGTAACTTTGCTAGAGCAGACAATTTAAAAAAAAAAATGATAAAGGAGTGGTGAATGCACCATTTGTGTAACAGTGGCCAAGGTGTTCATGTGCACCCTCTTGCAATAACTTTCTGTATCAGCTCCTTGCGGAGGCTGTCGTCCACTTTACCAAATTTTGTATCCTCAAGGTGACACTTTTTTGGTATTTATATGGAGAGTCCTTTACCATGCTTTTTTGCCACTGTCTTCTTTTCCTTCCTTTCTCAGGTACTCCAGCATGACCTTGGATACTTTGGCTGAGTGGAATGAGCTGCGTATAGACTTGGATTTAGTGCACGCACTCATTGCACACATCTGCGCAACAAAACCGGTAAGTACACCACACGTCCGTGTTGTCGGTGTGTTTCTTTTTTAAAAAATTTCTGTGCAGGGGCCTGGAAAGCTTTAGAGTCTTCTGGGCAGATAATTTTTTTCGCATTTGTGTTGACGTAGTATATTGTACATATGTGTGCAGTGTGCTCATGAATCATGAATCGTTCTGTATATTCATTTTATGCTCAGTATTTTTTGATAGCATAGTTGCATTAATATTATTAGATCGTGTATTTCTCAATCTGAGCGCCATTTTGCTCTGCTGGAGAAACCACTTTGGTAGCATGCATGTCTTGGGCCACTCTGCTCTTGGTAGCATAACTCTCAACGTCAAGTTTCTGGACCAAAATTTACTACGTTCAGTGCGCATCAGTTTCCAAGGTGTAAACTGTACAAAACTGCATATGTGCAACGAGGCAGTCACCGTTAACTGGGCATTACAATAATAATTTTTTACTCGTTTCTTTCCACTATTCTGGTGTCCACATATTCTGTGAAAAGGCTTGGATGACTTCCAACTCTTCACTGAGGATAGTGCTGACCATTCTGAAACCAAATAAAATGGCACCAGTGTTACGGGCACCTATATGTGAAGTGAAGTAGCGAGGTTTCGAACTGTGGTAAATTGCTGTGCACTATTTTTGGATGCCTGCAGGCTTGGTGCAGTGAGCAGAGGATACATCTGCGTGCAATTACACTGCATGTTGGGAAGCTTGAAATTTGTTTTCAGAACAGTGCCACTGCTAATCAAAGCTGTCTCATAAGAATACATCAAGAGGCCCACAACCGCAATGCAGTGCTTCAGTGTTATTGGTACAGGGCATAGTTTTTCATGCATACCTAGAGAGTAAACTGGCAGTGCTGCACTTCGTCCACCAAGAGCATGCTGGGAAGATGAGGTTTCTTATTTGGCTTGGCTAATGTTGGGCTGAAAGCACGGAATCAGTTGTAACAGTGCAACTTTTTCTGAGGCAGATCTCAAAGGAATGTTTTTCTAATTTTTATACATGCCGAGTATCAAACATTTACTCATGCTAAATTTGTTAAATATGAAAAAAAAAATGGAGGCATGTGCGACTAGTGGTTTCTTGGCTCAAAGCGAATAGTGATTTCTTCAAATAATTTCGAAGCAAATATTTTGAATACTTCTAGCACATAAAAAATGTTGAATGGCACCATATGCATTTTTATAATCATGTATTTTTTGAACACTCTAGATCAGGGGTTCTCAAGAGCCCCAAAAGCCTTCAATAAGTTCCAGAAACCCCCCCCCCCCCCCCCCCCCCCGCTTTCACTTACCAGCAATGTTGTCGAGTGCATTTTTGGAAAGGTTAAATGTTTATTGCACAGATTAATACAAATACTAATGTGATGGGTGGTACTCAGAGCCAGTCTCATATCAGCTGCCGGGTCAGGGCCGGTGAGGGTTCTCGCGGAACACAAGAAGACAGCCTGCGGAACCCCTGTGTTCCGTGGAACCCAGTTTGAGAACCCCTGCCCTAGACCATAGCATGAAAAAATGAGAGAATGCATTGAAGCTTTGTCGCACTCACTGAAGCTGTGTCAACTTTCTGCAAAAATGGCCATTGGAAACTGGGGGAGCCAGCCTACATGCGGCACCGACATATCTGTGGAGTGCGAGACCTACAAAAGCTCCAATATAATCGCTGCTTTGTCATTTTAATTCACACAAACTCTTACACTAAACTGCTGCACAATCTGGAATGACACCCGCTATTGTATTGCTGTTTTTTGCGGGCCTCATGTGATCTCATACTTGCTTGTGAAGTTGCAACCATCGTTCAGCTACTGAAACTGAAACCGCATGGGAGAAGAAATTCAGTAATGTAACTTACTTACTGAGCGTAGGTGAATTTCATGCAGTGATTCATGTTTACTAATGTCTGCGTGTTATTCCAAAGTAGAAATACGCTAAAAAAAATTTGTTGCCTCTAAACTTGCATACATGGTGGCGTCACTTTTCCCTCTAGGCAACTTTGAAGAACTGTGACGCAGGGCACTAAAATAATGAGGATGCACGAAATGAGACGTTTTGATGAATACATTTTATCTGATATGTGCATAGACAGCTCTTTGTAAATGAAAACTTATGATGTTATTTAACTCCAAGAAGTTAGAATCCTTTTATGCTTTCAATGCCATTTACATTGTTCCATTTGGGCGTATAATTTGTTTCCTGTGGTGCTCTGCCTCGCTAAATGAACTTTTAGGATTTTCATGTGAAGCTTCCTTTTAACAACCGTTGTGTACTTGTGGCCACTGTGCTTTCATATCTGACTCGCTAGCGGTAGTGAATTACTTTTTTTTTTATCTTTCCTTCAGGAAGGCGCCATACTAGTTTTCCTTCCTGGCTGGGAGCAGATCAGTGAACTGAACAAGCGTTTGACTTCCGATACAAGTCTGAAAGGTGAAGGACTTCCGTGTGGCATTCTTTGCAGGTGATGTAACACATGCCTCTTTTATCAGGTTCATCACTGATCATACCCTTGCACTCCATGATGCCAACCGTCAACCAGAGACAGGTGTTCAACAAACCTCCTCCCGGGATCCGCAAAATAGTCCTGGCTACGAACATTGCTGAGACAAGGTAATGCTGTTGTGAAGTATATAGGGTTATTACGCTGCTGTCGCTGTGTTACTCAGGATGAACCTAATACTAAAATAGACAGGGCAAACAAAAACAGGACTACCAGCTGAACCTTCTCTTGCTTTGTTGCTGGTGTAAATTATTTACTGCATTGAACAAATTGCTTGTGTGATTTCGTGCATGATCGGCAGCAATTTTTTCTTTTCTGTGTAATGCATCAACTGTTCCTCTTTGCATGCTGCGTATTCCATTATTTAACGGTAATGTGATCAATTTTTTCCTCAAGTGTGTTGCAAGAGTACAACAGTGGGATCTTTCTTGCATGTATGTTGCGTGTTTCACTTTATCTTAAACTACGGAAATTAATATAGCACAATCTCTCAATCTTGTTGCATTGCCATTGTTTGTCTGAACCTTATTTACCACGTCGTCTTTGGAAAGCACACAAATGGCTGTGTCTGTGATGCCTTGCCCACATCTGCCATTCCAGTATAACCATCAACGATGTCGTGTATGTGATTGACTGTGGCAAGATCAAGATGTCCAACTTTGATGTGGAAAGCAACCTGGCCACCCTGGATGCCGAGTGGGTGTCCAAGGCAAATGCTCAGCAACGCAAGGGAAGAGCAGGAAGGTGTGCACCCATGCTGATCCATTCTGCACAGTTGTTTGATTTGATTTCGGTCGATAGATTTTTATATGCTAAAGCAATTCTGTGCCCAATCCCCCTGAGGCATGCTGCTTTAGCTGAAGGCTTCAGAACCACACGAGGTTCTTTAAAGGTGCACTGAAGAGGAATCTGAACTCGTCTTTTTGCCGCGGGAACTCGATCTACACGTTCCTTGCATTCTTAGAAACTTCGATTTATTGCCCTGTGTGGCTGATTTTCCTAATTAAATCGAATTAACGTCCGGCTCCCACCTTTTTTTTTTTAATTCTCCCGCGTTCGGTGGGCGGAGTCGACCAACGCGTGGAGTGCCTTGCAGCCAGCTCCGTGGAGGCTTTGCTTTCGCTTTGTTTTGTTTTTTAGGTTTCCATGAATAAATAGTTTCATTTGCAGATAATATAGCCGCTAAATAAGCCCACAGAAATAAAAATACACGCAGACTATTTGCTTCTACGGACTACTACGTATTACTACGCCGATGGCAGAGCGGCAAGCCGCCACGGGACTGGCTGAAAGGCACTCCGCGCGTTGGTCGACTCCGCCCACTGTACGAGGAAGAATTAAAAAGAAAAGGCGGGAGCCGGACGTTAATTCGATTTAATTAGGAAAATCAGCCACACAGGGCAATAAATCGAAGTTTCTAAGAATGCTCGGAACGTGCAGATTGAGTTCCCGCGGCAAAAAGACGAGTTCAGATTCCTCTTCAGTGCACCTTTAACATGCACTGAAATGTGAGCACACAGGCATTTTGCCTTCACTGTTAATTGTGGCCAGCACAGCTGGGTTTGAACCTAAGAACTTTTGTGCTCAGTAGGTACTGTGGGTAGGCCTGTTATTAGGGCTGTACCAAGGGTATGGAGTGATGCAGGGTTCAGAAAGTAGGCATAGGAATACCAATGCAGTACACCTATCATGTCAACCTTTCAGTCCTTCAGTTTAAAGCTACCATACAATCCTGTTCACATGTGCATTGAGGTTGTACTACATAGCAGCAACAGAAAAGGAAATCTCGCATATGTATTTTTTGTTTGTAGAAATAGGGTGTTTCATAATTTTTTAAAGATGGTGATTTAGTTGTACACATACCCACATTTCAGTCTTTCTTATTCGGGACCTATGGAGATTGTGTTAGGTGAACAATCGTTTCATGATTCGCCTTACCAGAGTGCAACCAGGTGTTTGCTACCGCCTGTACACTTCTTGGAGGGATTCTCAGCTGGATGCATACCAGCTGCCAGAGATGCTGCGGACTAGACTGGAGACACTTATTCTTAAGATCAAGGTGAGGCCTGATGTTTCACTTGTCAAGGGGGCAGTTGTACCTGCTGAAGGCTTTCTGTACAGAATGGCTTCATACAGCAAGAACTGTTGCAAAAGATGTGCATTTCTGACGCACGGCTCTCTTTCCCTTTGTCAGAGCGCCGCTGCTTTTCCCATTCCACTGCTGTTTAAGGGATGGCGGGTGTAGTGCAGCTCCAGTGCCCACTGAAGCTTCATACTTGTCTGTGCCACCGTCGTGGGCTATGAACATAGACATGTTGTGAGCATCTCAAGCTCAGTACTCAAGCAACACCTCAAATGGCTTTATTTAAGCGAGCATTTTTATCAACTTTAGTTTAAATAACATTAACTTGCACACTGAAAACATTGCCCCCACCCCCCCTCAAGTGGGGATGGGTAATAATGGAGATACAATGTCACGCTTATACAAGACCAAGAATACATAAGTGGTATGGTGTGCAACCACTGCACAGGTCCAGAACTTGGGCCTGCTGTGCACACGCACCAAACCGTACTGATTTTCTGGGACTCTCCATAGACAACTGGTGCATTCTGAAAGTTTGAAAATGTGTACATTGTGAGTGTTGACCTTGACAGAGTTTGAAACATATGACTAGAACTGGTCTTAACTGAATTGATCAGCCTTACTTTCCTGCGCATTTGTCTTGCACATCTTTACCAGGAATTCAGCGCTGTGCATGCGTGTGTACATTGTGCAGAATAGCATATGTTGTGTATAAGGACTTAAGTAGTGTCTTTAAACTCCGAAATGTAGCAGGGCTTGACCAGGGCATCTTAGAAAGTCCTCAGTGCTGGTGGTGGCATAGAAAAACACACTGCTTGCAACTAATCTCTGTCTCTTGCACGTCTGAGGGGAGGTTAGAAGCTCAGTGTATACATCACAGCATAATCTGTGCGCAGCATTTGTATGCAGGAGCTACTGCTGACTTGGTGATTTGTCACACTTGTTTGCTATATAGCATTCTTGAATGAGGTGAACACAATGGTACACAGCGTACAGGCTGAACATGATGTGCTTAACAAGCCTACTACAAGCAAATGCATTTCGAGGGTGCCTTCGTGGACCACACTGCATACCATAGCAGGACTGCTCTTTCTCATTTTCAAGAAAAAAAAAAGACATGAAAACATCCATGCCCGTACTGTCATTGACTGCTCAAGTAGTCTTTATGGGCACAGCACTGGCACAATTGCTGGCTGGCTGGGTTTCGGCTGAGCCATTGCCGGCTGGCTCTTTCGACGATTCCTCAGTTGCCTGTTCTGTTGTGGTCGTCGCCTCTTCTTCCTTTGCACGCCGTTCGCATTCCTCCTGGGCTGCCTTTTCTTCGAGGGCTCTCTGGTGTTCGGCGGCCAGGCGGGCGCAGTGACGCTTGTGTGTGAACCAGTGCAGCTTTTGGCAGGCGGCTCCGCAGTACTGCACAGACTTGCAGGCTGAGCAGCGCTTGTCGGCCTGGGGCTCGCCACAGGTGGTGCACGAGGCCCCCTGGTCATAGCCCTTCTGGCCGCGCACAGCCTCGTCTAGGATGGAGATGGCGCTGGGCTCGTTGCCAACCTGCGACAAAGTGTGCAAGGGAGAGGGGACCACATTACTTAGCACACAGAACTACGCTGTGCTTTGGAGGTGCTGTGCACATGCGTCAGCCATTAGCAAACACCTAATGACACACCTTTCGCAGTGCAGCACCCATGGTACAATAAACTTAAGGCATTTGATAGAAAGCTTGCTGCTGCTGTTTTGTGTAAGTGCCTTCAGGGAATCACTGAGAAAAGAAAAACTGTGGAGACTCGTCAGTCTCATGAATATCGGAAAAGATAGCAGCAATGTTGGCACTGCTCACAAAAAGCTGACCAATTGAAAGCGATGCACTATGAGTGTGCTGGTAGAATCGCGAGCCTAGTTTCAGGAGCGGCCCAGAAAAAAATACGGCGTCAAAACAGCGCTACCGTAACGCCACGCGAGCAACGCAGACGGGCTTTTGCGACGAATGATCTAATCGCGCACACACCTCTACGCCGGACAGCGTGTGCACCAGCTGCTGAAGGATGGTGCACTCGTGATAGGGGAACTCGCGCACGGACTGGCGCAGCAGTTTCTCCAACAGCACGGGGAAGTCGTCCTCGTCGCGGCCGCGCAGCCACGTCTTGACGAGAGGCTCGAGCAGGCCCGAGGTCTTCTTGGCAGCCTTGCCCTCCGCGGAGTCGCTGCCGCTGGTCGCGGGGGCCGCGCGGTCGCGCAGGAACTTGCAGCAGGTCCTCAGGAGGAAGGCCAGGTGGTGGAACTTGAGCGCCAGCATCTCGTTGGGCTCCGGAGCCTTCATCTGCTTCTCGCAGAGCAGGTTCAGCACGCGCTCCACCTTAGCCGACTGGTCGAGCAACTCGCGCTTCTCCTGCAGGTACAGGGCGACGTACACCGGGTGGATGTTGGTGCGCACGATGAGCTGGTAGAGCGGGGACACCAGCGACGCCGGCAGCTTGGGCTCCTTGTCGAGTCCCTGGGGCCGGGCGTAGTATTCCAGCTCCTCGCGCGGCAGAAAGTTATTGATGATGGCCACCACGTCGTGGTTGCTCACGAACGCGGCCATCTGCGCCGCTGTGCGACCCACTGAGTTGATGGTGGTGGTCGAGGCGCCGTGTTCGAGCAGCAGGCTCACGACGTCGGCGCGGCCGGCAAGGCCGGCGAACATGAGCGCCGTGTAGCCGGAGTCGTGGTAGTGCGAGTTGACATCGGCGCCGCACTCGAGGAACAGCTTGCAGAGGTCGTAGTTGCCGCGGTAGGCAGCGTGCTGCAGGGGCGTCATCCCGTGCTCGTCCAGGCAGTCGATACGCACGCGGTTAAGTAGGGTTCGGGCCTCGGACACATCGCCGGCCTGGATCGCCTTGTAGAGTTCTTTCTCGGCGTCGGAGAGTTCGCCTTTCACCGGAGGAGCCATTTTGGAATGTCGAGCTTGCCTGCAGCACCCGCTCGGTGGCGCCAGCGTTTGGTCATGATCATCATCATTATTATGCGAGCTCGCAGTGTACTGTTGCGTTAAGGTTTCCAAGCAAACTGTTGTTATGCATTTCATTTGTATGAATGAATGCGTAAGAAAAGGAGAACCAGACCCGTAATGTTAAATAGTAGGCCTCTACGATTTACCGCGCTCGCAGGAAGTCGCGTCATGGTCACGTGAACTGGCAGCCACCGGAAACCGCGAGATAGGATTTGAGTTTGAGGAGCCGGCTCGCGCGTCCACACCTGATCACTTTCATCATGTCTAGCGGAGAGGTAGCTGCGCTTGCCGCGCTCACCAACCAATGCTGTTGGCCGGAGTGAGCTCGTTGACAGCGAAGATGACGACTTTGTCGTGCTTCTCCTGGCGGCCCGTGACAGGGTTCCACTCTATGTGGAAGCAAGGCATGGCCACATACCTGGAATTCGAATTCAGGAAACTGTTTTGCATTTCAAGAAAGTTGTGCGCAGACTTGAATGGATAATGTGAGGCGTCGGCTTTCTGTCCGGAAGGATGTCGAAGGCGGCGCCAGATATCTACCCAGAAGAAAATCGGAACGCAAATGACGATGTACCAGATTGCCGACAAATTCAATGTGAGCGAGTCGAGGGTGCACGCTGCAATCTGTCGGATCCTGGATTTATTGTTTTCAATAAGTGAGAGAAATATGGTGGCTGGATACAGACGAGCGACAGCGCAACAAGACAGCCTTGTGCCAGCTCGACCGTCGCGGACGAGGGCTGCTGAACGTCATCGGGGCGATCGATTGATGCCACGTCCGCTTTGCTCGACCCTCTTGAGTCGGAAGAAAGTTATTGTAATCGAAAGCCTTGGATGAAGGCATTCAATAATGCACACAGTCGGCAGCGGGTTGTTGTGGAGGAAAACTTTCGGTCTGCTGAAGGTGCGATTTCAACGGCTCCTGTTCATCGACGTCGCCAGGATAAGCCAGGCAGTGCACATCGTGCTGGCAGCTTGCTGCACAACAAAACGAGGAGGTGCGGCGACGCTATGGAAATCCTTGAAGAGGTGGACAGCGGAACCAACGTGTCGCCAACCGAGCCTGCCGACGACGAGGAAGAGAGTGCTGTTTTGGCTGCAACTTTGCGCGTCAGCGTGGTTCAGAGCCTTTAACCGTGCAGTCTCCCACCTGTCTTCATTTATTTTTTCGTTGCTTGAGTTTTATGCAGTTTGAGCTTCCGTCACTCCAGTACATTTAAAGATAGAATTGAGGCTGCAAGTCATTCATCATGCCCATGCATTGCTTCAAAATTTATAGTCTTAATTACAGAAAGATACTGAAATCGTTGGTACGTACGATGTATAATGAAAGCAAAGAAATTAAATTGTTTGTTTTCATGTTCCAACAATTATGTTATATGTTGTCTGTTGGGACTATAACTGAAGCAACTCAGTTGGCATAACGAGTGACTTGTGGCCTTTCTATCTTTTCTTTAAATACAGTGGAGTGGTCTTATGTTTTCTGCCAAGAGTTTTTATTGTCCTTTTCATTTCTGTACTTTTCTATTTGCAATTTCTCAGTTTTTTTACTATAAAATATTTATTATGCACATTGCAGATAGACGATGCAGTGAAGAATGATGTATTGTTAATTATAACAGCACTTTAATTAAACAATAATTGTGTCCATCGTTTCTTACTTCATATCAAATTGGATATGGTTTTACCTCATCACAATATCTCAGGTGTTGATTTGCTAATGGGAATTTGCTGGTTTCTGCCGCTTTATTTGTCCCAGAAGGAATAGGTTTTCTTTTAGTGTGTATATGGTCCTAGTAGGGCATCAACTGATTTTGTGGTGGGCCCATCTTTTGTCCCTTCTGGGAAATTCTGGTTCTGAAGTGGGATCTGCTGGCGCCTACTGAGAACTTTTGCTGCTGCCTGTCAGCTGTACAGTCTGCTTAATGTTGCAAATAACATGGGCACACAAAATGATGTCCATATGTGTGATGTTCATGAAATAAATTTTTGCGGGCAAATCATGCAAAGTTGCCTTTCAATTTTGCCTTCATATATG
The DNA here is from genome assembly GCF_055824585.1 of Amblyomma mixtum. Lineage (NCBI taxonomy): Eukaryota > Metazoa > Arthropoda > Arachnida > Ixodida > Ixodidae > Amblyomma > Amblyomma mixtum. The sequence goes on along the minus strand of NC_143013.1, from coordinate 290,944,139 downwards.
CCTGCATTCTGTCCCCTGAACAGTAAATAACAAGAGGCAGTGGCTAAACTGCTGGAAGGAGGGTGTGCGATAGAGAAATTTTAGACAGTTGCGCTCTACAAGTAATCGTAATGTATATTCAATGAAACACCAAGATCTTATTACATGGTTGTAGAATATATGGAAAGATGAAGCATTAGGATTATTTAAACTATACACATATTGGAGTGTAATTCTAAATGAGATATGTATAACCTTTCGAAACAAGGATTTGCGACCCACGATTCGGGACACCACGTGACATGCAAATGTTAGGAAACAGCAGAGATACGAACGCGAACGCCGCTTATGGGGAACCTGCGCTGAAGTTTGCAGTGTCGATTGCAGCGCCGTAACACACAGCATAGCGAGAGGAGCAAGCAGTTTTTGGGGCACTCGTAGCGCTATTCCACGCCACCTTCCTGAGCTTATTGGCGCGAGCTTCTGCGCTCTGTCGAAGCCACACTTGGTGCGTGTCAGTTATCTGGGTTATGCCTACAGAAGCGAGGCAAACTGTTATCAACCAAACGCGAGCTTCCAATCGTTCAGAATGTGCCCTCGCGTTCGTAGCGGCCCAAGCGACTGACGGCAGCAGTTTTTAGTCGAATAGTGGAATAACTGCAGTGCCACCTGGGCAGCGCAGGCTCCCCATGCGCACTGTTAGCACCACTCCTGAGCTGTCGCGAATGCGCCTCCCTCCATTTTGTCATCTGCTAGCTGCCACAGTGGAGAGCCGTGGCAACTAGCAGACGATGTTGCCAGCCCGAAATCGTCCCGGCAAGTCTGGCTGCCCGCTGGCAGCCTGAAACCGTCCAGTCAGAGAAAAACGAACGCGTTCTGGGCAGCCACCGGAAGTGCGCGGAGCAGCCAGAGAAAATCGAGTGCCTGGCGCCGCGCTCTGGCAGCCAGAGGCGGAATAATCGAAAAGGCCCAGTGGTGTTAAATGCGTAAGCGTATTTCTCATCGGACCTCGGAGGCTATGGCGTGAACCGCGAAATTTGTGAAAAAGCATTAATCGAGCGCCGCTTGTTTCGAAGCGGTTTCCATTGCAAGACTGAAGGGGAACAGTCTGTCCTAATGAGGTGTTATTTCGGTGCTTGTCTAAAATTTCTGGATTGGACAAGTGCATTTGCATAAGGAAACGACGCCACTTCTGCCCAGTGTAGTACATACTGTAACCGATAGCCAGCTTCATTGGCGTAGATTTTGTCTGAAGGTACAGAGAAAGATAATTGGGATAAGTTCTTGACTGTTTCGTACCGGGAAACATCTGTGACCATGGTGGGTAGCTGGAGAGTTCAATAGGTACATCAAGACTTGAGCTTTGTTTTGACTTAAGGCAGTGGTCTGTTTTTGATATAAATTACCATTCGAATGAAAGCCTGATCGGTGCTACATTTTTTTGGGAGCAAAGTGCCGCAAGCTATTTTGTGTAAGGCTCAGTGACCACAATAAAAATGCTTGTATGTATACAGGAGACCTGCTCAGCTGAGAGAGAGACATTTTACTGGTTACAGGAGAGGTGCGCCTGGTAATTAACCTGGCATGCTATTCCAGATGAGGGTGAAAGAAGAGGGAAAAGGGAAGGAAAAAAAAAGTGAAATCAAGTATGTACAACACTCGCATACTAACGAACACACAGCATCTTCAGAGGGTGTCTATCAAACCCATGTCCCTAAGAAAAGTTAGTAGGGCCTTTGTCCCATGCTCAGCCAAAGCCACATCACACCAGAGTTGAAGGATATGCTCCAGACACAAGGCACCGTCCTGGCGGAGTCTCAAAGTACTTGGCAAAGCCTTGTGGTGGGTAATGAAACTCTGGCGGCAGCAAACCAAGTGTTCAAGGCCTTCGTGTACACCACGTGTCGGGCACAGAGAGCTGCTTGATGCCCCAATTTTATGAAAAAAGTTGAAGTGGTTAGCAATTCTGTACGAGGTGCACACATATTCACTATGGACGAATAAAGGACAGATTTAAGTCATGTGAACCTTTTGAAATTTTACCTGTGTCTTTTCTTGTTTATATTCTACACATTTGGGTGTAGAAAAAAGATTCTTTAGAGAATATTCTAGCTTTGCTTTTGCTTTTTGCTTTTTATTCAATCTTCACGTTACTCAGAAACATAAGCATAGGTACAGATTCACACTTGCATTTTGGTTATATATTTAAAAATTTAGGTCCTCTGTTTGTGTAATACCAGAGAAAAATGCAGTGATGATTGAAGTTCTGCCTGCCTTTTCATTATTTTCCAGATATTGAAGCTGGGCAGTGCTGAAGCTTTTCTTCAAAAGGCAATTAATCCACCATCATCAGAGGCCTTGCATCTTTCTCTCCAGTTTTTAATTTCTCTGGCAAGTACACATGCTTGCTTGTCTTCAGTTTTTTTTTGCCATGATGGTAGCAACATGTAAAATGAGGTCATGCGAGTAGAAATAATGGTTTGGTTTGGTTAAATGTGAGGAAACCAAGTGTTAAGGTTAGTACTATTCTTAAGCAAGTGCACTGGGAAAAGAGCTAGAAGCTAGAAGAAAGGTAAGTGATGCAGCGTTACAAGAAATTCGTAAACAGATTTGAACTAACACACATTTTGCAGGAAGCTATTACAGAGTGGCCATCACAATATTTGCAAGTTTTTCATCAGAATTCTGTCTTCTGTATTTAGTTATTGCTTTCTCAACGAAGGTAGCATTCAGCACCTCTCCTAAAACAGGTGCCTTAAAGGGACAGTGAGGAGAGCACTATTAATATTTTTTTTTAATAGCAAAATCCGATAGTTCGGCATGTCATGGCTTTGTTGTCACTTGGCCGGCTGCGAAAGATGCATTTATTTCTAAGAAATTTGGATTCGAAGTTGAAAAAGTTTTTCCCGCCGCTCTAATTCAAACTTGGGATTCTCCTATGACGACACAGGACTAAGTGACGTGAAACATGACGTGAACATGACGTGACGCAGACTCCGTGATTTCTGGCGGCCAGCAGTGCGGCCTAGCAGCAGCCGAAAAGAAAGCTACCGCCGGCCGCACGTTGAAGGCATCTATCGGCTATTGCGGTCGTCGCTACAGTCGCTTCGCATACGTTTGCACTGCCGTTTTGCCAGCGTTACGATGGATCTCGTTCTCGAAGTCGTCAACGAAGTTCTCGCAAATAGACACCTTTAGAATACCGTGTACCTTGTTACCGCTAGCGGAATACCGGGAGCCGGTGAAGACGCTGATTGGTCCCGATGCTTCAGGCACACGTAGCTGCCGGACACGTGGCGCCATCTGGCGACGTCAAGGAGATTTGCTCATGCGTTGTCTGTGCCTCAGTGATTTGTGGCTTCTCGAGTCCTAGAGTTGCTAGAACCATTGGTTCTAGCAACACTGCTTTGTCCTATGACGTCATCACGCTTGTACTTGCGAGTTTGGCCTGAGGCGGCGATACCTGTATTTTGGTTCTTGCTCTTTTCTACGTTACAAGAGCTTTGTTGTCAGTATGAGTGGTGTTTTTGTAATCAGGAGCTGGTATTCAGTCGATACAAGCCAACTTCAATTTCTCCTCAGTGTCCCTTTAAAGATGCTATGGTAAGCAGCAATGTCTGCTAGTGAGCTGGGTCTGACATTCATGCCAGACTCTGTAAATATGACTAGAAAGAGGGTCGACCATAGAAAATTGTTAATTTTATCAGTACAAAGTCCCATGTGTCTACGGCCATTGAGTGCATGCATCACTAATGACTGATGTCTCCTTTCCAGAAAGCTCTGAATGAGGATGAGACCCTCACTCCCTTGGGCTACCACCTGGCCAAGCTTCCCTTGGAGCCCCAGACGGGCAAGATGATAATAATGGCATCCATCTTCTCCTGCCTTGACCCCATCCTCACAGTGGCTGCAAGTCTGAGCTTCAAGGATGCCTTCATGGTGCCACTGGTCAGTTCAAGTTTCTGCTCGCTGACTTGCTGTCCAACGAAAAAATGTAAACTGAGAAAGGCATTGCTCGACCTATCACCACAGTCATTTAACTGACATAAAATTTCCATCTTTCTGAAGAAGTACCGTTGTATGCATTCCTATTAGCAAGTCAGTTTTATGTTACCAATTGTTCCTGCTTACTGTGTAATATTAGTAGTTGCTGCCCGTCATTAGGGTCCAGTGGGGATGGGAACTTGCTGGAGGAAGTTAATATAATATTCAATTCTTATAGTAGCTTGTGGGGTTGAAATTGGGGGAGATAAATATGTTCTCCCCTTTTAACCGTGGCTGACATAGTTCAAAACCGCGCGGACCCCACCCCGTGGTTGCGAGCGCTACCGAGCACACGCCGACCACGGCGGGCCTTGCTCTGCGGGAACAAAGGAACGACACACTGGCTGACACAAACAAGGCATTTATTGCTATAACAACAATAACGCCAGCTAGCAACAAAATACACTGAGGAATCGAGGATGTCCGACTCACCAGCACGGCTACGAGCGAACGTTTGCCCACGCTAGGGCAAAGGGAAGCTCCGAGACCGGACGGGACGAGCTGAGGGGAAGATGTTTCCACACGAGGTCGCCCGCCGCCGAAGAGCGAAGCTGCGAGCGACACGTCCGCTCGCTTCCCGGTCCCAAGGAGAAGAGAGCAGATTTTCCCCCACGCGCGTGCAGCAAAACGCCATCCGTGGCGCTGGTGTCGCTGCAACGCGAGCGCCCTCCCCTGTTAGTTAAACACAACTGAGAAGAGTGCGCTGCGGGGCACAGCTGGGGTACATTGCGGGAAAGCGAACCACGGAGGTGCGAGTGCGTCCCCACAAGCTTGAGCAAATTGAGCACTGTGCAGAAACTCTCTTGCAAGCTTCTGCAGCAGGGGAAATCAAATAACGTCTGCTTAAAAGTGGGTAACTATTAGTCATTTGTTAGCGGCATTATAGTACCGTATTTACTGTCATGTATTTTTATCGTTGAGAATTTACTTTTTTAACCTCTCGGTAAAAAAATTAGCAGACAATTACGCTCCTCGGTAGTACTATTTTTGAGCTGATGAGCCTCGCCTTGGGACGAGCTCTCGTCCGGTGTGCCTCTTCTCTCTTGTCCCGTCCTTTTTGCACAGTTATTGTTTTTTATAATGTCATACCAAATGGCCCCTCACCACACTCTTCTTGGTTTAATATAAAATTTGGACTCTTACAAAAAACTCAACTTTTTTTCCCCCTGAGTAATGAACCCTCTGCACAAATTGATGCCAACTTCTCTGGAAAAAAAGTGGGTTCATTACACGAGTAAATGTGGTAGATGCGAACATGGTGCATTGTGGGCCTTCGCAAACAAAAAGCAAGAGTCTGTGTAGTGTGCCAGAGCTTGCTTAAAACGAGCATTTGTATAAAGGTCATGAACTTTAAAGCGTGCTGTGAGGTAGAGTGGCATTGTCATTGCATTACACTGAAGTCATTACGGCACTCACATTATCCCATTAGTGTGGTGTGCAATTTTTACAGCTCTCTGGAGGTTAGCAGCATCGGTTTATTTTTCACGTGTTCAGGTCACCTTGTCATCTGTCACATGTTGTGGTGCTTCTTTCTGTTCTTCAGTCTGCGGAGTTCTCTTGACACTGACTTAATTAGCATGCTAATTGCACTGTGTCATTTCTACTTGGTGATAAGCTTTTGGCAAACTGCATAACACGGCTTGGAAAGGCTTCCTACAAGGTTGGGATGTATACTGCACTGTTTGCTACAATAGAAAATGCTACACAAACACCATAGTGGTGGCCTAGTGGTTTGAGTATGTACCTTTCATGTGAGAGGTGCGGGGTTCGATTCCCAGCGCTGTGAGGTACCCACCGGTGATGCAACAAGAATCAGCTTTCCCCTGGTCTGGAGCTTGGCTTCTTTAGGGTGAATTGCTTGGGAAATGAGTCTTTGACTCCACTTTGAGTAGACGAAAACGCCTTGTGTCATGGCGCTCTTTGGCCTCAGATGCATTTGTGCCATCAAAAATTCATCATCAGAAATTAGTACTACACTAAGTGGCTGCAGGGAACACTTCATGGGACATTCTCTCTCATTTGCATCACTGCCATTTTTACTTTCTTTGTCTTTTCCTTACCCACCTCACTTTTCCAGGGAAAAGAGAGGCTGGTAGATGAAGTGAAGAAGAAATTTGCTGGAGACACCAAGAGTGACCACATGATGCTGGCCAATGTTTTTGCGGTAAGGATATCGCTTTGCTTCAGTGACAGTCCGTACTTACCCATGCATGAGTATTGTTGTGTGTAATTGGGCTGTGAGTATGTGTATTCATTTTTCCTATCCTTTTTTCATTGCAGGAATGGGAGGATGCAGTCGCAGTACACCAGGGCAATGACTTCTGCTATGAAAACTTCCTCTCGAGGAGTACACTGAATGTAAATACATGTTGTTCGCATGTAGGCTAATGAAGGCTCTAATTTTAACCCACTTGTCACTGCGCTCGTACTCGGGGCCATCCTTCTTTTTCCATCCGGAGCTTTTAAGAGACCTGCTGTGGTACTTGGCAGCTGTAGATTCGTGCCTCGTTAATACGACCCCCATTAAGATGGTTAATTTTAATTTTAGAGAGTTTTTCTGGGATCAAACTTTGGCAGTGAGTTTACAACTCATTATCCTCTGGACAACGGTCAGGGTCCAAAGGCATGGAGCCCTTGGGGCCTATGTATTTTTGTCTTGCTAATATGGACAGCAAAGCGAATGAACTATAGAGTGCCCCAACCATGTATTACCTTCCTTGTATTTTCAGTTCATGCTGCCAGTGAAGGGGAGTGCGAAAGTGCAATTGCCTGAGTGCTAACCTTTTTGTTCCATGGATTCATGCTTTACAGTTCCAAGGTGCCTGGTTGACGCTTTTTGCGATTTGTTGTATTGCTTGAATGGCTGCAAATAAAACCCTCTGCAGCTTGAGCTTCATTGAAAACCACATTCAGAAGCTGTGAGCTGACTGAATACAGATGTGTATAATAACGTATCGTGGGACGTGAACAGCTGTAGCAGGGGACGTGTAGTCACACCATAAGACGCCATCGCACATCACATGTCTCATGGACCACTACTGCACCAAACTATTTTAAAGATCATGGAAAATGATTGTGCTCTAGTTCCAAAGGCTCTGCTTTTCCAATTCACTGCTCACCACTACGCATAAAAGCCGGCTTTAATGATAGTGTTTTTCTGAGCGTTTTATTAGTTTTCTGGGCAATTTGTTGTTAGTACAAAGCTCACTTTATGGACAGTTTTGTGTGAGAACCAAAGTGTCCATGTATTACCAAGGCATGACTGGTGTTCAGATGATGAGGCCAAGACCATTGGCTTAAATCGCGGCTGTAGCAACTCTCCTTCACTGAAAACGAGATGCAAAGGCGGCCATATTCTCAGGTTTCTGGGAATGTTAACGAACACCAGGGCCCGCTTGCATGAAGCAAATAAGACTTTTTAGTTCCCAGTGTAATCTTGTTTGGGGTCTAAACCCTCTCTTTGTTTTGAGGAAAGGTGCATAATTGGTTCACTTTGTGGGTGGACCCCCTTTGTGGGTGGACCCCTCCACTTAACTGTGAGAAAAAAAATGGACAAAAAAAAAAAGGGACTGGGGATTAGAAGCTTCAGTGTTCAGCTAGCATTTGTGTTTGTTTTTTTTTCACTCTGGGGTTAAGGTGGCCACAGACAAAGTGAGCAAATATGCCCCTTTCTTTTCCTCAAAACCAAGAGAGGGCTTAGACCGTGAATGTGATTATACTGGGAACTAGTCTTATTTGCTTCGTGCAAGCAAGCCCAGGTGTTTAAAATTGATCTGGCGCCCTTCACTATGACATCCTTCGTGAGCTGCATTGTTGTGCTGGCGAGAAAAAATCCGTCAGTCATTGATCACTTTTGGGAAATCAGGTGTGTATAGGACTGGGTGCGCAGGCTGTGAGTGGTTCAAAATTAGCTTCTTTGAGTGCATCTGCTAATTCTTTTTGTGTGTGTGTGCGTGTACATTTGAGTCGCCACAGACTGATCAGAACGAGTCTTCTTCCAGATGCTTGCTAACATGCGGCAACAGTTTGCCCAATACCTGGAGGAGCTGAACTTCACAGATACGCAGAACATCAAGGCCCAAAAGCTGAACCGCAACTCAGGTTTGATAATTGCTTCGCTTGTTTTTTTATACAGGTGGGGTGTCAGTAGAGACTGAGGATTCTGCTCTTGTGTTTGTGCAGATAACCGGAGAGTTCTGCAGGCTGTCATCTGCGCTGGCCTTTACCCAAATGTGGCCAAGGGCCACTTTACGAGAAGCACAAGGTAGCCTAACTTCTTTACCCCCTTTTTCTCCACTTTGTATTTTTCCTTTGAGAGAGAGAGACCCTTTATTGAAAAGAAGAGATTTTATCCAGCATGAAAAATTTGTTGACATGGTACTCTGCATGGGGAAGGCAATTGGGGGTAGAAAGTCTGAATGAGATAGGCGCAAAAAAAGTAAAAGAAGCGAAAACAAAACTAAAATGGCATTGAATTTGGGCTGAGGTGCAATCTGCAAGTACTGCTGCAACATATTAAATAGTGATGTGCAGTGTCCTAAAAAGGGGATGACAAAGTTCAATGCATGAGGATTGCAGTATGATGAGATTTATGTAAATATTATTGTTTGTCAAGTAGACCAGCGTCGTCTAAATAGACAAATAAAAAGTTGATTGCACATCTTTGCTACGCAAAGCAGGCTAAGGGACCTGACGCTTAGAGGCACTTGGGTGAGCAGCTAACAATACAGTGTTCATGATATGCACGCTGATCGGCATACGCTGGGCATTCAAACAGAATATGTTGTACTGTTTTTCTTGAGCTGCAGTTGTCCCATTGTAGATTGTTCACTTGTCCAGAACGAAACCGCAAACTGTTTTTTAATGCAGCGTTCAAGTGGAGACGACATTGATAGCTACTGTATTGTGACCATTGAGATTTTGGCTTGAGCTGATCTTTAAGGGTTCCTAGCAGACCCTTGCAGAAACTTTTTGTGTGTTTTAATTCTTGCCAGGTAGCCTTTGGCAGCCACTGTTGCTCCATCATCTCTACAAGTTTCTATTTCATTTCATAAGCAGGCCATGCTGTAAGGCATCAAATTGAAGTTCATGTCTTCTGGTTCAATTTAGTTTCACACCTCTCATAGTTAAGACAAAGTAGCTTTGAGCCATTTTCTGCTGATTGTACCTACTTGAAGACAGCAAGCCTCATGAGCTGTATGTGCAGTTACCCATCCTTTCACAAACTTGCACTAACCTACTCTAATTGGAATCTGCAGCTTGATTGTTTTCGTCGTTTGATCTTTTTTGCAGGCTTGTGAGGTGCTCTACAAAGACTGACAAAAGGGCAGACTTGCATCCAAAGTCTGTAAATATCTTTGGATCAAACTTTGACACCCAGTGGTTTGCTTATTACACAAAAATTCGGTCTACAAAGGTAAGAAAACCTTGATGCTACTCATGATGTGCTGCTGCTGTGTACCTTGTGTTAGCAGGTTTTTGAAAAAAAGTGTTTTGTTGTGTAATACTCCCAAAGTGTAATACCCCCAATAATGTAATATGTAATAATGTAATATGTAATGTAATATGTAATGTAATATGTAATACTCCCAAAGTGGGGTCTTTAAGGTAATAAAGTGAAGTGAAGTTAAGTGTCTTTTATCGTGTATGTACACTTTGCGGAAAGGCTCTATTTGATTTTTTTTTTTCAGTACACTAAAACCTTATTAATTTGCCTTCGTTTAATTTAGAAATTTAGACAATTCGGACTGCCAGTGTGCTCCTGGCCAACTCCCATATTAGCCTATTTCTTTAGACGCTTTAGTTTAGGGGGTGCTGGGCTTGCACCAGTTTATTCATTCATATATCTCTTCTGAAGCCTGAATTTCAAGTTTAATTGTTGCCCGCTGCTCCTTTGTGATGTGTATGCAACGGCAGGTACGACGGTGATTGAGGGCTGCTGTCACTTGACAGTAAACTAGTCCAGCCACATAGTTTCAGTTTCGCTTTTTGGAGCTTTGTGCACACTGGCAGCCATCAATCTTGCGTAAGCCAACCACTTGAGCCTGCGGCCCATTTCGGATGCTAACTGGCTCTTCGCTGATCTAGGTGGTCGAAATTTCCGGAGCCCTCCACTACGGCGTCTCTCATAGCCTTAGTCGCTTTGGGACGTTAAACCCCATAAACCAAACCAAACTTTCTTCTTAAATGACATTTCGCCATCCCACACCGATGCACATTTCCCTCACTTCCGTCTACACGATGCTTTCAGGCTCCCAGTGCGCTGAAATTGCATGCTGGTCACGTGCTGTTTGTGCCGTGGAGCCTTCTCACATCCACACCGCTAAAGCATCGCACTATGGAGGAGGCACTATAGCGCAGTTCTGCTTTGACACTCCTGGTAGTTCGCACGCAGTAAATGTTTCATTTGAGCGGACCGCAAAAAACCTTTGTTGTCTTGCAGTTCTTATCTCAAAGACAGCCTACTTTTTTAACCAGATAAATTTTCTGTGGTGTGACAAATGGTTTCTGGCAGTATTTTGGGGGTACCGTTTAAAAATTCGACATTCAGATAATTTTCAGTTTTTTTCCACCCCCTTAAAATCTGAGTCAATGACGTTTTTGCTGTGTATGAACTCTAATAAGTTCTGGTCATTCTGCAGGTTTTACTGCCCTTCACTACGGCGTCCCTCATAGCCTGAGTTGCTTTGGGACGTTAAACCCCCATAAACTAACTAAACTGTTAAGTATGTATTGATGTGTAAAAACAGTTGAACATCATCACAACAGCCCTAAATTTAGCCATATTCACAATGTAACAATTATTTCCTTTTTCAGTCATGATTCTTGTTAAAAATTTTGCATTAGTTTTGCTAGGATACTGCAATACAACATCGAGCAGAAACAGCCTCGCAGGTGCGAAGAATTCGTACAACGTTGAGGCTTTTGATGCTTATTTTCTTTTCCATGATTCAGTGCATCAGTTGGCACTGCAGGAGACTCAAAGTCAGAAAGGTAGCAAAAACCGAGAACCCCAGGTGTAATTACTGCTGCCGTTTTTTTTTTTTTCCCCTCTTCCACAGACATTCCTGCACGACGTCACCCCCATCTACCCCATTGCCTTGCTGCTGTTTGGAGGCTTTTTCAGGCATAGTGGAGACACCATCACGCTTGACAATTGGATCACCTTCCACTGTGATGACAATCTGGCAGAACTCATTCAGGTGTGTTCTAAGATTTAGGGGCATTCACTTTGCAATATGTTAGTTTGTTACATTATGCACGAGGCTGTCTTTGTAGGCAGTTGCATAACAAAGTATAACTGAGAGTCTCCCTGGAAAACATTTTTTAGGCAATGAACAGAGAGTTGATTGGTCTGCAATTTTTCAGGTCCTTGACTTTTCTTTCTTTATGGATTAAGATAGTGTTAGCATTCTTCCAAGATACCAGTACTCTGAAGGTCATGAGGCATTGCATATACGTAGTGGCCAGTTTTTCTAGCATAATTTTTCTACCATCCTTAACGGATCTGCAGTTACCTTATACTCACCAGCTGCTTTCCCTCTTTGCCTGTAAGGCTTTGCTACACTTGAAATAGCTAATTTATCTGTACTACTGCTTTTCTTTGTATCGCCCTGATTACTTCAGCTACTGCATAGATCTGTGTAGAACTTCTCGGCCATATTAACTATCTTATCTGCATTGGTAAAGACATTGCCCTGATTGCTTCTTAGTGCATACATCTGATTTTTGCCTATGCCTAGTTTCCTCCTGACCACTTTGGTAGCTCGACCAGTTCCTTTCATTCTGTTGGGTTAGATGCTTTCATGCTTGGTGTTCCTAATCAGGTCTTATCAACAGAGGTTATAATTCATTGCTTGAACACCAAGTTCATTGTCTTTAAAGTGATAGTTTGTCTTAATGATGATCTGGGATATTCTTAGGAAGCCATGACTTGCCGAAAGTAAACTCCGGAACTAATATTGTGAAATAAAAGGGCACATGGTGTTTGGATGAACATACAAATCTTGAAATCCATAGCCGTGCATGGCTTGCTTGCTATTACTTGTACGGCTGTCTTATATTTTCTTGTCTTTGAGGTGATGCCAGGCAGTATTTCTTTCTGATGTCGCCACGCCAGCTAGTCTCATTATAGTCGCTTCTATTGTAATGGTGATGTCCTAGTCCAGGTCTCATATAAGGACGTGAATGAGCAGTTCGCAAAAATAAATTTTACAGTTTCAAGCTGGCTAGCTTCAGTGCATTTGCTTTGTCAGGGGGTATTCACGACAAACATCAGAAAACAAGATAAATGACCACGACACCCCGCAGCACCCCGCAGCGACCGTAATATTTTAATCCCAGGGAAAGGCATACCTTTCTTTTGTGTTACACTAATCCAGGCCTACTTACTTCTTATTGCTACTGAATATTTTTTACGCTAAACTTGTACACCTTATGCTTTCTAATGTTAATGCTGCCATGTTTCACTATGGTATCACTTACTTGCTTTTTTTACTTTTTCTTCCGTTTTTTTTTTCTCCTTCGTTTAAATGCGCAGGATTTGAGACAAGAGTTTGACCGCATCCTCGAAAAGAAGATTGCTGCCCCTGGTCTTAAGGCAGGGACCGTATCTAAGAGCCAACAAGAATTGCTTGCCACCATCATCCAGGTCTTGACTGATGAGACCGCTTTTGTGCCTGAGCTGCCAGAAGATGCTTTCGATGATGATAATGACAGCTTTCAAGTAATGGATGAAGCTTAGGAAGACCTTTTGAACAGTCCAGCACATTGGATGACTCTGTTGAGAAGGAAAAAAAAAATTGGGCATATTGAACATGCTTTGTGCATACATTTAATGTAATCACATTTCCTCTTTTACTAATTCTTTGCTTTTCTATTTTCAGTTTTCCGTCAGTCTCATGGGCACTTTTCGCTGCAAAGTTATATAAAATTTTCCATTTCGTACTGGTTTTCAATTTTTTCTGATTTGATTACTTGCTGATTTGACACTTGTGTTCTCCTTAGACATTTTTGTGCGATTTTTGTTTGCTCAAAGTCAATACTGATATGTAGCTTCACATTTTTATTGCAATATGTATACTCTTGTTTGCATACAAACACAATTTCTATAGTCATATCAAGTGTAGAATTCTGTAATAGTATTTGTGCATCCATTTTTACATGGTTTTGTTTCTATGCACGTCACACGTTTAGAAATGTAAATACAGTGGGAGATTGCCTATATGGTTGACTTTTTTTTTAGTGTATGCCAAAAGTATTTATAAAATACTATGTACTTGTACTTCAGCAAACTATTCTGCATTTTTTTCACACAATTGTAGATGATTATGCACTTACTGTATGGTGAGGCATGCAAGTCCAATCCTTCACCAAGATTCTTGAGTTGTTTGATGACATCATTCCAGTGCTGCTTCAAACTTACCTAATTGCATGCTGCACCAATCTAAATGTGCACACAGTATGTGCATGAGATACTGTATATGACATCTGGAAGCTTCTCCTTTGATGTCGTGTCTTCCACATTTGGCTTATCTCAGCTTGTGGGTAGAAATGTGCAACATCCACGTTGAATGATTGAAATGTGCGCAACAAGATTTTGCTTATGCCGAGGATGTACAGAACTTTGATTCCTTTCTTTTCTTCTTGATGCCAGGCTAGTTGCGTCATTGGGTGAGTGAGGCAATTTTCTTTAGAGTAAATGGACGGAGGTAGCCTGAAGACAAAGGGTTTTGGCATGTGGTAGCTAGGTCAGCTACTCAGTTCTCTAGGCTTCAGCAGATATTTCGGTATGATATACAAGTGATGCAACAGCTTCTTTGACATGCAGGGTGCACAGACCTGATGTCCACATTATTGCCAGTATGCACGATTTTTATGAAGGCACAAAATGATATACCTGTTCTGTCTCATCTTGCAATGTCCAGAAAATGTTGCCAACTGTCAAACCTTTGTTCGTTCCTGAACTGTACAGCCAGTTCTGTATTATTTAGGTGCTACTGGTTTGAGATTTTAGGTTACAGCAATTTAACACGACATTTAGTAATGGCTGGTGCACAGCAGGAATGTGGTGATGTTGGCAGTTGGAAACATGTCTTGCAGCATAGAGTGGCAGGGTGACGGTCACGGGCTGCCTCGGAGAGAAGGAAGAAAGGCTACAGGAAGCGGCCTCCTGTGTAGAGCAATACCTCGGAGAAAGAGGACTCGCATGCTCGACCTAGAAATCGGAACAGCTGCGAGTCTGGAGAGGCATTCAAAACCGGACCGTCCCAACCAACGAGGACCTGAAACTCGAGGTCTATCCGGAAGGGACGCCCATACCTGAAAGGACAACAATAAGAAGCTGGGTTCAATCCAACCAGCGTAGTACTCTTTCACCCTGCTCAAAGCAACAACGCTACAAGTCGCACGCATGATCACCCGACATGGCAAAGAGGACACAGTAAAACTAGTCAGAAACTTGGTAGTTAGCCGAATCACCTGCAGCCTACCCTACCATTGCCTCAACAAAAGCGAAATACTACAAGCGGATGCCCTGATATGCACAGCGTATACCGTATTTACTCGCGTAATCCTCGCACTTTTTTTCCCTGAAAATCAACGCGAAGTTTGGGGGTGCGATAATTATGCGGGGAAAATTTTCAAGCAAATGTTTCGGAGTGTTAAATGAAAAGATGAATGGGTGCGAGATCGGGATTGTCAGGTCCGCTATTGTAAATATAACTAAAACATTACTTTCAAGCGGAACTTACCTTCGTTATGAAAGTACAAGGTGAACGTAAGCTCAAGCTGCTAAAGCACTTTATTTGCCGCGCGCAACCTCCCGTCACTCTGCTGGCGGCGCGGTTGCCATGTTCCAACGCATACTCAATAGCTTTTAGCTTAAAAGCAGCTGTGTAGCTTCCGTAGCGTCCCATGGCGAAGCGGCACAAAGAGCACGGTGCCACACGCAAACATGGCAAACGAGGCCTACGAGACACAGGAGAGCTGGAGACACCTTCGCAAAACGGCGTAGCGGTGGTGAGTGCGGTAGCGGCGGTGGCAGCGGATGATTAAAGCCCCTCGATAATTTGAAAGTAGCGACACTCTCCTCCACTCCGGCGTTTTCCTCCTCGAATATCCTCGCCCGCCGGCTGCGCGCGCTGCACACGGCACGCTTTTTTGGCCATCGCTCGCTCGCCGTCCGGGCAGTTGGCTGACACATGCGCGCGCTCTTAAGTTCGCGCTTTTTCCACGCTCTGTTATTAAATAAAAACGCGAGAAAGACATGCGACACGCGTGACTACCACGAGCCACATAAATTAGCGTCTCGTACGCGCCATGAAAGTGCCAATTACGAGCGCTTGCGGCACGAACAAAACCACTTGCTGCATACATCTCACATCCTTTTTTTTACTTTTCAATACCGTCTGTCTCAACACGGCATAGTATATGAAGCATAATATTTACAATATATTTGAACATTCCTGAATATTTTCAGCATACCAATGTTTAGTTAAATGTAGATTCACTTCGAACTAATTATCGCGTAAGTACAGTTTATGAAGTTGTTCACGAGTGGAGTTTCAGAAGTGGGATGGTTGCTGGGAACAAGCTGTGGCATTTGCTTCTATGGCCGTCCTAAAATGTTTGATTAAGGTTCAGTCTGAGTTTGGCACCGGGCAGTGCACATGCAACGGCTTAAGGCCCGTTCACACTTGCGAGTCGCAGAGGTCGCGCGACTGTTTTGGTCGAAAAGCGACAGTCGCAAACGGTCGCCCTGGTCGAAAAGCGACAGTCGCGGGCCAGTCGCTCGGTGCTCGATTTTTCAGCCTCGCGACTGCGAGTCGCAAACCTCTGAACCAATCAGCGAGCGAGCCAAGCTTCCGGCAACGACACCGCTCGCTGGCGCGCCGGGCGACGACCTGCGCTGCTCCCAGCGGGCTGCCGTAGTCGTCGCTAAGCCTAGCCGGTTTCATATCGATGTCGCATCTGAGGGCGCTTCGGATCCTGGCCAGCGCTAGTAATTAAGATGCTGCTTTCGTCACCACTTTATTGTGGACCTTGTATCATAATAATATCAAGACATGCTCGACTTCCGCGACGCCTTCAGCAGCGGAGCTAGCAGACAACAGTCGAGCCGCATAGAGCAGCAGCAGCAAAGCGGCTCTGGGAAGAAATTTGCTTTTGTCGCTGTTATCCCTTCTACCAGCAACTCGGTACTGGCCAGCGATCTTCAAAAATGATTCATTTCTTACATTCCTGTACCCAAGGGCTTGGTATGAACGCGAACAAGCAATATTGGCGCATTTTTGTGACGCCGCGGCGGCCGGCATACTGCAGGCTGGTAGGCCGGCCCTACAGAGAAGCGCGCCTCTGTCATCGTGACGCTTGTACGACCTCGGTGCACATCAAAACCGTCACGACAACCTAATCTTCGCTCGGGTAGTTGTATTACATTGCGAATAGCAGTTTAGACTATCGAGCGCGAGTACAGGAGGCGCGGCCACAGCAGACGAAACTCTCGAAAGCGCGCGAACAACGTCATTCCCGAGAGTTTTCGCTTCAAACGAGAATCTAACGAGAAAGCGACCCGCTGGTCGCGCTTGCAAGTGTGAACAACGGTGCTGTCTTGCTGCTGCTTGGTCGCAAGCGACTGCGAGTCGCACGCCCTTTGCGACTCGCAAGTGTGAATGAGCCTTTAATCGTTTTTGTAGTAGAGAATTTTCGCGGTGGCTTAAAAACGAATATGAACTTTTTTCTATTAAGCATGAAAGCCTTCATCTCCCGCTGTCGGCGACCTTGAAGTGATGTCGAGCCGAAGCCGAGAGCCAAATATCCGCGCACCGATTTTCCGTCATCCAAGGAAAGTGTCCGCACCCCAAAATTTGGCCCTCTCAACCACCGAAATTTGACATTGTCCGAATTTCATCAAAATTGGTGTCAAGCCTAATTTTAATATGACCAATTCAATGGTGAGCTCCAAAATTAGGTGGGCTAACCCCAAAATTTGTCTCTCCAGAACCCATAAATTTGACGTCGTCCATGACCAACATTGGGGTCCAACCTAATTTGACTATGGGAAACTCAGTGTTGGCTTCCAAATTTAGGTAGACCACTCCCAAAGTTTAGCACACTTGGGCATTTTCCGCCCACATTCTATTCCTTTTTAAATCCGCTTAAAGAGATGTTACGTTAGGAAAGAAAAAAACTGATAGCAACGACCGTGACAAAACCCAAGAGAAAGTTATGGGGTCGTGCCTGACTAATATAAGTCGTGAGTATAAATACAGTCACAATATGACACACAGCTTTTCAGATGCAATGTTTATTACAGATGAGTCGTGTAGTTTTACGCCAAAAATATACCTAAAGAACACGAATAAGCCAGCTGTGGACATCTGTCACCCGTTGGATGCAGTCCTCAAAACAAAACACAGAAAACAAAAACATACTTAGGGAAATGAAACAGCTCAGATGTAGGCCTATAGTTTTTGAGCGGATGATGAATTCAACAAAAGGCTACGCGACCGTGCTCAACTAAAGCAAATGATCACAAACTGTAGCAATGAATATACAAGAATGGCATGCATTGGATATTTACAATACTTGAGTACATTCAGGCAACAATGGAAAGTGCTGAAATTATTAAAAAATGAATTATTTATGTGAATGCAATATGAGGTCTTTTCCGAGAATGTGGCATTGATAATCTCACCTGGTAGAAGCGTAACGGTTCAGCAAAACAACAAATAAGCGTAGATCGTTAGACAAGTTGCATTCATAAAAAAAAAAATCTAGGTTAAATCTCGCTCGGGACATGCGCCGCATTACTGCAATGTGCACCATTACCAGAGGTTCGAAAAATTTACCGCACCGCGGATACCGCTGCACGCATACCAACACTTTTGCTTATTATAACACGTTGAGCGGAACCATGAAGTGACAACAATAACACGCATAACAACGCAAAATGATCAGTGAATTAAGTGAGGTTGTTGGCTTTGTGATGCGCATGCATGCAGTTTCAGTATACACAGTCGCTTGGAAGAAATGCACAGTTGCTCGCAGGGGTGGGCAGTCTTCGTCGGGGTAAAGTTCTTGCGGGCGATGTTGTGCAGCCGCTTTTTTCTTCTAATGCTGTCTTTCTTGCCGCTCGGAATCGCGGAAAGAACAAAGGCTTTTTCACGCCGGCTTGTGCACTGAAATGCGCAGCAACTCGGCGTAGCGCTGCACTAAAAGAGCGCGAATAACGCGAAGTGCAAGCGCGCAATGCGCTTGCATTGCGTCGTAGCAGCGGCGGCTGGCCAAAAAATGGCGCCGACGAAAAATGAAAACACAAAAAGAGCGAACTTTCCGCGCGCTTCTCCCGGAGAACGCCCGCGGAGCCAATCACCGTTGAGAAAAGCGCCGATGGGAGAGGTGAGAGAGGAGGATCGGCGAGGGTGCGCGGCGCGGCGGCATAGTTCACAGAAAGACGCTACTTTCAAATTATCGAGGGGCTTTAATGATAGCACAGTACCGCCGCCTAGTAGCAAACGCACCCAACCATGGTATTTTCGTATTTTCGCGATTCTAAGCCCCCCCCCCCCCCCCCCCCCCCCCCGAATCTAAGCACCCCCCCTATTTTCGGGAAAAAATTCCTGAAAGAAAAAAAAACTGCATGCGAATCTAAGCACCCGCTTTTTTGCGCGGAAGAGAGCGTTGCCGAGGCCGCCAAGTGCACTTGCTCTCTTTTTCGTCGAGCCTGTGCAGTCGGAGTCCCGAGGAGGCGCGGCCTGCGCGTTGTTGTGACTGAGAGAAGGATGAAAAGGAAATTGCACGGGCCTGCCTACTGGCTCGAGCCGAGCCACCACCACTGCCAAGTGCAGATAGAGGAGAGTTAAGAGATCAGAGGAAAGATAAAGAGAAAAGATAAGACGCGCGTAGCAGCAACAAATGCGGGCGAGATAAGCGGGCGAGGCCGCGCTCGCCGAAGCGAGGACAGCGGCGTCCACGGCGCTTTTTGTGTTGCTGCGTTCCGACACTACAAGACAGATGGGGGCACAGAACTGTCTGCAGCTATTTTTCTTTTGAATGTTTCCTAAATAAAATGTTTTTTCTAGCGCCCGTTTCATCGAGATTTCGCCGCGAAAAAAGGGGCCCGGGTTGGGGAGGTTAGTTTAGATTTTTCGAATCTAAGCAACCCCTCTCACTTCGGGCATCGCGATCGTGAAAAAAAGGGGGTGCTTAAAATCGAGTGAATACGGTAGTTGTAGCCGCGGTCAATAGATGGCGACCGCTACGAGAAGCAGACGGCTCGCGGCAGTAATTTTGGGGGTGCGATGATTATGCGGGGAAAAAATTTTTCCCAATTTTTGATAGCCAATGTGGGGGGTGCGAGCATTACGCGAGTGCGAGCATTATGCGAGTAAATACGGTAAGACAGCGCTCCGACTACCGTGCAACGCGTCTACTGAAAAACTCATGGCTCTGGGATTGCATAACACCTTTGAGGAGCTACGAGAGGTGCAGCTTGACTCGCAAAAACTCAGGCTGTTGCAGACGGCTGAAAGAGCGCTCCTACAGAGGCTTGGATACCGCGAGCAGATGCTAGGAATGACAAGGACGGAAACGATCACCGACGAGATTTGCAAAGTCCCCCAAGTTAGCGCCAATACCAAGGAACATGGACCCCAACCTCCACCGAGGCAGAAGAGAAGCGAGGGCCGAATTCATTGAAAAGACATATGCTCTGCAAGACACTGCCGTGTATGCAGACGTGTCTTGGAGAGGAGGAGACACCAAAATCGCAGTGGCGGCTGTGGGCGATTCGTCTCTACGCGAAAAGACTGCACAGCAGCAGAGGCCGAGGAAGTAGCTATTGCTCTAGCGGTGGCGGAGGGCTATAGAACCGGGCGGTCGCTAACAATACTCACGGACTCTCAAATAGCCTGCCAAAATCACATGAATGGCAGGATAGGCCGTCACGCGCTCCATATACCCCTCGAAGCGAGCGACAGAATTAAAAACCACGAGAAAGAAAACGGCTAGACCACACTCCAAATTGTGTGGGTACCAGGGCACACGGGGGTGGCAGGGAACCAAGAGGCCGACAGGATAGCTCTAGGATACATTACTCTCCGCTGACGCGAAAGACGCGGGTTCGATCCCGGCCGCGGAGGTCGAATTTCTTTGGAGGCGAAATTCTAGAGGCCCGTGTACTGTGCGATGTCAGTGCACGTTACAGAACCCCTGGCGGTCGAAATTTCCGGAGCCCTTCTCTACGGCGTCCCTCATAGCCTGAGCCGCTTTGGGACGTTAAACCTCAATAAACATTACTCTCCGAGCATCCGACGAGACCGCGGAACTCGCGCCAGCACTCAAGGAATAGTCGGCCATACTAGAAACTATTGAGGCAGAAGAATGCGATATCCCCCGCCGCACAAATCTCTCAGCAGAGAAAGCTGTCGCTAGGAGACAATTACAGAGAGGCTCTTATCCAAACTTGCATATACTAAACAAAATACACCCTCGATATACGCGGACAAATGTCCCTTGTGCGACGAAAAACCCACTCTGTATCACATCACATGGGCCTGCCAAAGCATGGACGTGGTCCCCAAAATACAGAACCCGAGTGCGGAGCAATGGAGAAGACCGCTGTGAAGACCAACTAGGTCTGGTACAGCGAGCTCAACGGGCGGCGGTGACCAGCGGAGCCCTGAACTAAGGGCAACCGACCATTGATTAGAAGTGGACGACTTCGACAGAGAAGGCTCCTGGGTATAGAACCAAGGAGAGAACGTCTCTGAAGATGCCCCCAAACCGCAGGAAAAAGCACTAGAGTAAAATAAAGCTTTCCCTTCCCTTTGTTCTCCATCGAAACGTGGACGCCGCAGCCGAGTTCGAATCCGGGAACCAGCTCATGACCGGTGTTGCTGCTTTTACGCTCCGGCTGACGCGAACCGCACTAATCGTTTCGTTTCATTACAATAAAGACCCCTTTCAGGGTATTACGGGGTGGGATTATACATATTATAGGTGATGATTACAATTTCTGAAAATGAGAGGTCAGGTCGTTGCAAACGTTGATGGGCATGTGATGGCATCAATAACGTGAGGAGGGCCGTTTCAGTCGATAGCTGTTCGGGGGAAAAATGACCCAGCAAAACGTAGCGGTTCTAGTGAGTGGTCGCGCAATATGAAATGTACGCGCAGTGCTGTAGGATATGCGTGAGGACTTTGCTATGTATGAGGGATGATTGAGCGAGCTGTGAAATACCTTATGAAACAAGAAAAGGCTAGGGTTCATAAGTTCGGACTGAAATTTCAATGCTGTTACACAGGTATTGAAAGAGTAGTCAGGGGGAACAAATCTTACAACGCGATTTAGAAAAACTTCAAGGGCGTTAGCCAGGTAAGTTTGATGTGGATGCCTTATTGGAGATGCATATACCAGGTGTTTCATGAAAGGTGATCAGTAATTTAAAAAAAAAAAATAGGGTTTTGAGGTAAAGGGAAGTTTTTTGCGGCATAGTAATATCACTGTTGGCGGGCGTCGAAAAACAGTCTAATCATGTTAACTAGTAAAATTTTGAATTAAATTCTGATAACTGTTTAACTGTTGCTGATAGGCGCCCGTTTGCAATTAGTAATTTGTAGCCGGCCGTTCGGAATAACTGTATGGCTTCTAGTATTTCGAAAACGCGATTACCCTCGCCGCTGTGGCTCACCTTTTTTGGGCCATTTCTGGCACCATTCGAAAACCGCGCGCCGGCGGCAGGGCCAAACGTCAGTCAAAACGCGTCACTTTGTCACGTGGTCTGCATTGTCCCGCCCAGGCTGGAACACCGTGACAATGCGTGCGTCTGTTGTCGCTGCGCCGATGTAAAGTGATAAGGTGTTCCGACGGCACCCGCGGCGAGCATATGCTTTGCTGATGCATGGCGAGAGTGATAACCTAGAAACGCCGACAGCACAGGCAGCGCAGCATAAAGCGATGCCAAGTATTCAGATAAAACAGGAATGAAAGCAGCGAAGACAGCTTAGGAATGTCTTGGAGTGGTCACCTTGTAAGCAGACTGTTTCGCGTCAGTTGAGCGCTGACAGGGCCGCAACTGTTGAAGGCCACTTTTCGACCACTGAAATGGCTGGCATTGCTACCGCGTACGTGCGCGCGCAGAAGAATGCGACTTTAGCGGCACGGTTGTACGAAGATGCGCATCCCAGTTGCCGTGTGCCCTCTCGCTGCACTTTCACAAGAGTCTTCAGTCGTTTTGCGAGAACAGGGTCGGTGCACCCTCAACGTCAAAGAAGTGGCTCAGTTTTGAGCGAAGAGTTTTAAACTGGCGTCTTGGCCTATGTGGACGTCAACCAATAGGCCAGCGTGAGAGAAATCGGTGATGCATTCGGATGCAGTTTCTCTTCTGTTTGGAGAGTTCTCAAAAAGCATAACATGTATCCGTACAAGGTATGCCTGCACCAAGCACTGGGAGGGTCTGATTTTCAGCGCCGGCTCGATTTCTGTAACTGGTGCCTAATGCGAGGAGAGCCCTGAATTTTTAGACAACGTGATGTGGACCGATGAAGCGCATTTCTTTAGAGATTCCACGGTAAATCTGCACAACGGCCATTATTGGTCGGCCGCCAACCCACACTGGGTACGAGGACAAAGATATCAGGTTCGGTGGTCCGCAAATGTATGGTGCGGGATAATTCAAGGACGCGTTGGACCGACTGCTTGGCCTCCGTGGCCACCAGACTTGTCTCCCCTGGACGTTTTTTCTATGGGGATACGTGGAGAAAAAAGGTTTATACGATGCAGCCCTCGTCAAGCTGTATACCTACAGCTTTTAGTCCAGGCAGCCGCCAGAATTTCTGGAAATAAATAAATTTCTGGAAACCTTGATGACCTGAAGCATAGAATTACATTGGCCTTGACAAGCATTCCGCAGGACATGATTGAGCGCTCTGTCCGCGCGATGAAAGATCGTTTTTTGCTGTGCATTGCCATGTAAGGGCAGCTTTTCGAGCACGTTATGTCAATCTCTTGTATTGTGCAGGGACAATGGAAATAAATGCGGTGGTAGCAGAAATACGCTAGATTCTTCCGTGATGCATTCTAGGAGACCTCTAAGGTCTTTTTCTTACCACCCAGGTAAAAGCGCCATGAAAGAAATTCGAACCTCGTAGAGCGTAGGCGTCGCGTTGTTCGTGTTTCTTTCCATCGCGATAGTACACACAGCGTAATTGATGATGATGATGATGATGATGATGTCCTCGGGCTGAATGGCACATACCCACGGCGGGGGATTGGCCAGGGTGCATAGCGGATACAAACGCACTCATGTACAGGGAATGGAGTATAATTAAATCTAAAATTTGGGACACAGAGCTAGAATTTGTACAATACAAAAAATACTGAGAAAGAAAAGTTGTGAACATTCTAGCAGAGGAATCTACCAGATGAAATTATGTAATTGTGAATAGAATCGAACACTGGTTTCAGGGCATATCCCTTGGCGCTTGCCCCGAAGGATAAGAGAATCGGAATAGATAGAGGAAGCCCAAGCCGAGCGAGGGGGATCTCCAAGCAAATTCTACGGAGAGCAGCGAGCCGCCGGCAGGAGAGGAAAAAATGTTCTATAGACTCAATTTCGCCACAAGCCTCACAAAGGTTGGATATCGAAAGCCCCGACCGGCATAATTAAAGATTTAGCCGCGGTATCCTGCAGCGCAAAAGGGTCATGGACACCTCACATTGCCTCGAACTGCACATCCGCACACTCCAAGGAAATGCCAGGTGTTGAAAATCCGCTGCAGCGAGGAGAGGCTCATGGCGCAAGGTGTGGAAACGCTGGAATCGCTGAAAGCGTGCTAGAGTCAAGAAAATAGTATTTGGGACGAAAGGGACAATAGGACCATCAAGGGCAGACTTTGCTAAAAAATCAGCCCTCTCATTAGAAACAATGCCACAGTGCCCAGGGACCCAGTGAAAGCGAACTTCTGAAACATGTGGAGGAATAAAAAATTGAAGGGAACGGCTCATAGGAGTATCACTCGAGGTTTCGAGCGCTGCCAAAACAGAAAGGTTGTCTGAGAGTATAATAACCCGAGTGATACTGCAGGGAATCCTTATTAAGGCCAACTCAATGGCCAGAAACTCAGCTACAAAAATAGGGGTATAGTCAGGGGCCCGAAATGAGTAGCTCCAATCAAGAGCCCTTGAGTAAATACCAATAGCGGCCTTTTCATTTTGCTGGGAGGCATCTGTATAGACGGCAATATGGTTAGGAAAATTGTCTAGGTACTCCTCTATGAGCCCATTTAACATATTGGCGGGCAGGTTCTTAGCATTCCTTGGGAGGGTGTTGTCAAAGAAGACCGCCGTGTCAGCCCGCCTGTGGTTGACCAGTACTAAAGATCTCACTGATACAGAAATATTTGACAGCAGGGAGTTAGTGAACACCACCTGAGGGAGCTTATACCGAGGCCAGGGAGTACCAAAGAAGAGAGTTGGGTTCGTTGTAAATATAGGGTTAGCCAATCCAGGAACAGGCTCCAAAGACCTTAAAAATGTCCGCACAGTGATAAGCTCAAACCGGGAATTGAGATCAGGTATCCGCGCCTCCAAGTACAACACAGCATTAGCTACTGATTTAGGCAGACCTAAGCAAAGGCGCAGAGCGCGTCGCTCCATAACAAACAGGGGTTCACGCTTGTACTTTGGGCACCCAGAAAAGAGAACGGAGCCGAATTCAAGGATTGGCCGTACATAGGTCTTATAAAGAAGTAGGAGAGTGTCTCGTCGCATACCGAATTTTTTGTTGCTGATCCTCACCAACCGGCCGAGGGCTCGCTCACCCTTAAGCGCAATGCTTCAAATGTGTGGCCGCCAGTCTAAATGCGGGTCATATATTATACCCAAGTATTTTGTTGAATCAACTTGCGGGATGAGGATAGAGTGATACGACAGAGAGATGTAAAGAGGGGTTGCTTGTGGGAAAACAAGGACGGCACACTTGTTCACATTTAAAGTTAACTTTATGCTGTCTAGCCAAACTTCCAGAGCATTTAAATACTCTTGCAGTAATTGGTACAGGATATGAATGTCTTTGGCAGAAGCGAAAAAAGCAATATCATCCGCATACACATAAACTTTGACGGCAGGGTGAATAGGGATATCACGCATTAGTATGTTAAACAATAACGGTGAAAGAACGGAGCCTTGTGGGACACCTCTAGACTGGGCGTATGTTGTAGAAGTTAACGTACCCTTAGAACAAAAGAACGCTCTATTCTTTAAGAACTCTCCTATCCACGCAAATAGGTACAAAGGAGGTTGTACATTAGCCAGTTTATGAAGCAAAATGCTGTGTTCAACGCTGTCGTAAGCCTTTGCAATATCTAAAGTAACCAGAGCTGATACCTCATTTTGCCTCATAGCAACCTTAATACGACTCTCCAAGTCTATGTGCGCGGTCCAAATCGAACACCCCCGGCGAAAGCCAATCTGAGCCTCGCTAAAACCTTGAAGACTCAGAATATGACTCGTGAGGCGGCTGAAGACTACCCGCTCTACAAGCTTAACCAAATTTGATGTGAGAGCAATCGGCCGAATATTGTCGAGATCAAAACCCTTCCCCTGCTCTTTCAGCAGTAGAATAATTTTCGCTGTTTTCCAATTTTGTGGAATCCAGGCTTTTTCCAAAGACCAGTTCACAATCTGCAAGAGGTACGGGGCAAAATCTTGCATTAGGATTTTAAGCATGCCAACAGTTACTCCGTCAATCCCAGGGGCAGCAGATTGCAGGCAATTAACTACGGACGCTAAATCCGATACAGTAACCTTAGTGAAGTCTCCACCCAAGTGAAACGGAGATGATGGAAAGGTAGTGCGAGCTCGAAAACGCACAGCAAGGCCTTGAGCTATGGACTCTAGTATATCTTTTTCGTCCCGAGGTGGCAATACTGTGGACTGAGAGATGTGAGAAGAAGGCAGCACATGAGTACGTTCCATGAACCTATAAAGAGACTTCCGGTTGACAGGATTAGACAGATAGGTGTTCAGGCTGGCATTGTACTCATCCTTAGCCTTAGATATTGTTCTTTTAAAAGAGGCTGCAAAGAATTTGTAATTTATCCAGTTCTTTGGGCACTGGTTGTGCGTTAGACTCTTCCATGCAGCTTTCCTTCGTCGATAGGCTTTTTCGCAGTCGTCATTCCACCAACTGGAAGGAGTCTTATTTACAACGCCTGACCGGACTGTAAAGACTGCTCGCCGAGAGGCGTCTAACACTGAATTTAATACCAGAGGGCCCCCGTCAGATTTATCGGAGGGGGAAACAGACGAGAGGGCCTCACCTAGGAGGTTCTTGAACAGTGAAGTATTTATAAATTTTTGTGGCGAACCAGTCGCCCTGACTGGACTGCACGCAATAGTGAAAGTGATTGGGGCGTGGTCACTGGACGTACCGCAGTCAACTGTACACCACGAAGATACCGCTGTACCATTAACTGCTAGCGTTAAATCAATAGCTGATCGAGAATTAGCCCTCATGTAAGTTATGGCGCGACTATTGTAACAGCACACGCCGTTTGCTGACATCCAAGACCAAAGTAATTTCCCGCTAAAGTCTGATCTGAAACCCCAAATTACATGATGAGAATTGAAGTCCCCAGCTAGAACTACTCGTCTGCTGATGCGCAGTAACGCATCGAGCTCATCCGTCCTACGGACTCCTGCGGGGAAGTAGATATTTGCCACCGTAACAGGGGCGCACTGCGGAATAATGATTTCAACGGCAAGTATCTCACAATCAGGTCTCATAATTTTGTGAGACACTTTAGCTCGATGATACAGTTTCGTTGAAATCAATGTTAGTAAGCCCCCACCCCTGCCGTTTGGGCGATCATTTCTAAAAACGGAGAAATTTTTAATTGCAAATGGGCGATTAGGATTGAGCCACGACTCCTGTATTAAAATAATGTCTGGACTATGTTTTAGTATAAGCTGCTGTAAATCGGGGAAAGAAGATGATATAGAGCGACAATTCCACTGCAGAACAGATATTCCCGCCATGATTATTGCTTTAAAAACGTAGCCGCAACAGCCTCTTTCAACACATCTGTTTTCTTTGAAATTCCAGGCGAACTTTTCTTAGTCTTACCATGATGGTCAGATTTCGATGGAGAAGAGGAAGCACGACGCTTCTGAGATGGAGTAGTCATTTCAACATCTGACTCACAAGCGTTAGAGAGGGGGACGTGGTCAAAGTCATTTACATCCACGGACGTGGAGGTAGAAGGGGTGGTGGGCTGAATAGCAGCAGTGGCAGAGGAGGAAGGACAGGTAGACGAGTTGAGGTTACTTAAAGCCGATGAAGCAGCCTGCGCGGAAATGACCTGGGACAAGGCGTCACTGAACGTACTGATCATGCGGTCAAGTACGCCAGCAACAGCCTTCTCCACCGCAGCAACAACGGACTTAGTTAAGGCTGCCTCCACATCAGCAGTGGACGTGCGGGCAATACTTGCGTATGAGCACTGCCGTCTGTCAAGGCGGGCGTATGCATCAGCGCGCGAGCACCTGTCACGCTGAATAATGTCCAAGACGTTCTGCTCATCGGCACGCTTGGGGCAGGTGGGGTCGTCAGCTGTGTGATCAGAGTGGCAAAGACAGCAGCTAAGCGACTCAGAAGTGCAAATATCGTGTGCATGATCACCGCCACAAACGCGACAGCGCGTTGCGGACTTGCAAGATTTGGCACTGTGACCGAACCGCCAGCAATTCTTACACTGTAAAGGACGGGGCTGCAGTGGGTCTACACGGTACACAATAGGCCAAACTTTGATCTCGGACGGACAAGAGTACCCTGCAAATGTGGCAATAACCGACTCCGTTGGTGTTCGAGAGCCTCCAGCCTCTCTGCTGCAGCGGTAAACTGAAAGGATGCCAACACCGGCGTCATGAAAGTCTGCAAGAATTTCCCCTGGTGTAGCGGAAGGATCCACACCGCGTATAATTCCTTTTACGCAGGCTAGCTGCTCTGGAATGAATACCTTCACCGGTAGTGAGGCGAAAGAGGTGCACTGCAGCAAATCAGCAACGCAATCCAAGTGAGCCGATTTGCATAGAATTCCTCTCTTGCCAAATGGTCGCACCTCCGAAATCTCAAGATAGTGGCTGGTGGCTGCCTTCAGCTGCTCCTGGATCAATCGAGAGTTTTTTATTTTAATTACTCCATCTCCTACAGGGACCAGCGCCACAGGGATTAGCTTTACACCGTTTTGACTAAAAGATGGTAACGGCAGATTTTCAGCCGGTAAACTGGCGAACCAGGTTACCGGACCTGAGCCCGGGGAAGACATAGCCATGGCGGAAAACCTGCAAAGCCTTCGAACCTACATCCAAAGGGGGAAAGACCTGGCCAAATCCCCCACATTTTTTTCTTCCACTCGCGCAAATTTTCTGCCGTGTAATAAATAGATTTTTACTGATAGATTTTTATTGCTCATGATTGCACTGTCGAGTAGGTCGGACACCGTTTTTAAAGGCTCAACGCTAATTTAGTCCTCTTGAGCGTCATTAACGCGTCCGCCTAAATGTCTCTAACATATGTTATTGAACTTCATCCTTTTAAAGGTGACCTGCGTAGCTTGGAAACAGAATCCATAAGCTCATGTCGCCGTACTGTTAGGTCCTGTGTTTTATTTTCTTTTTATTTTACAAACGATCGCCTGGAAAAAGATATCAGTACAGAAGACTTTATACGTGTCGTTTGCTGACTCACGTTTTGTTGAACACGAATGAGTCACTGCCTTGTTAATTATAATGTAAAACCAATTAACCCTGCTCATGTCCTTACATGCTCATGCGATTGTTGTGAACGCTATAGTTATTGAGCAATCCTGGCGGAGGCTTTAACAAATTTCGAAGCCTGTGAAAAACTCTTAATATATACAAAGAATAAATGAAAAAGAAGAGCGAAGGCAACGAAGGGCAGGTGGCGCGAGAAACACCTTTCGAGCAAAGGGTATTATCAAACCATCAGTTTTCGACCCGCAAAAAAAAAAAAAAACGGAACGTGGCGTGAAATGAAAAAATATGCAGATAATTTACTGCGTTTGAAGTGACATCGCAAGGAAAACAACCGTAGAGCGCTCATTTCTTGCCTCAAAATTACCTGCTGTTGGGGCTGCCACCCGTTGTTGGCGAAGATGGGTCGGTTCGGGGTCGTTGCTAGCTCGCTGCTGCTGCTGCTGCTCGCTTGACGGAACCGTGGTCAAGCTTCGACACCCGTTCCCACCACCACCAGGACAGGAGTGCCGCCAAGTCAAAGAGTTAAGTGATGGGAGGAAGATTACAAGAGGGTTTATTTACATTTTACAATGGTGGTTAGAAGTGAGATTCCAAATGAGGCTCTATGGGAGGCTTGAAGAGAGGCTTGAAGTGAGCTGCTCTGCCGCATTCGTTCTCGACATTTATACTGTTCGCCTTCCCTAAATTCCCTAGGTTGAGGACGCCCACGCCGGGGTGGGAGGGGCCCAGATCACAAACAACACAAACTTGTGCGCACAAACACACCACTGCACTTAGGGCCACGCCCCCGTCACATGTGGAGTCTGAGGGAAAGAAGGTTGTCGTCGAGGTAGCGTTGACTGCGGTAGGTGATGGCCTCCGGCCAGTCGAAGGTTTCTGCGGGTCACCGACATCTGCTCATAATCAAAGACACCCGCCGCTCGAGGCCGGAACAAAGAGGTCACGAAAAGGCCAGAAAGTGGTTCCTCGTGCTTGGGTCGGAGATGATGCCCGCCAGCTTGTCGCGGTGCTTGGCACAACAAAGAGCAGCCGGAGACGAGGCCCTTTGTTCCCTGGCACGGTCACGGCAAATGGGGAAGATAACGTTCGTCTCCCCGAGGCGGCGGCGGCGTTCTACACGTGCAGGCACTTTGTGAAGGGGGTCTGGTTTTGGTCCTGCACTCCAACCGTGCAAACTCCGTAACTGAAGCCAGCTGTCACCTGGGTCCTCTCAGTGCGTGCGGTCCTTGGCGGCAGGCCCGAAGGTAATCACACTCTGCTCGCAGCCATACACAGTAGAAGCAGGCGTGCTGGCGGCCACCCGGCGAGACTTGTTGACGTCGATCTTAATACTGCATGGCAAAAATGAAAAAAAAAAAATAAGAACAGCACGCGCGTAACAATTTACATCTGCCGGAACGACAAGAACTTGACCTACCGGTGCTTTCCTAGGAAGCAAAAAGGTCGGTGATGCCAGTTCATGCTCTTGGTATGTTGGAATGGGCAGGATAAAACTGATGCACAGATAAACAAAAATCGCAAGATGCAAATAGTTCTGCACTGTAACTAGTCCAAGCCGCAAGACGTGCATTCCGGCCAAGAAACTTGTTCGCCAAGTGCGGCAGCCAGTGACTCAGCTTCGCTTAGAAAGCAAAGCAGCAGGAGACGGGCGGGACACAGTAAGCCACATGACTACCCCATTGAGTGACGCGAGCTTGTGGGTGTGGCTGTGCCCTCATGGGCCACGCGGTTTCGATTTCAAGCGCCGCGAAGACCCAGAATATCTTGCGGCGTAGCGACAATCAGATTCGCATATTCGAAATTCTAAAAACTGATATGGTTATTACTAACGGTCGGCTTCAAATCACTGATTGTAAGTGGCCGCCTATCGACACTAGTTAAAAAGTAACAGAATTTCATTAAACGCTTTACTAGTTAACATGATTCGCCTGTTTTTTGACGTCCGCCAGCACTGCAATTACTTTGCCGCAAATAGCTTCCCTTTACCTCAGAAACCGTAGTTTAAAAAATTACTGATCACCTTCCCTGAACCACCTGGAATATTCTAGCCTATAGAGACGCAACTGCGAAACTCCAAATGTCCAGCTGGCAGACTGGTAAAGCCCGCTATGAGCGCTTGGTACGACGAACAGCGGGGCCGGCATCAGCGCCTCATTGTGGTCCTTCTGTAGCTTCCTGGCGTTGTCGGCGTGCCCCATGCAGTGCGCTCCCTGGGGTGCTACGGGGTTTGCAGGTGCCCTTTCCTTCAAAGATCGTGGTCACGTGGCCATTTACGCATAATGCCGCCGCAAGTTCGAGATCTTACGCGATTTCTCGCTTATTTCAAGGCTATGGCGTTATCAGACGCCGTTGTATATGTCTGGGCTGTCGGGGCACATCCAATGATGACCGCGTTTCTGCAGGTTGCTCCTGAAGTGCATGATGCACTTTGCGCACTTCCAACTATAAATGCGGCCATGGCTGTCTTAAATTAAGCGGAACGGGGGTCAGCACCTGGTACGAATGGACTACCGGTTGAATTCTAAGTGGAATTCTGGGACATCCTTGACAGATCTCTAACATCCGTTCTATGCCGGTGATTCCAGGGAAATGACTTATTCCCTTCCAGTTTCAAGGTCGGATGAATTGTCCAACTCCTCAAACGCGATCCGGTCCTCGGACGGAAGATTGGTAACCAATCACGCTTCTTAACCCGGATTACAATGCCTTTGCGGTCATTGAGGTTAAGCGCTTGAGGGGTGTGAACGCTGTACTCATCGGTAACCATCAGGCCTGCTCCTTTCCTGATAGAGAAATCCACTACACGCAGCTGGGGTGCTCGGCTAGCGGTCTCCATCTCCAGAAATGGTTACATTTTTAGCACGCTTTGGGCCTTCCGTTTTCTAGCAGGCTTCAATCAGCTCATTCGCGAGGCATACAAGGATATTCACAGCACTCAACTGGCTATTGACAGCTGCGGCTCCGTCAGTCGTGGTGGTTTGGCAGAGCTATAACCTCTCACCAGTGTTTGCACTTAGTAAATGGCTTTACCTGCGTGCTGTCGTTAGAAACCCTCCGCTTTCCGCTCGCAGGCTGTGCGGCACTAAAGGTAACGGCTTTTGCATATGACTTTACCCTTTATTCGAGAAATGAGTAGCCTCATCCTGTGCCGACTTTTAGACCAGTATAGCAGGGTGTCTGGAGCTGACCTTAACTTTGGCAGAAGCGACTACTTGATAGTTGGCCGGGCTCAGGAGCGTCTAAGCATCCAGATGCGTACTTCGCACAGTACGAATATTCGGATTCCCGGCATCGAGTATTTCACGTGTAGTAGCAAATTGGGCTCGGGGCTCCACACTTGCCGAGGTGCGCAGCTGTATTTCGACGATAAGCATATACCTTTGAACTGCCGTTGCTGGAGCGTCGATACCTTGGCCTACTCGTTCTTCTGTGGGCTTGTGTGATATGTGGGCCATATGGTACAGCTCCCTCCTCTTGTTTCCTGTACACTGTGCAGTGACTGCTCAGTTCATTTTTCTCGGGGTAGGTTTGTCGCGCGGCGCTCGGGGTAAGTTTGAGGGGTAAGTTCGCCTTCATTTCCGGGTCCGATTGCTGCCGGCTGCTGCGCCTATCCGCTACATTCTCCGCAGGCTCAGCACGCATGCTCGCTTGCACACAAAGCACAACTGACGATTCATCTTCTGCTCGCTTGTCCCTTCTACCAGCGGGATGCGCGCTCAGACGCCAGCATATTCCCTCTCTCTTCCTCACTCTTTCCCTTTCTCTCATACATGCGCACGCACAGACGAAAGCTCGGGCACACTTCACGCCACGCTTCAGATGCATGCTCGTTTCGCAAACAAGAAACTGCGGGGTCCTTGACATTCAGTATCGATCAAGGCCCTAACGGCTTTTCACAGCAGGCGCACTGGCTGAAACGAGAAAAGAAACAAGTGAAGAAATTCCTAGCGGCATGTGTTCCTCGATAGTGCGTCAGTCTGGCGCAGTGGAGCATGTAGCAAGGCGTACACTTCTCCATCCACACCGAGAGATTAATAAGAGCCCACGAAACGAGAGTCAAAGTGCCGAGGCGCAATGCGGGCGCCTGGTGGAAACTGCCCGGTGTGGATTTTGCTGTGCGGTAAGACATTCGCCTGTTACTAAGTGTCGCTGGAAGGGAACGCCGTGTAAGGCGAGAAGTACAATCGAGTTCAATGAGCTTCTTCATGATGCCGCTGGGTCAAATGACTGTATGGTGTAACGTGGTATGTTATGCGGGGTTTTAACATCCCTGAGCTGCACGTGGGCTACGAAAGACATCGTATTACTGTAGAGCTCCGTAATATTTTTTACCATCTATCGTTCTTTAGCGTGTGCTGGCGTCGACCAGCACACGGTCGTGTTTGCAGTTAGCCTGCACTGGGATGCGATTGCAATGTCACAGGATTCGATTTTGTGACCTGAGGACAAGGTCATGGGACCTGATCGTGAGATCATTGTGTAAGGTATGACTTGTGTCAGAAAGCTACACAGGAAATCACGCGGATTTACGGAAGAGGTTAGCTTTCACAGAACACGCGCTTGGAGCCGTTTCACGCAGAAAAAAGTAATGAAATTATAGTTGTGAACGGCCGGGAGGCAGGGAACAAAGTGTGTTTATTATCAGACAAGCGGCTGCTTATATAAGGACAGGTACAAGCATGAGCATGCGCACTTGGTACCGTAAGGGCACGTGTTAACATGACAGTGCGCATACTTACATCTTCCTTCTTTTCGAAGAGAAAGAAAAAGAAACAAGAAAAAAAAGGAAAAACAGTTCCCAAATTCACATGTCAGGGACCTAAGGCTGCGGTCTCTCTGGCAGGGGGTAACGTTGTGGCGGTCTACGCTGACGGTCACTTCTACGAAGGATGCCCTCAGGTTGTAGCTCCGCCATCTGGTCAGGCTGGGATACCGACTCCGGAGAAATGGTCGCTTCAGGGTCCGACGTTGGTTGCATTTCTTTGGAACTGAGATGCTCCCTGGTGCGCCGCAGCTCTTGTCCGCTGTCTGTAAGTAGGGTGTATGACCTAGGTGTTCCTGCAGGGCCTACAACCACAGCTGGCGACCATGTTCTGCGTATGGTGTCGTGCACCGATACTTGAGACCCGCTGCGAAGATGTGGTAAACGCTTAGCCGTTCGGTTGTAGAAGACGCGCTGCTTTTCTCTTATTTCCTGGAGGCGATTGCGAACGGATTGTGATCGCACAGTTTGCGGTTCGAGGTGCTGGGGAAGAACCGGCAACTGGGTCCTTGTTTGGCGGCCCATCAACCTTTGAACGGGCGACTTCAGTTGCTCGTCCCTTGGCATGTTTCGCCACTCCAGCAGGGCGCTGTAAAATTCCAGGGTTGCGAAAGGACACTTCGTGAGCAGTTTTTTCGCCTCCTGCACAGCACGCTCCGCCATGCCGTTACCACGAGGATAGTACGGGCTTGACGTTACGTGGGCAATTCCTAGCTGCGCAGCAAAAGAGCGGAAACAGGCGCTGTTGAAAGGTGGGCCGTTATCACTGCACAGCTTTGCCGGGATTCCATGAGTCGCGAAGACGAGCATGCACGCATTGTTTACCGCTGTCGCTGTTGTCTGACGTAGCTTTTGAACCTCGAAAAAGAACGAGTAGAAATCCACGAGGATTAGGTAGGACTGGTCATCGTGGTGGAAAATATCAAGCCCTACTACTTGCCATGGCAGGCCTGGTATCTCGTGGCTAAGCATAGGCAGTCTAGTGTTCCTGCGCTTGTACTTTTCGCACGCTGCACATGACTTAGCTAGAGATGAGATGTCTGCGTTCATGCCGGGCCAGAACATTACTTCTCTAGCTCTCCGAATTCGCACAAGCGAGCAAGACTTCGGATATCGATTAGCCATTCGTTAAAAGATTCGCCCTCACGTTGATCTCGGGAGCCGAAACGAAACTCGTTGAATGTTAAATTCTTCGCTGGTTTGTAGTGGGCCTCAAATTTTTCAATCAGCTTATCGAGGTCTTTCTTTTCGTCCTCATTTGCGAAATCGAAGGTATAGAACACCCGCCTTGCTTCTTCTCCAATCGTCACAAGAAGGGTTGCTGCCTGAACGTCTTTAGGCTGCTTCCTTAGTCCGGTCGCCGTAGAAAACAGAGTAAACTCACTTTTCCGGATGATCCAATTCTGGTAAGCGTCACCCGTACTTTCCAGTGGCTTTGGCGGTGGAAGAACCGTCGAGGCCATGCTTCTTTCTCTGGAGGGTACTAGGGGTGCAGCTGGACGAGGGGGCGGCGAAGAACAGCAGTGAACGCGGCTTGCGAAACGCGTCGCCGCCCCACTTCTGACACCATGTGAACGGCCGGGAGGCAGGGAACAAAGTGTGTTTATTATCAGACAAGCGGCTGCTTATATAAGGACAGGTGCAAGCATGAGCATGCGCACTTGGTACCGTAAGGGCACAAGGCAGTCCCATCACAAGGCAGTTTTGAGCGTAGTAGTTATTTTTAAGCAGGAAATTAAAGGGAGTCGCAGCAATAGAAAAATTCGCGCGTTGGGTTCGACTTTGACGGCGATTGCTGTGGTAAGAGAAAGCATAATCTCCGGACTCTCTTCTCCTTACAGCGTATCTTTAAGGAATCACGTGTTATTAACAGGACAGTTAGAATTGCCCAGTGTGTATCAATATATTGTACATGTTTTTTTTTCTCGCTCGTACAGTCATGGAGTCATGTATGTGAAGCGTGCACCATATAGTACCCGCGCCTTGCTTTTGGATACTGTGTAGGAAATAACTGCACATCTGCTTTCTCGAACGCTGTTCCTATGATTTTGACGCTCACGCCTAACTCAATAGCTCTGCGAAGGTAACGCTAATGGTGCTGCCGAAACGCTGCGCATTTTCAAGACGAAAACTCCTGGGTTTCTTTCTCTTTTTGCATGACGGTGCTTAACAGTGCCATCAACTCCTACCTATACAACTTGTAGCTCATACGTCTCTGCGGCTGCTGTTAGAAGTTCAATTGCCAAGATGCGTAGTTTCAGTGATAAGTGCTGCGTAGAGACTAAACACACACACGTGTGTGTGTGTGTGTGTGTGTGTGTGTGTGTGTGTGTGCGCGTGTGCGTGTGCGTGTGCGTGTGCGTGTGTGTGTGTGTGTGTGTGTGCGTGCGCGTGCGCGCGCGCGCGGTCTCATGAGGCGATAAACTACAGCTTTACTTTCATAAAATAGCGCACTGGAAGCAATCTGCTTGTTTCCCCTGTTGGCGGCCTTCACGGACCGTACCGACGCTGCGCTGCCGAGAAAGCATATTGGCACTGCACCCGTTGCTCATCGCGCCCATGAAAACTGGGAACACGTCTGGTACGAGTGCGACTGAGTGCGCAGTACGAGCGCATTGAAAAATAGATATACATATAACTGAATGAATGCACTTGCAGAAAGCCAAACTGCACGCAACCAATAGGAACACAAGCGATCTAATGCCGAGATAGAGGCTTCTGTGCCTCGCTAAGTATATAATATGTGTCAAGATTGAAAGAAGAGCTGAAAGGTAAGCCTAACCCGCCATAGTGGCTTAGCGGTTATGGCGTTCGGCTGCCGAGCTCAAGGTCGCGGGATCGCATCCTAGCCATGGAGGTCGCATTTGAATGGAGACCAAATGTAAAATCGCCCATGTGATATGCGTTGTCCGTACACTTAAAAAAAAATCGGATGAGACATTTAAGCTTCGCCTTAAGGGTATGATGCGATAGCGTAATGGGTTGATTGCCATATATGCGAAGCTCAATCTCTACTTTACATCTCATACCCATAATGCCCCGCCGCGGTGGCTCAGTGGTCATGGCGCTCGGCTGCTGACCCGAAAGACGCGGGTTCGATCCCGGCGACGGCGGCTGAATTTCGATGGAGGCGAAATTCTAGAGGCCCGTGTACTGTGCGATGTCAGTGCACGTTAAAGAACCCCAGGTGGTCGAAATTTCCGGAGCCCTTCTCTACGGCGTCCCTCATAGCCCGAGTCGCTTTGAGACGTTAAACCCCAATAACCAAACCAATCATGCGCTCTAGCATTGAGTGCTCGGTGAAACTATAGACGAGAGGCCTTAGCGCGTTGTGGCTCGCCAAGAGCATTTAGCGACTGGGGAATTCTTCCACAGCACGTGCGTTGTAATCTGGCGCCCCAAAAGTGGGACGCGAGTGGTGTCGTGCTTGTATGGTGAACGAAATTGCCGTTCTTCGTCTTCTAGATGTAGAATGTACGGGATGACGCGTCACCGGCGTGGTTCCATCATGTGTCGCCAATCATGGCCTTTAAAGGGCAGCTGCAGCACTTTTTTGAAAATTTCGCGATATTCAAGGATTCAAATCTGCATAGGCTGTGGGTAAAGCATGCCAAGTGTTTTTGCACTAGCATTTAAAATAGTAACGAAATCGACGATTTAATTTTGCGCTTCTCCTCAATGCACCGGAGGAGTGCAGAAAAACTCAGCGTGACGTCACAGAAGGTATGATTTTAAATTACCGCTGTCATCAGCCACACCCTGCCCTGACGCGTTAGACGCTGCCAAACAACTCTCGGCAGGGTTCGCCTTCGGTGACGTTGGTTTTTTTCCCTCAAAGCAGGCGTTTGTGCGTTGGAAATGCACCGATACCTTCGATGACGTCATCATGCGCCCCCCTACTTGGTGTTGTGCTCTGCGGAGAAGCTTGAAGGGCGTCCAGATTTTAATCGGCGATTACTTCACTATTTCAATTGCTAGCCCAAAAAGATTTTGCATGCTTTACCTGCAAGTTTCACACATTCGACTCTCTCAAGCTCGTTGATTTCTAAAACCTATGCAGTTTCCCTTTAACGACTGAGTCGGAGCGGCCATATTTCCGACGCGTCGTCCGACGTACCGGCAAGCTCCGACACTCCATGTTTCCCCTTCTTCAGTTAACACTATGGCATCGCATATGAAAAGAAGGTGCATTTTAAAATATTGGAGCGCGTCGGAAAGGATATTAAGGTTGTACTGCGCAGGTTGGTCATAGCTAGGGGTTGGACATTTCGGTTTAAACCGAAAAAAAAAGAAA
The DNA here is from genome assembly GCF_055824585.1 of Amblyomma mixtum. NCBI lineage: Eukaryota > Metazoa > Arthropoda > Arachnida > Ixodida > Ixodidae > Amblyomma > Amblyomma mixtum. Next base: position 290,906,279 of record NC_143013.1, on the reverse strand, counting down.
CCGATAAAAGTAGGCCGAACTGACTTTTCTAAATTTGGTTTTAACCGAAAACGTCAGCATTCTTGGCACGCACGACACAGATAGCTAGCTGTTGAATACGAGTTAAACTCAGTCAAAGCTGAAATTAAGTAAGCAGGAAGCCAGGGGCATGAGGAGATTGCGGTGATGGCGTATAACCAGCGCTGTTGTGCGATCTGAGGTATTGTTCCGCTAGCTGATACGCCTCTGCAGACAGGGAAGCACCACCTCTTCGCCGCCTGCGAGCTAAGAACTGTTTGTTCATTGTCATAACCTTCTTACCGCAGTTAATCGGTTAAGTAGGTTAATCAACTGTATGCAGGACACTAACACGAAAGTCTACGTGGGCGTCACGAAAAGTATGCTCTGGCTACGGTGGTAATTGGACTGAAGTTTCATTGTTGCCATCAAGAGGCAGATCATGTATACAAGAATAGCTCCAAGTACGAACAATGGCATGCTAATTACTGGTAAATCATTGCTCATGATGATAAAAACACCAAGATAGACTTCAATCGACTGTTGACCATCCATGCAGGATTGCTGCACTAAATAACCGAAAAAATTCAGTATTTAATTCGTCGAAAGTAATCATCATCATAATCATCATCAGCCTGACTACACCCACTGCAGGGCAAAGGCCTCTCCCCTGTCTCTCCAATTAACCCTGTCCTTTGTCAGTTGCCGCCACTGTATCCCCGCAAACTTCTTAATCTCATCCGCCCACCTAACTTTCTGCCGTCCATACTCGCCAAAGTAATACTCGCCCAAAAGAAAGCCGAACTTGGGTTCTGAAATAAAAGCCTAAAAAATTCCGTTGAATTTTTCGAAAAAAGAAACGAAAAGTCCAACCTGTAGTCATAGCTGGAAGAATTTTGCGTGTGTGCTGGAACAAGCGCCCATAACAGATGTTCATTGAGACTTACACAGCGGGAAGAACCTAGTCAGGCTTATGTATGTTTGGTGACGGTGACAAGTGGCTGTCGTATCGACTGCACTTTAGCGATCTTTAACGTATCCAGGCAGAAGCACCCACCTTCCCACGCGGACTCAAACTCAGCTCGTGAGGCCTCCGCGCGCTCCACCTCCCCTTTGTTATTTACTAGCCATAGTGGCTTCGGCGTACGGCTGTTGAACCCAATTTCACAGGTTGGATTAAACATTAAATCCATCACCAGGAATTCGAGACAGCGCCCAGCCGGTGACGCTAAGCCTAGCGGCCAACGGCGTTTCTATGGCAGCCACTCGGTCATTCGCTTTCTTTCTCACGCCACGCATGATGTCAGCATGATATTTTTGAATGTTCAAAGCTATGCGCCACATGGTGGAAGCCAAAGGAACGAGAAACGCTTGTCTCGAATTCCTAATGTCCACACGGTGTTCCTCATAATGATGATGATGATGATGATGATGATGTACTCAGGCTTAGTGGCACATTCCCACGGCGGGGATAGTCCATATGTAGGCCACGTCCATGTCCTCATAGTTCATGTGTAGCTTTCTTTTTTCTCGCATCCTCGTCTGCGGCAGATCTGAAGAACAATGTGGCATCCACACCATCACATGCTCTTATCGGGCTAAGATGATACCTTTGGAGAACGTCGATAAGTATGGCCTGCAGAACCTTGGCACACACGTGCTATTCGTTAAAGGTTCGCCGATATATGTTAACCTTGCTTGTCTTACTTCACGACCGTATCGGTGGCAGTAGAATGTGACCGATGTGGCTTTCTCTTTCTGATCAAAATTTACAGTGCTCTTTCTGAGCGTGCTGGTAGTATCTGGGAGTACAGATGAGTCTGTTGAAGAGAAAACCGAAGCGGACCAAGCAGAGGATACAGACTACATTATTGAAGAGCCTGGGACATCGCCAGCCACCCAGCAACAGTGCCATGTTTCATATATTACCACTGAAGATCATGTAAGATGGCAGTCGCCTCTTGTACATCTTGCATTCGTTAGTAGCTGCGTGCGGTATTTTTCGCAGAGCGCCTTAAAATGGTCACTGCAGTGGGAACACGTATTGCGGGCTGACTGAGCTAGCTTACTCTTCAAAACCACTAAACTTGTTTAGCGTCAATTTTACTGATTATTTTTCACCTTTAAGGGGAGGCTTATGCCGGTCATCACGTTACCAGCGGAGTCTAAATAATGTAAATATTTTTGGGGTGATGTGTCAACTTTTAATGAACATTGGTATGCAGATTTTATTGACATTCGTCTCATATTATCCTCGTTATCAGCAAAATAAGTCCTTTAGCTTGACTGAGAAACATTCTTTTCCCAGCTGTAATTCCCCCCCCCCCCCCCCTGTGTATTGCTGTATGTTTTACTATGTTTTTGTTTTTTTCTTTGAAGTGTGTTCGCTGCGATGAAGGTCTGCCGGAGCCTAGAATTCATCATGATTAAAAATATGAGGTAATGAAATCAGTAGGTTTGCGCCAATAATCGTGATTCTCGAATACCGAATCAAATATCCTCTCATTCCTTTCATTGAACGAATCAAATAATGTTTGTTCAAAATTATTCAAAACAAATCGTATAGGTTCTAAAGTTTTCGTATGCTTTTCAATTTATTGGCACGAAGTTCGAACGAGGTACGACGCAGTTTCTTGGACAAATGTTTCAGAAACAGGATCCACCCCGAAAACGCTGAGCATGCTTCCGTGATCAGTCCACGCTGCATGGAGCCTTCAGTTCAGCTACGAGGTACTACATTCGTGGGGCGGCGTTCATAACTCTCATACATGGCCTCCAAGACTGGGAGACGCAGCAGGGCTCAGGCAGGTTTAGCAAACCCTGCCTTGATGTCTGAAGTCGGAGGCCATGGCTCATACGTAGCTCTCGCCCTTTCTCTTCTAATGAGATTTAGCGCTCGTTCATTCCGTGCCATCATCAGTAGCAAAAGGTAATTTCCCTCTTCGTGTAATATGACTGTCATGCAGTCAAGATACAGGGAGCGCTAGAGTTCCCTTTGTGAGTAAGTGGGCGGAACTGAATGCAGAGCGGGGCGTGGCATGTTTCACACTATAGTAGTTGGCGCGTGCTTCCTTCTGAGTAGTGGAACACCACCGGCACTTTTTCCTCAGGAACTGCGCTGGGGATGGTGTGTGGTAGCACACCTCATCCGAGACGTCGACCATCTTCAGTACGTTGCGCGCTCCATTTTTAAATGGGAAAGGATTATATGCCTCATTAGCACAAAAGCAGGCGTCCGCCGTCTGTGGCACGAAATTCAAAGAATATTAGAACATCTTTTGACGCGGCTCCGAATTTCACATCGGTGAGGCGTCATCGTGGTCAGCGCATCTGCTCATGATCATCCTGCATTGCTTTGTTATGTGGATCAAGAATTTCTCCCCCCGCAGAGTACTGTGCACCTCGACTCCAGGTGGCGACACTGTGCAATCAAGCTATAAATAGGCTTCGCGCTGGCTTTTCAGTCACTGGGCACGGCAGCATCGGAAGCATGTGGAACACATTTTTTTTTATCTACCTTGTGCACTTGTAACAATATAATGCTTTTGCATTCTCACACCTAACCACCGAATGTTTTCTTCGTGGACCCCCCAACATTTTCCGCTTCCTGAATGCGTTTCCATTCATTTGCTGGCGGCCCAGCAGCCATATCGAAACCACATGTAGGTTGTCTGCTGGTGTACGGAAAACTGATTCAGGGCAATCTGGTGGGCTAAATAGAAGCTCCACGGCCTCTTCTTGGGTCAGCCACCTTTATCGATTTTTGAGCGTGAATCCAAATGACTACGATACACCGCCGTTCACTTCAAAACAGTGACAACCGGTCCTTTTCAGTAAGAACGTCATGAGTTTGAATCGGTTGGCGGGAAATTTTTGGAAATCCTATTCTGTCGTGGATAAGCGTGCCTTTTTCTGCCGGATAAAGGTCAACATAACCCAAATGTGCCATAAAAGCAACGTTTACTTGAGACAACAATTGAATGTAGTTGTAGTCTGTCTCAATTTAAGAAAATGTCATCGTATTTACAAATAATTTTTTTTTATTAAATATCAGTGAGAAAAGCTTAAAGCTGGCGCACACGTTCGAAAAAGCTTCCAGCTGATCTGAGTGCGAAGGGGGGCTCCAGGATTTTTGGGGTTATTTATCTTTAGAGGATGAAATTCGACGATAAACAGCATGCGCGCAACCTTCTCATTATTAGTTTTGCAAAACTGCCACACAAGTCCTTTTGAGAAGCCACGCTGACAGGGCTTCATAATTTATGTCGGAAACAGTAGGGGATTTCTAGCATTCAGGCGGGCATGCAAAAGCTTCTTTTTTCTTGTTGAAAGATTAACGAAGTATTTACTAAATATCCTTAGCACACCACACGACCTCGTACCTCCGAGGTTGTGCACCTAGAGATGTGACTTAGAGGGAATGTTGCCAGCTCAAAAGCGGGTAGAAAAGTGTCATGTAATAAACTTTTACGAAGAAGAGAAAGAAAGCTATGAGGAGTGTTGACTACAGCGCTACAGCGCCTGTAGCGTAAGAATTCACAGAAAGGCTGCTGTGTTAAATGAATGCTCGCGCTTGGCTACTGCTAGCGTCGTGATAAGCAGCCTATTCTTCTTAATTACGCGTTAGATGAAAAATGTTTATGTTCAGACTGTATGAAAAAAGCTTTCCACCCTTGTTCTACTCTCTCTTGCGTAAAAAAAGGCGCGCGTGGCAAAGACCTGTAGGTGCAAACGGGACGGAAAGAGAAAAGACGACGAACAGTACGATGGCTACGATGACTACTATGACCAGGATGACGATAGCTATGAGCTAGAGGTCATCATTTGGACAGGAAGCAGTGAAAACGATTCCACGCCGACACTCGTCGGCGAGGAAGCAGGCAAGCAACTTTCGTACATCCCTGGGAACAACACCACTGATTCGACTGTTTCAACGACGCAAGCAAGCCGGGACGGCACCCAAGAGAAATACATCGTGGTCGATGACGGAACGCCTTGCGCGGTAAGAAAACTAAAAACAAACAAACAAATGAACAAGTAAAGAGAAAAGAAGCAAACAAGCAAACAAACGAAAGTAGCATTGGTCAACTCATTTTTACTTGTCCAAAAATTGAGACGTTTAATGAAAAAAAAAAAACCCTGTCGAATGCGGGAAATGCGCAGCAGAGCTCGTCTGCATGTTGTATTAAGTCTTAAATCAATATGACTGTTTTACTTGCGCATTTTGTTCACTGAATGCTAACAATTACTCGCAATCTCAATTTGCTGTGTGCGCAGTCATTAGTTTGAAATCGTCATCCTTTTTCAGTTCTTTTGCTGGCACCTATGTCATACGAAAAACCCTTTCGATGTACGAGTTTCTGCTTAGTTCTGGTTCTCCCCATTGACGTGATGTAATCTCTGTCAAAAGGCAGAAAGGATCATCATCATCATCAGCCTGACTGCGCCCACTGCAGGGCAAATGTCTGTCCCATGTCTATCCAACTGACCCTGTGTTTTGCCAGCTGCAGCCACCATATCCCCGCAAACCTCTTAATCTCATCCGCCCACCTCACTTTCTGGCGGCCCCTGCTATGCTTGCCATCTCTTTGAATGCATTCCATGCCCTGTCCAAGCCCATTTCTTCCCCTCGATTTCGACTAGGAAGTCATTAAGCCGCGTTTGTTCCCTCACCCACTCCGCCCGCTTCCGATCTCTTAACGTTACACCTATAATATTCCTTTCCATAGCTCGTTGCGTTATCCTTAACTTAAGCTGAACCCTCTTTGTTAGCTTCCACGTTTCTGCCCCACCGGCGAGTACCGGTAAGATGCAGCTGTTGTATACTTTTATCTTTAGGGTTATTGGCAAACTTCCATTCATGATCTGAGAGAGCCTGCCATATGCGCTCCGCCCCATTCTTATTCTTCTAGTTATTTCAACAACTACAAAGGCAGCAGGATGCGGTACCCACCACCGCACAAATCCTTAAACAAAGAAGAGGCTGTCACATGGAGACAACTTCAAACGGGGTCATATCCAAATCTAAACACACTAAGTAAAATTCGCCCCACACTTTACGCACACAATTGTCCGTGGTGCCATGCAAAACCTACACTGTATAACATAAGATGGGCATGTCAAGAAGTCGACGTCGTCCCAGCTATACCAAACCCAAGTGCGGAGCAATGGGAGGGTCTGCTCTCCAGCGACTGCCACGATGACCAGATCGGTTTGATACGGCGAGCTCAGCTGACGGCAGCATCCAGCGGAGCCCTGGTCCTGAAAGCCGAGGATTTCCCACCTCTGGTACCGCGCCAAAATCAGGTGAGCAGTTGGAGTGGGTTAGTCTCTGGGCCCACCCCCCTCCCTCCCCCACCGAATCCGCCCTACAGCGGCAGGTAGAGGAGCTCAGGCGCCAAAATCAAATTCTCGCCCGTAAAATTCAAGAATTAGAAGCTAAGCAGGCCGGGCAGTCCGAGCCCATGCAGAACGCTGAGCCCGAGGATAGTGATGACGGATCCTCAGTATCATCTTGCCTAAGTAGCGTCTCGCGGCAAACCGCGGACACGGTGGTCGATTCGGCCCCCGCGGACGCCGGCCGCTTCGAGGCCCTGGAGCGTAAAGCCGAGCAGTTGGAGGAGCGGGTGGCAGCGCTCCCGAACCAAATTATGATTGCGGTCCGCGAGTCCTTTCAGGACATGTTCAGTGCCGCATTTGCTGCAATGCTTCCCGACATTGCGGCCCAGGTGACTGACTCTGTCCTTAAGGCGGTGCAGCCCTGGGTCAGCTCCCATATAAAAAATTCTCTCTCCTGCGACTCCCCGCAGATAAAACGTAAAATAGCTCCTCGACAGGCAGCGGAAGAAAGCGGTTCCGGCCCGATAGCCGCGGCGTTGATGCAACCCCTACCTGGGGCTGTGCCGGCCCCCGAACCGAGTGGCTACCCAGCACCGTAAAATAAAAAAAACACATCAATATGGCTGGCAAACCTTCTCAGAAAGCTAAAAAATTAGACCAATTCGAAATCATTCAATGGAACTGCAGGGGTTTCAGAGCCTGCAAAAAACGGTCACATCTCCAGCTCTACCTGCAGTCCCTTGGTGACATGCCGGCGCTTCTTGCTTTGCAAGAGCTCGGCAATGATGCTAAATTCTCTGGGTATAGCTCATTTCAGGGGGGCCCCTCGACCTGCATCCTGGTGCATAAAGCATACACCGCGATTCAGGTCGATCTTCATCTGGAGACTGAGCAGGAATACACCATGGTGAGGGTTCTGCCTCTCAGGCGCCGCGACCCGTCAATACATGTGCTTAATGTGTATTGCCCCCCGCATAAGCCGCTTGTTACTTTCAGCGAAATTTTCTATCGTGCTCTCAAATCGGCTGACACTGAACCCCTGGTGATCATTGGGGATTTCAACGCACCCAGTCTACACTGGGGCTATCACTTCGAGAAATCCAGGGGACGCAAGCTGGCGGAGCTCATCTCCACCCTTCGTCTTACGTTGCTCACGGATCCGTCTTGCCCCACACGTGTGGGCAACTCGGTCACCCGTGACACGTGTCCTGACTTATCTCTGGTTAGGAACACTACAAACGCCACATGGGAGAACCTGGGGGATACCCTGGGCAGCGACCACTGCCTTCTCCGCATCACGCTTTTGGCGAAAGCAGCCCGTAAAAAATGGGGCCAGGCGAAAATAACCAATTGGCACCAATTTCGAACTCAGGACGTCCCTCCGGTACTATTCTCCGATGGCTATGCGGAGTAGGCAACACAGGTCACCAACATACAGAAACAACACACGCAAACACTTCACACCACCGACGAGATCCCCGCAGTGGACAATCACCTCCTGCATCTGTGGGAGGCGCGCCGGAGCTTAACAAAACGATGGAAGAAACACAAGACGAATCGCAAGCTTAGAGCTCGCATTGCACAACTTACGGAGCAGGCTTCGGCATATGCCGCCCAGCTCACAGACACCAATTGGATAGAACGCTGCAACTCGGCAGCGCGTCAGATGAGCTCGAAGGGGACTTGGCGTCTCCTGCGCAGCCTCATCGACCCTTCTCAAACGAAAGGGGAGACGCAAAAACAGCTCCGGCGGGCTCTGCACGGGTACCAAGGTACGACGGCGCAACTTGCGGACACTTTGTGCGACAGGTATCTCTGCCGCACAAATGACCCGGTTGGGCCCGAGTACACGTACTCCGGCAAGCCAAATCAGGATTTAGACGCCCCTTTTGAGTTGCATGACCTTAAGGCGGCCCTGGCTAAAATGCGCCGAGGTGGGGCACCGGGTCGGGATCGCATAACAGTGAAACTGTTGGCGAACCTCTCCGACTCTGCATACCTCCATTTGCTACAATACATAAATCAGATCTGGGATGGGTGTCCGCTCGCACTCGAATGGAAAACATCGCTTGTAACGTTCATCCCCAAAGCAGGTAAAGCCGTGACTACGGACAACTTGAGACCCATCTCATTAACCTCGTGTGTGGGAAAGCTCATGGAGACAATGGTTCGGGATCGCCTCTCTCCATACATGGAGGGTAAGGGCCTCTTTGCAGACACTATGTTCGGGTTCCGCCCACACATGTCTGCACAGGATGTCCTACTCCAATTACACAGGGACATAATACGACCCACAGCCATGCAACAAAACGACAAGGCCATTCTCGCCCTCGATCTTAAGGGGGCGTTTGACAATGTTAAACATGGCACCATACTCTCTAACTTGAACACCACTAACTGCGGGGCGAAGGTCTTCGCCTATGTCAGAGACTTCCTCTCTGCGCGTCAGGTACTCCTACGGATCGAGGACGAGGAATACGGCCCGTACTCTATGGGTACACGAGGTACACCACAGGGGGCGGTGTTATCACCGCTCCTTTTCAACATCGCCATGATGCACCTGCCCGGCCGACTGGCTCAGGTGGATGGCATAAAACACGCACTCTACGCAGACGACATTACAATCTGGACCACCGAGGGGAGCCTTGGGGAGATGGAGGACCGCCTTCAGCAGGCCGCCTCCATAGTCGAAGCATATGCTGCCGACTGTGGTCTGCAATGTGCTCCCGCCAAATCAGAGCTTCTACACGTCAGGACAAACCACAAGGACAACACGTCTCTACACATATCTCTGTCGGGCGGTCCCATCAGAGAAGTGGCGGAGCTCCGGATCCTGGGTCTGTTCATCAATAACAAACTTAGGCCGGACTCTACTATAGCGAAACTGAAGAGCATAGGTGAACAGGTAGGGCGCATGATCCGCCGTGTTTCCAACAAGCGGGGTGGTCTGCGGGGCAGGGACGCGCTACGGCTCGCCTATGCCTTCGTGACCAGCCGGATCCTCTACGCCGTGCCGTACCTACGCACCACCAAACAACAAGACGAGCGCATTGGCGCCATCATCAGGAAGGCAACAAAGCGAGCACTGGACCTCCCGGTGGCTACCTCCAACGCCAAACTGAAGGCGTTGGGAGTGGTAAACTCCTATCAGGAGTTGCGGGAGGCCCACCTCGTGAACCAATATACGCGGCTATCGCAGACGGTGCCTGGGCGCCGCCTGCTAAACCGCTTACACATCCAACACACATGCATACCAGAGGGGACGGAGAACATCCCGGTGCTGTGGCGCCACATGCTCTTGGTCGCTCCGCTCCCGCGTAACATGGACATGGCTTCACATGAAGGCAGACGACAAGCGCGGGTTCGCACGCTTGAGAGGCAATATGGTTATAAAGAGGGCGTCTATTACGTGGACATCACAGGGCCGTCGCCCGCGGGATTCTTCACGGCTGCCGTAGTCCACCAGGGAATGAATGTCGATGGGCTATCTTTTCGGGCCCCAAATTCAACACGAGCGGAGGAAGTCGCAATAGCTCTCGCTGCCGCCGATCCAAAATCGAAAACGGTAATCACAGACTCTCGCCGGGCCTGTGACCATTATCTTGCAGGCGAAATATCACCTCTTGCCTCGCAAATTCTAAGACGCGCTCTCGCCGATCCAACTCGCACAAAAGTGATCTGGGCTCCTGGCCACCAGGGTCTACGAGGCAATGAGGCCGCTGATGCGGCCGCCCGAGCGCTCACACACCGGGCTCCTCATCCTAGCTCTCATGGCTCAGAAGCTCATAAACCGCTTCTGCGGTTCCGCGAAATCCTAATTTATTATTGCGACAGCCACCGTCTCTACCCGGCACCCGCCAAGGGGCTGAGTAAGGCGGAGGAGCGAACTCTGCGGCGCCTGCAGACAGGAACCCTTCTCTGTCCTGCAATAGCAAAACACTTCGATCCGAACACAGATGGGCGCTGCCCGCACTGTGGAGAGATCTGCGATATCTTTCACATGGTGTGGGCATGTACTCAGAATCCTCACCTTCCCCCCTCCCCCATCCCCACCCGAGAGGCATGGGAGACTGCCCTCCTCAACTGCTCCACACTGGAGTCCCAAAGGGCTCTGGTCAAGCGGGCGCGAGACGGGGCCTCGTCGTGCGGTGTCCCGGACTAAGGATACCGACCATGCAGCAGGCTTTTTTTACCCTCAAGCTCTCTTTGATTAAAGTTTTTCACCACCACTGGAATAGGGGCAACCGACCGTTACGGATGGACTCATCTGACCGCATAAAAGCACTTGCGCTAGAGCTAAATAAAGTTATCCTATCCTATCCCTTTCAAGATCCGAATCAGCAGCCACTACCTGCCCTCAGTACACGTATTCCTTTACCACTTCCAGCACCTCGCTGCCAGTTGTGAACTGCTGTTCCCTTGCGGGACTGTTGAACATTACTTTGGTCTTCTGCATGTTAATTTTAAGACCTACCGTTCAGCTCTACCGGTCTAACTTATTAATCAAGTTTTGCAGTTCATCTCCTGAGTGACTTAGCAAGACAACGTCATCAGCGAATCGCAAATTACTTAGGTAACCTCCATTAACTCTTACCCCCAGCTGTTCCCAATTCAGGCCTCGGAAAAACCCCAATAAAGCCAAATCTTGTAAACAGGGAGTGGATAGCATTGGCGAGATCGTGTCTCCCTGCCTGACGCCCTTCCTTATTCGAATTTTATTGCCGACTTTATGAAGTAATATGGTAGCTGTGTAGTCGTTATAGGAGGTATTCACATGACGTCATCCGCAAGGGGCGCTAGCGGCCGGCGCGGCATTCGCCATGTTGGTGGTCGCGCGCGCGGCCGCCGCAGCCAGCCGCAGCGATTGAATAGCTGGTGATGGGTGAAATGTGAGTGTATTTCGCGTCTCGCCGCACGTAATTTCTGTCCGACCCGTGCCGCCGCGTGACTGAGTGAATATTCCGTGAACTGTGCGAAGCAGAAAAGAGCGGGCACGCTCAGAAGGTTCTACTTTGTAAAAAGGTCGACCCCCCGTAGGAATGCGGAGGCACCGGCATGGTGTGCGACGTATACAAGACTGCTGCCGCGCGTTGAATTCACCGGTATCGAGGCCCACCTTGTGCACGGCTTAAGTTTGCTGGCAGGCCAAGGAATTAAAGGATATAAACCTATGAGAGGGTGCAATTACTTGACAAGCGGGTGAGTCCAAGAGCCGTGCTGTGGGTGCCGACGTCCGCGGTGCCGACGGCCGAAGTGCCGTTTTTGAAGAGGTGAGTAATTCGAAGGGTCTGTTCACTTAGCTGTAGCTTAACTTGTCATCTCTACCTGCTGAAAGTGACGTGTTACCACTGAATCTAGCGGAATGGCTGCACACTGCGTTGCTGCGAAAACGGTCTTGTGCATACGAAGCAGCGCTACGTAGCTACAATCAAAACTGCTAAACATTCTCGCTGTGTCTGCCGTTCGTGCTGCGAGCGCATGGCAGTATTTGTTTGGCCGTTCTGTCGGGTAAATAAGGCAGCTATGACGCTTTGCCTTTCTGCTGAAAGACCGTACGTCTGAGAAGCGTCAGCAGTTCGCGGGCTACAGCTAGGCGCTTGAATTATCAATTTCTGCGGTGGCAGTTCTGGAATTTCGGTAATTAATCGTGCTGTTTATCCACGATGTGCCCTGCATGACTATCTGACAGTTATTAACTGATATTAAAAGCTGCAAGTCATGTACGTTCTTGCGTGCAGCGCAGCCAGCCAGTTTTGCTGCCGAGTTGAGGCAGCTCGGTTATATCACGGCGCAGAAGAATTCTGCTGCAAACTTCATGCACAATACGCGCTCCACAAAGAGAAGTGGTCGCTGACGTATTCAACAACGTACAAATATGTTACGGATCACTAACAGTTCAGGCCGGGTACCTCACGGCGCACCGTGACACTGCGCGAGCTGGCCTGAAACGACCGCAAACATGGCGCGCCTGCCGCGACGACGCTCGCGCCGTCTGGTAGCGCGGCCTCAGTGAATACCTCCTATAGATATTGTTACCCAAATGTAACGTGGCGGCCAGCCGAAGAATGAGGCGTGATAAACCATGAACAAGAGATGATTTTAATGGCCGTGGGCCTAGCGCGAGCGCTCCGTCCCGCGCCACTGCCCTCTTCTTCGTCTTCGTAACAATATCTTCTAATATTTTCGCATAAGGCTCTTCTACACCCTGATTCCGCAATGCCTGCATGACTGCAGAGGTTTCAACTGAGTCATATGCTTTCTTGTAATGAATGAAAGGAGCATAAGTAGCATCAAGGAAAGCCTATGTTGAAGCGTCGCTTTCTCACGACGGCTCAACTACGATATAACAGCACTGATACAAGATACACCTAAAAAACCAGTTCACTGGGTTAAAAGGATAGTCATCCCTTCCACTCTGGTTCGTACCTCTCTACTTCATTTCACTCCCTGTTTCATCTCTTCCCTCACGGCGACTAGCCGAGGTGGCTCAGTGATTAGGGCGGTCAATTACTAAGTAGGAGAACCCGGGTTCGAACCCGACCACGGTGACCGCGTTTCGATGGAGGCGAAACGCAAATGGCGCCCTTGTGCAGCGCGATGTCAGTGCACGTTAAAAAATACCCAGGTGGTCGAAATTATTCCGGAGCACTTCACTACGCCACCTCTTTCTCTCTTTCTTCTTTCCCTCTCACCTTCCTCCCTTCCCTTATGGCACGGTTCGGGTGTCGACAGAAATGTGATACTATTACTGCGTCACTTCCGTTCATCAAACATCAATTTGGTCTACCAACTAGCCCGAAGACAAGCTATACTTAGGTTTGACAACACTCGCATGATCTGTTTCACTGACGATTTTGTTTTGACTAGCTCCCCATTTCTTTTGGTGTAGTCATAAACATGAAGAGTTGCGAATTTTAAGCGCTGAAGCTGGTACAAAACTTTTATTTGCTTGGACAATAACAGCTCAAGAGAGACGACTTCGGATGGACGCTAATTACTGGAGTCTGCCAAAAAGGCAAATGTGACAACACCAATACTACTGCTCACAAAGTGAAGCCTACAAAACGACCTGGTGGGTGGACGATTCAATATTTCGGCCTCCTGCATTATTGGAGCAAGGCAGAATGGTGGGCCTGTTGTTATGGCATGCCAAGGGAGAAAACCAGCCAAAAAATACGAAACCTGCATTATTTATTCGCGTTTAATGTTTTCATTCATAATTTTATATATAGTATGGTTCGCCTTGTGCAGTGGGGGATATACAATATTACCAAGGCCCATAGCGTCACAGTGCAGTAAGATAAGCTTTAAGAAAGAAGAGGCGTGCTAAGAAACAAGAGGAAAAAATTATATGGCGATAAAACATTTACATTATAATGCGGATGATGAGCGCTAGCAGGTTGGCCGTATTCGTTTCGTGGTTAATTATTTCGCAATTTATGCCTTCGGGATTTATGATTTAGCTAGTACATCTGGCGCACTTGTGATGGACGCATCACTGCCGCAAACAGATAATCAGCTCGAGTATATATATACTATACTGGCGTCTTTATCGGCCAACTTCGACCTTGCGCACCCGCACCTCGGGGTTCACGCACACCTTACGTTCGGCCTCGGCCCATGCTTCTGTCCGAAACACACAAGTGGACGCGACGGCGCTTGCTTCGCTTGCGAGCCTGGCCGGCCGTTTGTTAACGCGTCGTGTCTTTCGTCCCACTCTTACAAAATTTTTTTAGAGAGCCTATGGACTGCCATAGACTTCTTTCTATAGTGTCTATAGACTCTGTAGACAAATCCTAGAGAACAGTTTATAGATAATCTATAGATGTATGGCCATACACTTTTGGTAGATTTTTGTCTATAGACTGTCTATGACTATGACTAGACAAAAAGAAGTATCTATAGGAAGGCAATAGAGTCTATAAGAAGCCTATAAACTGTATATAGGAGTTGTTCCTCCATGAGACTGACGCGAGCTTCACCCTTTTGTGGAATTTCTTAGTGTTGTACAAAAACTAAACATGCGCGAAACCTGTCGGGTTAATTTTTGTCAAGGCAATAATTTGTGAAGCTGAATGTTTTTCGTCGGACACTTATTCTTTATTGAATAGTATTTGTGTCACACAGCACATCGGCATTGCCGCGTATAGAGGATAACTGAGCGAGTTAATACGCTTTATTTCACGAAGACGTCCTGGACTGATTGGGAAGTATCCGGCGTGGCCACTTTAGATGCTCAGGAAGACTTCGCGTAACGCTTGTAGTTCACAACTGTGAAAAAAATCGGCGTTAAAAGTGAAACATGTTTTGAACCTTAGAAATAATTCAGCGCCATCTTAAAGTGCTTGACCTGGCCTAAAGTCAGGCGAAGAAGTGCAAAGCACATGACGTCTTAAGTCGAGTTCGTACGTTCTGCGCAGTCAAAGGACATTTTTGTGGTCTACAGTCTGTCTCAAACGACCCGAAACCACTAATGCCGTGGCCAATACGGGCCTGGGGCCTTGCTTTGTTTTGTAATTACGAAAAAATGCGGTTTAAATTAAATTAAGCGCGTAAATACTTTACACGGAGAAAAAAGAAACACATTCGCGATTCCCATAGTTGAAGCAAATCGCAGACGTATGGGGCGAATAGTACTGCAGTAAAAAAACACTGCACTGCGGATTGTCCCGTGAGCTAATATTACCGTCAAGAATGATTAAAAATTTTACGAAAAGAGAAAAAGAAAAAAAAGAAAAGTGGGAACTCTCTGAAAGTGGGTATCTCTGATAAAGTACGAATAAAGAACTTTCGACCTGTGGTAACGCATTTGATAACACGAATTTACATGAGTGGCGCATTCTGATTTCGATATTCGGCATTGTTGTTCCAGCGTACGATCCTTACCACTACCACTGCAAAGTGAATACGACCTCTATAAACAGTAAGGTAACCGATCTAAACTGTTTTCTTCTGCCTGCACAACGTTATTTAGGGCCAAAAAGTACTTCATGCTCTCGCAACTTGTGTATATATATATATATATATATATATATATATATATATATATATATATATATATATATATATATATATATATATATATATATATATATATATATATATATATATATATATATATATATATATATATATATATATATATATATATATAAAAGTATGCGCTTCGTTAAAGGAAACATATTTATTTGACTCGGCGTATATACGATTACTGTTTTTTAGTGTCGTTTCTCAAGCCCTTTCCAGGCTTACACCACTGTAAATTTCAGATGGTTTTTAACGTGGTGAGTATCATTATCCGGATTTCTTCCAGCGGGAAGCAATCAAGAAAGTTTTAGTGAGGTTTTTATGTGTTCTATATTTTTCTTTCGGCAAAATAAGGGCTAAAAATGCAGTTACTTCATTTATGTTGCTGCCTATAGATGATATGATCAACATTTGAGATATTTAACAGGGGCGCAGGTGCGCAATCAACTCTATTGCGAGAATTTTGTCTGAGCGCCTAACATCTGGAGGTGGGAAATAAAGATCTCATTTAATCTGATTAGTTGTGAGTGGGGAATCATGCTCAGGTATGTACACCCCCCGTCAAAAGTATACAGCCCAAGGGGTTTGCTTGTGAGGCCTGCGGTCAGCCTCATTATGCATCCTCAGCGACCGTAATTTCTCGAAAGAGGAATGGCTATGCATATTTAATTTTCCCAAGCTTTGGACTGTTAGACGTGCTAGGAGGCCCCGCTAAACAAGTTAGAAGCAAACCTCTTGGGCTGTATACTTTTGACGGCGGCTGTACATAAACGGAGCGTCATTCTCACCCATACTGTTGCGACTGAAGTAAAGGCGGCCAAGTTGAGTTTGCATTCGGTTTGAAGTATTTCAAATAATTTTTTTTTTGCGGCGCATTCCTGCCACCATTAGATAGACCCACAAGGAACTATATTCCTAGCCGAAAACTGGCCATTGGGGACCCGCGACACTGTACCTAGGCTCTTACCAAATCAACCAGTTTTGCAGCTAGCGCTATTCGCAAGACACTAGTGGTCATTGTCGAAAAATCGCACATACTTCCAAAAACGTATTTATATCTGGTGTCCCAGCTAAAGGTAACAAAATATCTAAAAAAAAAGAGTGCCCTAAGTGAGTAAAACAGCCAGCTAGCTGCTGTTGAGACCCAAGTGGCCTAGTATACAACATTTTTTCGTTCTACAAATTTAATTAGTAAAGGCTAATGTTCTAACTTTTTAAGTATTGGCCTCAGGAAAAAACTCGATTTGGAAGTTGTAGGTCGTGTTGAAAAAAAAAAAAGGCAGTCTGAAATGTTTACACGAGGTACCATTTAGGCACATCTTTTTGCCGGCCTCAAAAGAAAGACCGCGAAATACAAAAACTACCACGTGATAGCGGGGCTATTTCAGCGCCCACAGACAAGCTCTTTGAGAGCAAAATCCGTTCATATCCGGAGCGCATTCCCCGACGCAGCTTTGTGCTTACAGTGGTCGAAAGATATGCGCCAGCACCTGCTAACCCTTTAGCGGGCTTTCTTTCTAAGGCGGGTAACAAAAGACTACGTAAATGGTAGCTAGTACAAAAAAATTAAGGCTGCTTCTTTTCATCTATAACTTCCGATTTAGCACTTTTTCCCGAAGCTAATATTTAAGCTAGCTAGTTAGTCCTTGCTAATAACTAACTTTGTACAACGAAAAAATACTGCAGACTAGGCCACACGACCCGCAGCAAAATTGCATTGGTTTGACTGGCCTAGGACGCTGCGTCTATTTTAAAACCTTGCTTACGTTTAGCTGGGACACTCAAAATATACTTTTACAAATTTACAAATATACTCCTGGCGTAAACCAGAACACTTCAGAAGTGACCTTAATCCTGCAAAAGTGTCAATGTTTCTGTGATGACCCAATTCAGCTTGAAGTGGCTGTTGGATGTGTCGCGAGCTGTTACGTATGGCGAAACAGAACATGGAATACGACGAATCTGGACGACGGAAGACTGTGCCGGGTAAGTGTTCTTGCGGGGAAGCGTGGCGTAGTTACTGACGCACGTGCTGTAGCGTGAAAGGAGGCTACGTCGTTTTTTGTATATTTGGTCTCTAGCTCGGCGCAGGACAAGGAAATGACGAGTACATCAACAGAACCGGAGTATGCCGTAATGGATCCTGCGTTACTGCAGGTAAGCTGGAATAAACCATGCACACAAATTTAAACAGCTGGGCGCCAGAGAATAGTTAGCGCATGCAGTTTGTTTTCGAAAGGCACGTTGAGTTTATTAATTGACGCACCCGCTTAACCACGAAACCAACATGTATTAGAAATTAAAGGTCTATCACTCTATCTTACGGCACTGGCGACAAATAAGGAGGCTAAAATCTTTTTTCGCACGAAATCAAGCTTGAGTGGCCACCTCGATCGAGCCCGGCTACAACCATCCTGTACAATCTTCTTTCAGTTGTCCACTATAAAAATATAAGGTATACACGTTACCAAAGCAGCGTTATGATAAAGTTCTTCCAACTTGAAATATTAACACAACTTCAGTCAACCAAAATTTCCACGGATCATAACCAAAAATTAAACTTAACGTAATCAGGCTAGATAATTATACGTTTGGTTTATGGTTTATGGGGTTTTAACATCCCAAAGCGACTCCGGCTATGATGCTCCGCACGGTACACCGGCCTCTAGAATTTAGCTTCCATCGAAATTCGACCTCCGCGGCGGGGATCGCCAGCCATCATACACCTTTTTTTACACCTCTTCCCCTTTGTCAGTGCTGATTGGCAGGCCTGAAAATCATCACTGAGGTCAAATTCTCTTTCCTTGTAAATGTACAGCCTAGGTCAAAAGTCCTAAGGCCACAGCGTTCAGTTGCGGGGTAATGAATGTTCCTAGAATGCTCCGTGTAGCATATCATTCAAAACACGAATCAAGCAGTAAGCTAGCAATAAGATAGCGACGACCCTCCAGCGTTGCCCAGCGAAAAATCCTGATTGGCTGGCGGGCAGTGACGTCATGAATGCCGTCATCAGAGCGGAGAAATTCTATTGGCTGGTGGGACGTTACTGCACTAGCTCGGGAGCATGCTTTCTGTAGCTACGCACGGGACTCGTAAATAACAAGAGGGCTCTGAAACACATTCGGAGGAGAGCACATAAACTCGCTCAATGGCTACAATCTCTCGTCGTGAACACCTGAGCCAAATAATACACTTCTACTTGCAGCGTAGAACCCGCAATCGCGTGCAAAAGCTGGCGAGTTCTTTCAGGCAACTTTTTCATGCTGGCACCCTTCTACGTCGCATGCTTCTGCTTATTTTTATTCAGAATTCTGTTCAGAGAGAGAGAGAGGGATGACTACTGCTCAGACTCTTTCAGGCGGCCAGTCCCAGCGTCGTTCCGGTTGGTCAGAAAGCCCCCCCCCCCCCCCCCCCCCCCGGGGGAATTCCCGAGCACGGTGGGGCCTGCCAAGAAGCGCTAACCTTTGAGCGTGCAAAAAGTAACGAGAGGAGAGGGAAAAGCGTGAAGAGGCTGAAATTCCAATTTTGGCTACAGATAACTCAGTTTCCACAAAACCCATTGAAAAGAAATTCTTGCTGGAGGATATTCGTGAAGCAGCGTCCTGTAACATCCCAGCCATACCGCACCTTTATCGAGAGCCCCTTTCAAGAACCTTTAAATAGACAATGAGGAGAACTACTTTTAGTTATTGTTATCGGCAAAAGCGGATCCTCTGGGTCGTGGCAGGCTTGGTTGTCGTCTGTACGGCGAGAAAATCGGATTTAGAAATCTTCCCGCCAGTCGAGCCAAACTCCTGACGTCCTTACGGAAAAGGATGCGTTGCCACCGCATCGACGTGACCCACGCCCCACAAATCGGTGTCGACGCACGAATTTTACTTTCGAAATCGACCGTTGAAGGCGACACCTGTATATATTTTTGGGGACTTTTCTAGATTATAAAGGCTCCATTTTTGGTGAGAGTGGCCTCTCTATGATTAGAAGCGTACGCTTTAGGCGTAGGTCAACTTCATTTATTCTTATTATTAAAGAAATCGAAGATTAGGTTTTCCCACTGGGCCAGAGGTGCATATCTTTTGCGTTATAACAAGATGACCAGTGAAGAACTGCTGCTCAAGAAGCGACACTGCGTGAGTTTAGCTGGAAGTTTAATACACTATGCCTGTGAACATATGTCTGAAACCACGTCGCGCGAAGCCAAGGAATCAAGGGGGTATTTAGATCTCCGTTCAACACTCTTCCCACTTCGAGTTACTGATCAATTCGCTCTCGCCCTACCATAGGCTTGCCGTCCCGGTTAGCTCAATTGGTAGAGCGACTGCTCCGGTGTGGCGGTGGTTCCGGGTTCGAACCCCGGACCAGGACGAATTTTTCTTTAACTACGAAGTTTCTGAGAAAGCTGTATAGCTTTCCTTTGCAGCCGTATGGCTGCGCTTGGGTGGATGCCAATGAGTAATTACTCCCTTATTACAAATCTACTACACCTTGGGGGATTACCCTAAACATTTGACCAACACTCTTCCCACTTCGAGTTACTGATCAATTCGCTCTCGCCCTACCATAGGCTTGCCGTCCCGGTTAGCTCAATTGGTAGAGCGACTGCTCCGGTGTGGCGGTGGTTCCGGGTTCGAACCCCGGACCAGGACGAATTTTTCTTTAACTACGAAGTTTCTGAGAAAGCTGTATAGCTTTCCTTTGCAGCCGTATGGCTGCGCTTGGGTGGATGCCAATGAGTAATTACTCCCTTATTATAAAAGTGCTTGAAGGGCTCGATCGCGCCTAGCAGTCATAGCAAGCCTTTTGTTGCCCATGAGCTTTTGTACGAACTATGGACGCAACTGCAACAAAATGATTTGCGGGGATTGTGAACGAATTCTGTCGCTTTTCCATTTTGTCCGAGTTTCACGAAAAGACAGGTCACGACTCTTGCCAGGCATAAATTATTAGAGCTTTAATGGGCTGACGTTAGCCGATCAACTAGCTGAATCAGTATCAGGATTCAGTTGGTGATCTTACATTCGAATGTATATTATGTGGACCTCCACCCGAAACATCGCCAGAGCAATTTGATTATGAAAGCGCATCGGCGCTTTCCATGCATTGTTCCATACAGAATGTCACTGTAATTAACCGACCCGTTATGGCTTCAGCGTGCATTCTAGCTCAATGAAGAAAGGCTCGCAAATATGAGTTAAGTTCCTGAAGAAAAGTGTTAAATTAATTATTACACTTAATTTGTACGTCATAATTAGAAACAGTGAATAACAGAGGAAGTATTCGATTTCAGATTTGACGCCATGGACACATCCGAACGGTTGTCTAGAATCTACAACAAAAAGAAACGGCAAGGTAAGTGTTCTCATATAAATGCAGCGGTCCGCTGCATTTCGCCATGGTCTAATGGGGTTAAAACTAAACTTTTTGAAGCAGTACTCATTGGATTGTCTTTATCATGAAATTCACAGGGTTCGCTGCTATATTTATTTTTTTTTTCGTCTCCAGGTTATAAAAAGTTGTGTTGATTTAACGAAATCGGTTCTCTTATATCATCGCCTAGCTGGTGGTGTCCTTTCAACGCTATATAAGCTTTGCTACCATAAACAATCTCATTAGTGGCAGTGGAGGTAGGGGACAGGTTACCCATGTTATTCTGGTGAGCTCGAAAGGATAGGAAGATGAGGAAGCAGAAGACGAAAAGGAATGTACCCTGCTGTTGCGGCTGCTGTTCTGCCTCCGCTTCTCTTCTTTGAGGAGGCGCCTATTAGAAATTCCGTTTCACCTGCTGGGTCTGCCTGTGTCCACTGCGGCTGTTCTTTCCTTTGGTGCTTCTTCGCTTGGACGAAGCAACAGGAGTACGCGCTGTACTGTTCAAAATTTTCTTCTAGAAACACAGCGACTTCCATGCTAATTTAAATTTCATTTCAATTTATTATTATTTTTGATTTTCAAACATTTATTTTATTATTTTATTTCTCTATCTTTCGGTCAGTGCAAAATTGAACCATTACATGCGTTGCATTCGAACTTGCACAAAAAGCCATCGTCCCGTCTTCGATCCCCCAGCTAATAGGTCCCCTGTCGTTGCGTCGTCCAATCTGTCAGCCTAAACCCTACTACTAGTCCCTTTCCTGAATAAATGCTCCTCTTTCCAGCAGTTCACCGCCTGTGTCTTGGTCACTCCTCCGTAATGGGTATGTGCCATTTTACTTGAGGCCAATAAACCAACTAAATGCAGGGTCCATTCTACGTGATGAACAGCAGAGGCTTCTCCGGCCAATCGGTGGAAATGCGTTTCTTCGGCATTTGTGCCCAGATTATTGCATGCGTAGCTGCAACTGCTCAAGCTGACGCCAGTACGAACAACTGTACAGCCGAAGGGGGCGTGACCCGTTATGCATCGCCAGCGTTCCGAATCTCCCGAAGATGAGAGGAAGTCTCGTCCTCCTCTCTCCGAAAGCTGGTACTTTCACTGATGCTACCAGAGCCCCACAACATGGCTGTTGAGAAAACCCCTTGGACTCGTTACTTTTGACATAGGCTGTAGGGTCACGTGCACGCACGCCACAGCACAGTCAGAGAACATATGACTTTAACGTGCACCTTTACATGAAACTTGAAAGGGGGTGATAAGATGTGCATTCGTAACACAGACACACAGATAACAGAGTAACACAGATATTAGAAATGCCGCCATGAGAAGACAGCAAACGGCAGAACAGCTAGCTTCAGAACAGCACAGGGAAGAATCAGTGGGGCTGCAAAATAGCACTCGAGAAAAACAAAACGGTGTCAGAGCAGTGCAGGATAAAAACAGCACAACGATAAAATAGGACAGCGCAGGACGGTGCAAGGTTGGGAACGAATTCACTAGCGCAGAGCACGTTCGATATCGGTCTCAGTCAGTATATTCTTTACATAAAAGATGCCCTTTTAATTTACGGTCACCGGATAGAAATATTTCACGCTTCAGCTCGTCTGATAAGATATACTTTCGTGTAGGCGTTTTCCCGGGAAGAGATTTGGTTCACACTTATTCCCGTAAAGTTTATTCACGAAAATTTTTGTGAAATTTGTCATGTTATATGCGTTTGTGATTGATTTTGGTGGGATGGTGTTTTGATACAGCTAGTCACGTCAAACAATAATCTGCAGTGAAATTAATAGTAATGTGTTTTACGTTTTGCAGCTATGATTATGATAGCTTTATTAAATTCGAGTCAGATTTCAGGCTTATACATTAGAAAAGAGGTGGAGTGGGTAGACTCATCGAAAGCCGCACAACTTTGCTTAGTTAGCATTCTCCTCACTAGGCCTGCGGGGCGCTATCTAAGGCTGTAGGTTCAAAGGTGTGAACACTCATGGGTATCCCGCGCATACGGTGAAGACAGACAGAAGTTGGCCTCTATCGATTATGTACCGCGTTCTAATCATAAAGAGACCGAAAACGTAGCTTTTAAAAACTAGAAAAAACTAAAAAAAAATGAAATACCATTGTCGTCGTCACCGACTGATTCCACAAGTAAAATGCGTACGTAGACACCAATTTTTGGCCGCGGATCCGAGAGGCTACTCTACACGTCCATTCACTTCAAAACGATTGCCGCCGATCCTTTTCGACAATGACGCTACGAGTTTAAATTACTAGCGGCAAGATTCTAAAATTCAATTTTATCGCCAATAAATGCGTCTTTTGCTGCCGGCCAAACGTTGACATAAGCAGAGAGAGCTACAGAACCAATTTGTACTGAAAACATTAATTCGATAAAGTTCTCCACAGTGTCCCTTTAAGCCTTTAATTATCGGTGTGCGTTACAGCCTTCCGCAGTGCCTAAAAGTGAAACAAGCGAAATGTGTTTATAAGCGTGATGTATGCAGTCAGCAGTCAGTTGTGAGTGTCTACCGGTTGCAAAACCCAGTCACATTGTTTTGTTGCGCTTTCTGACTAGAATTATCTGTTCATTTTTACAACCACCCCCGCAACGCGGCACCGTACTGCGCGGCGCTGTTTTGTCGTCGTTCTGTTTTTACCTGCGCCCTTCTGTTGTCGAGTTGTTTTGTTCTTGCGCTGTTTAATACTTGTGCTGTTTTTTTTCCTGTGCTATTCTGGCGCGTGCTGCTTTAGCGTGTTATTTTGTCACCGTGCTGTTTTTCCTCTTCACTGTTTTGTCACTGTGCCGTATTTTTGCGGGCTGTTCTGACGTGTGCTGTGTTCGCGTCCTCAATAGAAAGATGAGATAGTTGAGTTTTATGTGGCGTTAAAATTATTGCAAAAACAACTTACCGATTTTTCATAAAGTTTTTACAGGAGGTGCTGCAGAACATTCTTTTTTAATGACAGATCATGACATTTATGGGATCATGAACATTTAATTATGCCGCTGAGAACACTGACATTTTTTTAGGAATGTGCTCTGTGCTCAGTCTGGGCTCAAAACAGTTTCAGACTTGCGCCCTCTGATGGCAACGTTGCGACATAGCGCCATATTATTTCTGTGTCCATGTGCATGAAAGCGTCTGCGTCTACGCAATGCTTGATGTATTTCATTGAACTCTATCATATTGTTTTCTTTACCTACCTTTTTCTGTAACAGATCTTGGCGGTAAGATGCACGGATTATTGCAAAAACGGGACCAGAGAAAGACTACCGGACGGAACACCCTGCTTGGTAATAATGCACGACTTTTAGCCGAGCATTCGCCGCAGCGTGAGAACAACAATAAAGAAACATTGCGGACGATGGTGCGATAGACAACGACTTGGTTATTTATTGTGCTATCATTAAGTAGAAAAGCAATAATTATACAAGTGCTCGTAAGATATTCAGTTATTTTTTTTTTTTTTGAAAACTGCCACTGCATTACCTATTTGCTTTACGAGCAGTGCAGCTTCAGAAATAACGGTCATATGTTTTCTTATTAATGAACTTCTGCGCGAATTTAAAAAAAATAATTTCACCCTGTACGCTTCATATAAAAAGCTTCAGACGTTTAGTGATTTCATGTCATATTTTTCGTTGTTTGCAGCTGAATTATGAACGGAAGGTAAAGGCTCCTCTCCACGTTTCCAGCCTTATTGTCGAAGGCGTTTGCAAGCACGGCGAGTGCATCATAGTGCGTGAGTGGCGGTAGATTTATCTTTGATTGCCTCGGGACCGTGTCTCCAAAACTACACACAGATCCTGAACGGGTGGTCCTAGAGGACAGACCGACTTCTTTATTTCTCGTGAATGTGAGACGGTGCCGAGATTTCTACGGCATGGGCTGTTTTGGGGGAGCATGCCTTAGACAGGTAATACGGAGCTGCGGCAGAGACAAGCATGCCTGAACTTGCAACTGGTTCATTTTCCCTTCAAGTTTTCTTCAATTTTGTACTTTCGTGCTCCTGTCAATACCCCTACCCTTCCCTACCCTGCCCTACCCCTATCCTTATCCTCATCCGTTTGCCAACGCTTACCGTTACCACATTTAAGTAAAAAAAAAATAGAAAGAAACAGAAAAGGATAAGAAGAAAACACCAGGTCGCAAAGGTTGGCTTCAACCATAGAAATTCGTGAGAACCCTTCGTTCTACTTACAGTGCATTCATTTTGGCGGCGCTTCCATCATCGTTCCTGCTTAAATCTATGTCAGCGCAGAGAAAGGAGTACTGATGCAATCACCGGCGTGATTAAGTGCAATAGTGGGTGCTTCAAAGATTCGTCTTTTATTGCTAAAACAGCACTTGGGATTATGATCGACCAACTATAGCATCCGTCGATGCACAGCTATGAAATGGTCTAGTTTCAAAAAGCTGCGACTCCCAAAAGCTCAACGCTTCCCTTTTCATGCCGTTCTGATACCAGAGGCCGAAAAGTTTGATAACGAAGCGTATGTATGTACTAAGCTAAGGAATTGCGAATGCGCTCCAAATGTTCAAGCGGTGGCGCCGGATGCCATATTCGCGGTATCGAGAGCGACGCGCAGTCGCGGGCCACGAAAAGGAAAATCGGTCTATTTCTTCCTGTTATGCAGGAAGAAGCGCGATGCAGGTTAGAGTCCAGGGGAAACTTGGAGTCGGGAGGAAACAGAAGGCTTTGCGTTAACTTGAATCGTTGTTGAAGCTGACGAATTTAGCCTAGCCCTGCAATCTGCTGTCTGTCCTGGTTAGCTTAGTTGGTGTAGAGTGACTGTCCCGGACGGGCAGTGGCATCACGTTTTGAAAGCCGTATGGCTACGGTTAGGCGGACGTTTATGAGTAATTACCGACTTAAATAGAATTTTCTGTCCTCAGTCAACACATTACTGAACTTTTTCGGCTTTCCTCGAATCCCTGTGAACTGCTTCTCAATTTCGCTTAGCGCTTTTCTGCAACTGACTCGCTGAGCGACTATTTCATTAGCTGACTGAACTATTGCAAATTCTGGTTACAGCCCGCAGCATATACGTGCTTAAAAAAAAAAAAATGCCCTTTCGGATTATCTGCAGGCGGGACTGCAGAGAATTTTCTTTTCAATGTCGCCCAATGTATCATGAAATGTTCACTGCGATTCTAAGCACCGCGTACTGACGATGCACCAAGTACGGACTGTGTGCACTGGATGCGGACAATCTACTAAAAAATTTCTTATCATCTAAAATTGAGCCCTGCGGACAGTATGTCAGAAATTACAGTAAGTTTGCCTCAAAGAGAACGTTACTGGCTGTTTTCACTAGCATCTCTACTGAGAGAAAGCAGGTGCGACCAATCTTTTGCCGCATTGAGGAATGTTATTGGGTCCTTTGTGAATACTCATGAGTTCGCGTCAAAAAACGCACCCAATAAAGCTCGCAGTTTTACAGGGGAGCCTTTGCGGGCAAAGAGGAGGCGATTCACGCTTTTGTTCTTTTTTATTTTTTTTTTTGTAGCGCCTACCGTCCCCTTATTGACGGTGAACATTCCTGAGGAGGGGTGTAAGCATTTCGTTTCTCCCGTCAGTTATAGGGTGAGTATGCGTACTTCAACTGGAAGTCTTTTTTTTTTCTAATTAAATTTTTCAAAAGTATACGCAATATTTGATATATGCGCCATTCTCGGAGTATGACCATTTCGGTTACATGAGGCTGGTTGCACGTCACAAATGAAGGCACATGGTCACGTGTACTCATTCTAGTTTCGAAATACCAGATTTTTTCTGACACGCTACGCGAATGGGCGACTATATGGGCCTATATTCTATGCTTAAGCTCCCAAAATTATTTAAAATGGAGTACATGGAGTCGATAAGTACGCGAAGTTAATATAACACTGTCAGAGTGTCAGGAAGAAATTTACTTTGTTTGTGCTGTATGAAGTTATCTTCTACCTTCAGTACTGTTTGCTCCGTTTTCGCCCCAATGTTCATGCAGAAATATCTCGGGCGGTTAAAAACGCCACGCTGAAGAGAAATGCGATGTACAGTTTTTGCCAAAACTAACCAGTCTGCACGGTTTGCTTCTCATTCGCATATTAAAGCTATAATGCCAGCCCTCAAGCTCTAAATCTCTGTATGGTAAGGAGAGCCCCTGTCCTCACTGTCAAATAACTTTTTGATCTTTAGGGAAGCCGTGAGGGGCTCTGCTGTACGATTGAGAAGCAAACCATCCAGCCTGGTTACTTTCGGCAAAGACTGTACCTGCGGTGGCGGAAATGGGCGTCGCCAGGGTGAATATTTGAAATTTATTCCGCGAGAACTGATATTAAGGATGAAATGCAAGACCAGAGAAAAGCGGCAGAAATGTCCGCTAGATAGAAACTATTACTATTTTTATGCATAAAGCGACTACAAGAAAAAGAAATACGCTAGCGCAACACTCCTACTTTTTCTGTAGTTTAAGTAAACAAAAACGTGCCACAAACGCCAATAGTGCCGTGATGCATTTATTTTATTTCACTTTCCTTTATTCATACGCAATGAAAAATAGTACCGAACGTTTACCGTTGTGGTAACGCGAATATCAGCGACAACTGGAGTGCTACAAAATGCTGATGTCAGTTGGAGTGCTTAGTACCTCTGCAGGTGTGAGGGAGGGGAAGGAGTGAGGGAAAAAACGAGAGAGGGGACAGAGAGAATGAAGAAGAGAGTGTGGACGAGCTGACGACATGATTTCACTGAACGTGCCACATATCGCTATCCGTGTACAATGAACAAAATTTTCGCATCACTATACAGCAGTGCGATATTTTTGGAGCGTTAGTTCGTTGCTCAATTGGCGTTCGCAGCGCCACCTGCCGCCTGCTTCGTTTGGCAGGCGGCACATTGGAAAGAAGGAAACACCCTCTCCACTTTAAGGGGAGAGGAAGAAGACTGCTTAAGTCATACCTTGGAAATAGAACTCAGTACGTTGACATAAATGGCAGTAAATCTTCCGTGCTGGCTGTATCAACTGGAGTCCCGCAAGGAAGCATACTTGGGCCACTGTTATTCATCATCTATGTCAATGACATTGTTCGATGCACAGACAGCGCTCAGTTTGTCTCGTACGCAGATGATACGACGCTTTTTGTTAAGGCCAAGACAGAAGCAGACATTGAATTGCTGTCGAATAAAGCGCTTGGCGATTTACACCAATGGGTTAACGCAAACTGTTTAAGGATAAACCCGTCTAAAACACAAGCAATTTTATATTCACCAAAAGGAAAACATCAGCTGACTTCATTGAATCTACGTCTAGGTACAGATCGCATCCAAATAGTCGATACAGTGAAAATACTTGGTGTTCATTTCTCAAAGCATTTAACTTGGAACAAACACGTTGAGTACCTTCAATCGAAAATATCCAGTGCTGTTGGTGTTATTGCGAGACTGAGAGAAATTTTGCCTACCAAGGTTAAAATTATTCTCTATAATTCCCTAGTATTATCTCTTCTTCAGTACTGTATTATTGTCTGGGGCACGACTGGTATGACTGACTTAAAAAAACTGCACTTACTTAAAAAAAAAAAAAGCAGTTCGGTATATCGCTAATGTGTCTTTTTTGCACCACTCGGCCCCCCTTTTTGAGAAATATAATGTTCTCCCAGTGTTTTGCCTATATAACTATAGGTTAATGCTAATATATAAATCTTTTGTGAAAGAAAAAAGTAATTTTTTAATATCTTTAGCCCAACTACAAGAAAACGCCAGACCTCGCCTTACGAGGCACAAGGAAAAATGGCTTGTACCTACACCTCGCACCTCATACCATACGCAATCTTTGAAATATATTACTCCCACATTACTCAATAGTTTAGAGTCGTCGAATTTCGATCCAGCATACGAACCTAAACATACCATTCGTCTGTTCTGTCGGCAGAAATTATTATAGTTGTCTTAGACCTTGTAATGTGAGACGTTTTCTGCGCTGTAATTATTGTACCCATGTCCCTTGTAGAAATTTACTGTCGCTTCAATTCGTTACATACTGTGTCCAGAATGTCCAACACATTGTACTTCATCTATTTTTTTTCTTTGTTTTCTTTTTTTTTTCTGTGTTTGAAGCGTTACAAACTGTTGTTTGCCTTGCAATGTTGAATTTGTATTTATTTGTTGCTCTTGAACTATATTGCCTATGTAATATGTATCTGTATTTATTTTTCCTTTGTCATGGTGATGTTGTTTCCGACACGCTGCAGTGCCACCATGTAGGGGGCCGGGGCCCCTGTCAAGCTGTTTTTACAGCTTTTAGTCCCGGCTCCTACCTTTTCGAAAGGAAAGGAAATAAAGAGAGAAATGAAAATGAAATGAAATGAAGAGGGAGAATGGGTGGCTGACGACGCACGGCAAAGTAAAGCGAAAAGAAGAAAAGTAGAGAGTGTGGGGGGCCGATGGAAGGCCTAGTGGCTTGAGCGTCCGTCTCGGGAGCAGGAGGTGATTGGTTGGAATCCCACCGCCGAATAAGGATGGGTACAAGAGTCCCTTTTCGGATCTTCAGTGATTTCACATCTTCTTAAATTGCAATAGCAAATATATTCCACGTGAAATCAGGGCAGGGTGCGGTCTAGAACTGTTCAAAGCATTCTGTTATTCGCATCCCGAATGGACAGCATGAAACATGAATGCCCCAAAACAGGCAGGATTTGTGCATAGGTCCAGAAGGCGCAGTGATTTTCTTCGGGAAGCAGCCTGCGGTCTTTGCAACGAAGTAATATTGTCATGCCTAATTACGATCTCTGTTTATTTTATTTTCCAGGAAAGAGTTGATTCGTCATGTACCATGTTGTGTGCGAATCAAAAATTCAAGCAAGTGAAGGAGGGAACTTCGTGTGCGGTAAGTGACGAAAAATGGGCGTCAGCACGAGATGCCGCTTACGGTTATGAGCAAAAATAATTTATGAGGAAGACTGCCGTGAGCACTGGTGGATACAGGCAAATGGCGCTCAGGATGCATGATTTGCTTTCAACGTCGGAAGCAGCGCGGACCAGGTGGGGAACGTGGAGGTTTGCGCTCCAGTTTTAACATGTCGCGAGTTGATAAGGTGATCAAAGTGTGTTGTTTACTTTGTATGCATGCACCGGTTCTGGCACTCAGTGAGAGCTCATTCATTAACACTAATATCAGTGTTTTACGACCCTGTAGGCTGTGTGTGCCATTGAATGCGCTTATTCAACTACGCATAGCGTTTTGTTATTGTCAGTGGAGGGCAATGCAAACTCAGCGCAGCTGACGTCACATTGCGTGTTCTTTCCGCGGATTACGACCGGTTCCTCGTCTTTACTCGAGGGCATCCAGCGTGCAGACGCAGCCCAAGCTGCGTGGTCGTAAATCCAGTATGTCGTGTGTCTGGAAGCCATCATCGTCATCAGCCTGACTACGCCCACTGCAGCGCTAAGACCTCTCCCATGTCTCTTCAATGAGCCCTGTCCTTTGCCAGTTGCAGCCACCGTATCTCCGCAAACTTCTTAATCTCATCGGCCCACCTAACTTTCTGTTGTCCCCTGTGACGCTTGCCTTCTCTTTGAATCCACTCCGTTACTCTTAAGGAACAGCGGTTATCATGCCTTCGCATTACATGCCCTTCACAAGCCCATTTATTCATCTCGATTTCGACTAGGATGCAATTAACTCGCGTGTCTGGAGTATAGACACATTAAAGCCACTGTGGATGGGTGGCGGAAAGTTCTCGTTCAGTATATTTGTGAAGTGATGAAGGAGAAACTGTTTTACGTCTGTCTAGAAAAAGCAGTTCTCATTTTTTTTTTTTGGTAGAGCACTGTTCGTTTCATTTTTGTTTAATCAGGACCCTTGCACGGTTCCTGCGGCACTTGTGCATGTGCCCGTGCAGGCTTCAGATGACAAAAATCGACGTCTTCGCTTCAGTTGAAGTCCTTATAACTGGCGGCCAAAATCCAACCTTGCAGATACAGAACTAGTGTGAAGGTGAAGGCAGTCGGGGTGTTTTTCTGTCATTCCACCGCTCTTCCGGCTTCGGAGCTCCGCGAGTACAACAAGTTAAGTTGTTTTCTCACAATATTTCCCTTTGCTCTTTTCAGCGGGAGGAGACCGGCAAGTGGCCTGTCGTGACCAGAGTCGGCCAGTGTGTCGCCAGTGCATGCAGGGAGAAAGGTGCGGGTCACTGTACCACTTCATGAGCGGAATGAAAATCTGTAGTTTTTGTTGCGAAAGCAACACTAAGGTAGTCACCGAGCCATTTCGTGGAGCTCTGGAGAGGCCAAGCTGCGCATGCGCGAGGAGCGGGTGACGTCACACGGCGCACAGCTGGCGCGCCGGGGCCACCGCCGGAGCCGCGCGCTCTCCATCGCGTCGCCGACAGTCTCACTCTCTCTCTCTCTCTTTCTCACTCTCTGATGCGCAGTAGCGATTGGCATCACCATCTGCGTAGTTTGTGGGGATATAAAATTGGCAGTGGCTTAGCTCTGCTTTGCCAAAGGCCCCGTCGCGGTGGCTGAGTGGTTATGGCGCTCGGCTGCTGACCCGAACGACGCGGGTTCGATCCCGGCCGCGCCGGCTGAATTTCGATGAAGGCGAAATTCTAGAGGCCCGTGTACTGTTGCGATATCAGTGCACGTTAATGAACCCCAGGTGGTCGAAATTTTCGGAGCCTTTCACTACGGCGTCCCTCATAGCCTGAGTTGCTTTGGGACGTTAAACCCCAATAAACTAAACTATCTGCTATGCCAGGATATACATAGCATGAGGTGAGGGCGAGGTGTCCACATCTCGGTGGAACCTGAACCAGAGGGAAGTCGCATAACTGCCCTCTTGGAATAGCGGACACCTCAACTGTGCTTTAAGCTAAGTGGCGGTAGTGACAGGTGTGCGCTGCATGCGTTGGCATTGACAAAGTTGT